>NC_142041.1:33148145-33465801 GCF_982192425.1 Myodes glareolus
GTGTGTGTGTGTGTGTGTGTGTGTGCGCGCTCGCATGTGCATGTAAACTTGTGTGCCTGCTGGCGCTGTGTCACTGATACTACCCGGAGTGTGAACTTGTGTGCCTGCTGGTGCTGTGTCACTGATACTACTCAGAGTGAGGATTATCTGTATTAAAGTATTTATAAAAGAAACAACTTTACTCAGAGTCCAGCTTTGGGACTAGCCTGTATCTTTTGTAATGTCTGACATTGTAGGAAGTAAAAATTTAGAGAAACAAACCCTACCAGGAAAATCCTTGAGCTAGAGTAGCAGGCTTGGGGTGGGAGGGGAGGCTCCATGCCAGGACTCCAGAGTGCCCATCCCTGCCTGTCCTTCCCACCTGTGTATTCCCAAGTAAGAATGCCCGTGTATGTGTTACTTCCTAACTTCTGGTCTCTTAGCCCAGGCCGCTTGACTAAAACATTAGGTGCATCTCTGGTACTGCAGAAGGCTTTTCCTGGTCTAGGTAAAGAGTCTCCTCTCCCGTCTCCTTCTCTCTGTCAAGACCATGGTTACCATTCTTGACATGGCTACCATTCACAGTCTCCTAGGACTTATAGGGGGAACTGTTCCATTCTTGGGGTTTTTGCTGGTATTTTCCGATGGGCTTTGTCCAGGAAGGAGTGTTGTAGCGAGTGCTATGTGTGGGATGTCTGTTTTCTCAGCACAGTGGAGCTTAGGAAGTCACCCTCCTGCTCCGCTGGCTCGCACCTGCGGTAGGACAGGTGGCTGTGACCGCAGCAGCATTGCGTGCAGCAGCATAGATGTGTTCATACTTCGCTTGTTCTTCTTTTGAACTTTGAGTCTGAGGCATTTTAACCGCAGGCAGCTGGGCGTCGCGCCAGCTGATGTGTTTCACACTCGTGTTGAGAGGACCCTTCCCCACTCCAGTCCTCCAAAACGTGCAGGGCTCTGTCAACACCCAGTCCTGAGAAACGGAGTCGTTGACCTGCATCCAGCTTCTCAGTTGCTCCCAGGTCTTCCCGTTTTCTCTGTGTCATTATGGCGGGGATTGCTGGGGAAGGGAAGCAGCACGCTCACTTGGTAGTACACAGCATTGCCACAGGTTTTAGCATAATCATCCTATAGTCTAGAGAAATAGGTGCTATGAACAGGAAATTAAGCAAAATGCTGGATGCTATGAATCTTTTGTCTTAATTTTTTCTATTGTTAAACTACAGACTGTGGATTTCTTAGTTCTCACAGAACTTACCATTTTTAACTGACTTGTATATTTAAAAAACAAAAATCTTGAGTAGGATGCTTTGTGCTTTGACCAGACCGTCTGCTGTGATTCGTTTGTTTTGAGATTTTCTGTTTTTAAAATGTAGCATTTGACTTTTGCCAAGGAAAAATAAATCCTATCCTAGTGCAGAGCTGTTTGAGTAACTGTATACGGCAGGGAAGCTGCAGGGAAGAGACCCCAAAGGACGGGTTGAGGACATGCTGGGGTTTATCGAGGTTAGAGTATCTAGAGTGGCTTGCTCCTGTTCCCGGCGATGTCTCTGGGGACAGCTGAGGGTGGCTGTGCCCGGGGGAGGTAGTTTAAGGTCAGAGAGAAACAAAACACTGAGTAGCTGCAGCCTAAGTCAGGGTCAGTGATGGGCCCTATCTGACTCACTGATGGGGCCCCGAGAATGACAGGAAGTGACTTCACAGTGACCTTTTTGTAGTTGGAACCATGAGTCTTCAATGTTCTTCATAAGGTAGGACACAGTGGCCACAGTGAAAGATGGTCTTCCCGTCGGGTAGTAGTGACTTATACCTTTAATCCCAACAAGGTGGGGGGGGAGTGCAGAGGCAGGTGGATCTCTGTGTGTTGAAGGCAACATGGTCTACAAGAGCTAGTTCCAGGGCAACAGGCTCCACAGCTACAGAGAACCCTGTCTTGAAAAACCCAAAAAAAAAAAAAAAAAGATGGTCTTCCCTAAAGCTGGGGTCAGGGGAAGACTGCTCAGGCTCAGTCACCCGGTCATGCAGCTAACTCTGGAACACCCAGCAGCGCTCAGGGCACTGAGCCTAAAAAGTAGTTCCCAGTCTTCTGCCACGTGGCACTTAATTGCTTCCCAGGACAAACAAGCTATAGTTGTGTTTGCACTGGCACTGTGGGCTCATTCAGACCAGACTCACATTGGGATCTCCATGGCCAAAGAGCACACGATGGAAAAGGATATGAGGATCAGTTGGGAATACTGCTGGAAAAGAATGACTTGTGGACAGGGCCTAGAACTAGCCTCTCCTAATCCGAATTTGAGTACAAGATCCTGAACAGTGGTGTTTGTGTAATATTCCAATGTGTGGAGGACTTGAAGAATAAAACAGGCATTGGGGTGGGGAGACAGCTCTGTGCTTAAGAGAATTCGTTGCTCTTGGAGAGGACCTTAATCTGGTTCTCATGGTGGTTCACAGCTATCTGTAATTCTTGTTTCAGAACTCTTGAGGGCAGCAAGCATTCACATGGCATGCACACATTCATATACACATATATGCAGGTAAAACACTCATTCACATAAAAAGAAAAATGTTTATTTTTTTTTTTAAATCACCTTTTGGGCTGGGAAGATGGCTCAGAAGTTAACAGCACTGGCTACTCTTCCAAAGATCCTGAGTTCAATTCCCATCAACCACATGGTGGCTCACAACCATCTGTAATGAGATCTAGTGCCCTCTTCTGGCCTGCAGGTGTACTTGCAGACAGAACACTATCCATACTAAATAAATCTTTAAAAAAAAAAAAAAAAGGTGTTTTGAAATCACCTTTTCAAAACAATCACTGATGGGCTGGAGAGACCACTCAGCAGTTAAGAGCGCTGACTGCTCTCAGTTCCTAGAACTCTCCTGACCGCTCACAACCATCTTATCTCCAGTACCAGGGGAACATGATGCCCTATTCTGTGCATTGCATATGTGCAGTGCACAGACATGCATGCACGTGCAGGCAAAGCACACATACAGATAAAAATAAGTGTGAAAAAGTTGGGTTTTTTTTCTTTGTTTTTTTTTAAGGACTTGAAATGACTCAGCAGTTAAGAGCATTGCTTGCTCCTCCAGAGGACCCTAGTTTAATTCCCAGCACCCACATGGCAGCCTAAAACTGTCAGTAACTCCAGTTCCAGGGGTTCCAACACCTCACACAGACATATATGCAGGCAAAACACAATGCACATAAAAAGGTCTTTTAAAAAATAATCACTGTTTTTATGAGATGTACTTGGCATTGAGCTAGCTTATCTAGTCAAGGATGACCTTGACGTCTGAGTTTCCTCCTAGCTCCCAATGCTGGGATTACCCCCGGGATTGCGCCACTACACCCACCTGTCACCTTCCTCCTGAGTTTTTGGTATGTCACTGTAGGACTCAATTCTATGGAACATGTTCAAAGGAAGGGGACTTAGCAGATATGCATGGACTTGCCCTGACCCTCTGGCCTCCCTGGAGTCTTGGCCCTATTCCTATTTTCCAGTCAGGCTTTGTAGCTAAATTCATAGCACAGAAGGGCTTTGTGGACTCCTGGTATCTCTACCTGCCGGCAGCTCCTCCTTCCTGTCGTGAAAGAATTTTCTTGTTCATTTTCAGTCACTGCTGCCTGCCTCGTTCCAGATGAGCTGCTGGCTGCTCCCATTATCCCTTGGGTCCTTGGCTGATGAGACTCCCTAGTCCACTAACCCTTATCTGTGTTCCCATTCCCCTAGCAGTCTTATTTGAGGGGACTGAGGCTCCATCTGGCCTGTCATTCACTGAAGAGCCCAGACTGGCTTTGAAGTCACCTACCTTAGGCCCCTCAGGGCTGGGTTTACAGGCATGAACGACCACGCCTGACCAGCTAAGAATTTTTAGACAGTAATAGTGCTACTGAGCTCAGCTCAGGTTTCCCATGCCGCTTATTAACTGTGTCTACATCCATAACATCTTAGTGCTGTGGGCTGGAAGAAAGTGAACCTGCCCACTGCTGCCTTCTATAACCCCTCTCACTCCTGACTACCTTTTCTTAATGAGTAACAACCCAGTCAGAGGACTGGAAATAATGAAATGTCTGTTTTCTGAGGGTTAAGATTTAGATCGTAGGCCGGGCAGTGATGGCACATACTTTTAATCCTAGAACTCGGGAAGCAGAGGCAGGAGAATCTCTGTGGTTCGAGGGCAGTCTGGTCTACAGAGGAGTGAACTCCAGGACAGCCAGGGCTACATAGAGAAGCCCTGTCTTCAAAAAAACAAAAAACAAACAAAAAAATGTAGATCCTAAGTGTCCCCCAAGGTTCATGGAGCTGTGTGCTAGAAGATACAGGAACACATCCTCTTTTTCCTTTCTACGCAAATCTTTCTCTCCAGCTGTCTTTTCTGCCACACGATCCCAGCTATGATGTTCAGCTTTGCCAGGCCTGAAACAATGGATCCAGCTGCCTGTGGCGTAACTTCAAGAAAAAAGGATGCCTGAAAGCCTCAAGGAAGAAGATGAACAAGCCAGGTTTGGTGTAACTGTAGTACCTGAGAGGTTGGAGCAGAAGGATCAGGAGTTCGAGGGAAGCCTCAGCTACATAGTTCAAAGCTAGCCTAAGCTCCACCATACCTTGTCTCCCAAAACAATAGAAATAACGATACCAAAAGGCTGGACATGGAAGCACCTGGCTTTAATCCCAGCATCAGGAGCAGAAATAAATATAGGCCAGCCAAAGCTACACAGTGGGATTCAATCAAAAACAACAAAGCGAAAGGTCTTAGACCTCATAAATGGTTTATCTCTGCGATTTTGAGGTGAGGGCATTTGCCAGTAACACGGTTGATTGCCTTGGTGAGATTTGGCTCCCCAGTGTGTTACCCGGTAAGCATCTTCAAAGCAACCTGTCTGTTCTGTAGTCTGTTACACTAAGAGTACAGAAGTTATTACTGTAAAGGTTGTTAGTGTCGATCAGATTTAGAGTTCCATCACTCGATTTTGCTTTTTGAGACTCATAACCGTGGCTAGCCTTAAACTAAATCCTCTTGCCTCCATAATCCAATGGCTGAGGTACTAACATGGATTCCTGAGAAAGGACATCCACCCCTAGGTGCCATCTGCCAACAGCGAGTTTAGACTGAGAGAGAAGGAGTTGGTTCCAGCTGCACAGCTGCTTATGACAAAAGGAGCCCCTTCACTGGGTGCCAGCTTTCTTTCGTTGGTGGTGCAGATGTGTGTGTGTGTGTGTGTGTGTTGTAGTGTAATGTGTGAGTGAGCACACAAGTGTTCTACATATACGGGTGTGCAAGTACATGTGTGGGTATGTGTGGAGGCCTGAGCTTCATGTCAGAAACTGACCGCTGAATGTGTTTTTTCATGTTATGTACTAAGACATTCAGACTAGTCCTCTGCCTTAGTGGTACTTTGAGCACTACTTTAGAGGTGTGCCCATGGGTTGTTAAATGTTTATGTGCTAGTTTTGATGTGTGTGTGTGTGTGTGTGTGTATGTGTGTGTGTGTGTGTGTGTGTGTGTTGGAGGGGACAGAGTCTCATGTAGTTCAGGCTGGCCTTGAACTCCCAATTCTGCTGCTGCCTTAGCCTTTCCAGGTACTGGGATTACAGGCATGCACTACCTTGGCTTTAGAGTCTGTTACATTATTGTTGTGTGTGCATGTACCCATGTAGTGGCCGAGGGATGGGCATCAGAGGACAGCTTGTGGTAGTCTGTTCGCTGCTTCCACTGTAGGTTCAGACTGCAGGAGAATAACCTCGGGTGACCAGGCTCTTGTAGCTAGTGCCTTTCCCCGCCGAGCCATCTTGAGGATTCCAGAGTCTTAGTTTATTTGTTCTTCTCTTGATTCATTATATCCCTGCTGCAGTTTCCCCTCCTTCCACTCCTCCCAGTCGAATCATCCTTTCTTGCTGATCGCCAGTAATACATTAGAAATGGTAATGGAGCCTGGTGGTGGTGGTGGCGCACGTCTGTAATCCCAGCACTCAGGAGGCAGAGGCAGGTGGATCTCTGTGAGTTGGAGGCCAGCTTGGTCTACAAGAACTAGTTTCAGGACAGGCTCCAAAGCTACAGAGAAACCCTGTTTTGAACTCCCCCCCCCAAAAAAAAAGAAAAAGAAAAAAGAAATGGTAGTGGAGAAAGACAGGGAGTTGAAGTGGACATGTTTATACAAACCACGACAACTGGGTTCAACCCTCAGTACAAAGACAAGAATACTGGGTATAGTAGCACATACTTAGGATCCCGGCACTGGGGGGTGTGTGGCAGGATAGTGATCAGAAGCCAGTCTTGGTTACATGAGACCCTGTCTGAAAAAAAGATAAAAGAGGCGAGCTAGAGGATCATTGACTTTATTTAAAGTTCCTAAACTACTCATTTAACTAGTAACTATGGGGTGGTGTTTACTTTTAGTGAACTAATGAGTCTAGTGAAGGTTGCTTACATGAGCAGTTGTGAGGGGTTGGTAGGCAGGGCTTTTATTAATACTGCCTAGCCTATCAGAAATGTAGAAAACTGTCTCCATTAACCCAGATGTTTTATCTCTGGGAATTAGCAGATACTCTAGGCAGGCATGCCAGCACAGATGGTTCTGGTTAGTTGTCTAGTACTAGCCAGACGGCAACACTGTACAGAACATGCCTGTGAAGAAGGAAGTGCTTAGCCCAGCAAACAGGCGTGGTGCCACACCTGTAATCCCAGTGTTGGAAGGCTGAGGCAGGGTGAGTAGGTAGTTACCTTGAGTAGCTAAAGGACAGATTGGGTAGCAGGAGATAGCCTCAGAAAATCAGCTGCATGGGCTGGAGAGATGGCTCAGTGGTTAAGAGCACTGGCTGTTCTTCCAGAGGTCCTAAGTTCAATTCCCAGCAACCACATGGTGGCTCCTACCATCTGTAATGAGATGTAGTGCCCTTAAAAAAGTCAGCTGCATATAGTAACATTCACCTGTAATCCCAGCACTAAGAAAGTAAGCAAGAGGATCTCACAAGGTTGAGACTAGCTTAGTCTACGTGGTAAGTGCTGAACCATATAACCTTGTCTCATAGAGTCACACACAAAAGACAGGGGAGCCAGGCGGTGGTGGTGCACGCCTTTAATCCCAGCACTTGGGAGGCAGAGACAGGCAGATCTCTACATCGAGGCCAGCCTGGTCTACAAAGCGAGTTCCAGGGTAGGCTCCAAAGTAACACAAGGAAACCCTATATCAAAGACCCCCTCAAAAAAAAAAAAAAAAAAAAAAAGATGGGCTAGGAATATAGTCCAATTGTAAAGCACTTTTGTCAAGCATGCACCAGGGCCTAGATTTAATCCCCACCACAAATAAAACAACAGCAAACAACTCTTCCCCCAAATAAGGCAGGACTGTGACACACTCTTGTAGTCTACCATTGGGGAAACTGAGGCAGGAGGACTGTAAGTTGAGTTCAGTCCCTAGTTTGGCATACTGGGTACTGCGGTACTGCGTTTGGTGGCACCTGCTTCTAGCCTTGCATACAAAGGCAGAAGGATCAGAAATTTAAGATCCTCTTGGGAGGCAGAAACTATCAGATCTTTGAATTTGAGGCTAGCCTGGTCTGTAGAGAGTCCCAGGACAGCCAAGGCTACTGCACAGAGAGAACCTGTCTGGGAAAACAAAAAGATCAAGGTCATTCTTAGCTAGCCTAGGTTAAATAAAACCCTAAAGACCACCATGTAAAATGATTACAATGAAAGCATTCTCTCTCTCTCTTCCTTCTCCTTCCCTCTCCTCTCTTTCTGCACTCTCTATTCAGTCACACATCAGAAATCCAAAATATCGACACTAGATTTGCCAATAGCTGCTCTCCAGGCAGCAGATGTGCTTTTGCCCACCTCGGTGCAGTGGCACATCCTGTAATCCCAGTATTTGGGAAAGGCAGGTAAATTGTCAGAAGCTTAAGGTCAACATAAACTACATAGCAGGTCCAGACCAACCAGAGCTGCATAGCAAGACCCTGTTACTGTATCACAAGAGGAGGAGGAAGAAGGAAAGAAAAACCAAAGGAGAGTTTTCTGTGCTTCAAGCCTTTCCTTGGGGAGCTAGATTGTCTGTTTAGCTTTGTGAGGTTAAGGAATCCATCACATTCCCAGTAGAGGGAGCCAGAACTTAGCCAAACTCTGGGGCACTTCTCCTGAATCTACCCCTAATGGAATACTGAAAACAAACAAACAAAAAACACAACCGCCCCTAAAAATGTGCATTATAAAACTCTTTGTTGAGCTGGAGAGATGGCTCAGCGATTAAGAGCATTGCCTGCTCTTCCAAAGGTCCTGAGTTCAATTCCCAACAACCACATGGTGGCTCACAATCATCTGAAATGAGATCTGATGCCCTCTTCTGGCCTGCAGGCAGATACATAGACAGAATATTGTATACATAATAAATAAATATTTGAAAAAAAAAGTCTTTGTTTCAGGGTGCACTTAACTCAGGCCTCTACCCTGCACTACCTCCCCAACCCTATGAAACCTGTTCATGGGCCTTGGGGGAAGGGCAAGGCAAGCAGAGCTCTAGTACCACATTAAGGAAGCTTTTGTACTGGGGCAGCAATCCCCCCCATGCTTTCTATATAGATTGATGTACAAAGGCATACATACATATGCACAAAGCTTTTTTGTTTTGTTGTTGTTGTTGTTTTTGTTTTTTAAATATTTATTTATTTATTATGTGTACAATATTCTGTCTGTGTCTATGCCTGCAGGCCAGAAGAGGGCACCAGACCCTGTTACAGATGGTTGTGAGCCACCATGTGGTCACTGGGAATTGAACTCAGGACCTTTTGAAGAGCAGGCAATGCTCTTAACCTCTGAGCCATCTCTCCAGCCCCTTTTTTGTTTTTTTCTTTTTTAGTTGGTTTTTTGTTGTTTTGTTTGTTTTCTGAGACAAGGTTTCTCTGTAGCTTTGGTGGCTGTCCTGGAACTAGCTCTTGTAGACCAGGCTGGCCTTGAACTCACAGAGATCCACCTGCCTCTGCCTCCCAAGTACTGGGATTAAAGGTGTGAGCCACCACCACCCGGTCAGCACAAAGCTTCTCAAAAGTGCGTATTATTTAAAACCATATGAGAAACCAAGTATATGACATATGCTTGTAATCCCAGCACATACAAGCCTGAAAGAAGCATCACGAAGAGTTTGAAGTCATCCTGTACTATGACAGACCCTGACTCAAACCAAAAATACAGGGACTAGCAAGATGACTCAAAAGATAAAAAAAAAAAAACAAACAATGACCAGAACCCAATGTAAAGGTGGAAGGGGAGAACCACAGAGTTGTCCTGTGCCTTCCACATGTGCACCATGCCACCCATGAACCCACACACATCATGCACACACACACATAATATGCCAGATGGGTACTAGGGATGTAGCTCGGGACTAGAGTACCTCCCTAGTGTCCAGCACTGAAAAATAGCATTGATGACAATAAGAAAATAAAGCCAGATGGATCTTACTATGCAAGAAATGGGCTACCTGCTGGGCGGTGGTGGTGCACGCCTTTAATCTCAGCACTGCGGAGACAGAGGCAGGCGGATCTCTGTGAGTTTGAGGCCAGCCTGGTCTACAAGAGCTAGTTCCAGGACAGGTTCCAAAGCTACAGAGAAACCCTGACTCAAAAAAAAATTTTATATATATAAAGTATGATGAGTTTGCAATTACACTTACTGTTTTTTGGGGGAAGGGTGTCTCAGCACACATGTGGAGATCAGAGAACAACCTTCCTTTCACTGTGCGGGTCCCAGGGAAGAAACTCAGATAGTTAGGCTTGGCAAGTGCTGAGATTAAAGACATGCACCATTATGCCCAACTTTGATTTTTAAAATAAGGTTGCACTACAAACTGTCATTGAAATTGCAAATCTCCTGCCTCAGTCTCCCAGGTCTTTCAAGTCTCTAGGCAGCTGTTTGACTGTAAGTGAGCACTTCATTAGACCTCTCTGGACTGGTGTGACCCTCTTCGATCAGGGAATAAAGTGCTTCTGTAAGGCATTTTCCAGGTTTCGAACAAACTGAGTCATTGAGGTTTTAGAGTGGGTTTTACAGTCCTGGGGAAACGGGAGATCTTCATTTTAACTCTGTCACAATAACCACAGGCAGCAAGGAAGGGAGGAACTGATTAGAGATCACTAAAGCACAGCTTCAAACCCTCAAGGCTCCCTCCAGGCCTAACTGAAGAGGCGCCTGGTAATTCCTTCTGGGTGTAGTCCACCCTGTATAATCGGGTACCTAACTACAGTTAGGCAAGAGGCCAGTCACTGAAGGAAAACGTGGCTTTTCCACAGGACTCAGGAGACATGAGCAACTTGGAGGGAGAAACAAAACTGGGCTCCCTTAGAATCTGAGAAGCTGAGCTGTCCAGTAGGAACGACACCAAGAAGCAGTTCTGGGACTCATCGGAGGTATCGGCTACCATCTTGCGGGTCAAGGCAGAGGCAATCTGAGTGTCTTTTTTACTCAAGGGGATCACAGCACTAAAGAACCAGTTGGGCTCCTGTCTGTCTGTAGAGATGGATGCTAATCAGTGTGTTCCTTGCAGTATCACTTCCCTGTGCCTCTGCAGCTGCTCGTGGCTAAGGTTGAAAGGGTTTACAGTAGGGCTCTTCACCTGCAGGGCAGGTCCAGACCTGGAAGAACTGGTTTAACTTGCTTCTTGAGAGTCTTGACTCTACTTCAGACTCCTTAAGCCTCAGGGCAGGGAAGGGAAGTAGAGGGGTTCTGGGTCAATACCCTAAACAGCCAAGGTGATCTGTCCTTAAGAATTCTGTTGTTGCTGTCTGGTAGTGGCACACTCCTTTAATCCCAGCACTTGGGAGGCAGAGGCAGGCGGATCTCTGTGAGTTCGAGGATAGCTTGGTCTTGGTCTACAAGAGCTAGTTCTAGGACAGGTTCCAAAGTTACAGAGAAACCCTGTCTAGAAAGCAGAAATAAATACATTTAAAAAATAAAAAATGAAACAAGAAAATCTGTTGTTAATTAGGAAGTCTCTGGAGAAGTGATTTTTTTCTTTCTTTCTTTTTTCTTTCCTTTTTTTGGTTTTTCAAGACAGGTTTCACTGTAGCTTTGGAGCCTGTCCTGGAACTAGCTCTTGTAGACCAGGCTGGCCTCTAACTCACATAGATCCGCCTGCCTCTGCCTCCCGAGTATTGGGATTAAAGGCGTGCACCACCACTGCCCATCTTGAAGAAGTGATTTTCAAAGTCAAGTCTCAGGTAATGTCTGTTTCTAGTTTCCATTGCTATTTTTTTTAAAGATTTATTTATTTATTAAGTATACAGTGGTCTGCCTGCATCTGTCCCTGCAGGCCAGAAGAGGGCAGCATATTTCATTACAGATGGTTGTGAGCCACCATGTGGTTGCTGGGAATTGAACTCAGTACCTTTGGAAGTATGGCCAGTGCTCTTAACCTCTGAGCCATCTCTCCAGCCCCCTCCATTGCTATTTTTAAGATTTATTTATTAACTATGAATACAGTGTTCTGTCTGCAGGTCAGAAGAGAGCACCAAATCTCATTACAGATGGTTATGAGCCACCATCATCATCTTCTTCTTCTTCTTCTTCTTCTTCTTCTTCTTCTTCTTCTTCTTCTTCTTCTTCTTCTTCTTCTTCTTTTCTTCTTCTTCTTTTCTTCTTTTTTAGGGGTGGTTAGATGAGGTGGGGTGTGTAATGGATTAAATAAAATGCTGCAGGTCCCTGGCAGGGGGTCCTGAGAGCATCCAGTCCCAGGCGGGAGGGACTTCACAGTTACAGTTCCCTAAGTGGCTGCAGGGGGCCACAAGGGGGTAGTGAGTCCCATCAGGAGAGACAGACAGATGGGCAGGCCATGCAGAGTGAGGTTGGATATTTACTTATTGGGTTATGGAAGGGAAGGGGAAAAGGGAGAAGAGCATAGAGAGGGGCAAGAGAGATAAACAGAAGAGGGAAGGAGAGAAGTGGGGAGAGACAGAAGCTGCCTCTTCAAGAGGGAGATGGAAAAGGAAGGGACTCGGGTTGAAAGCTGAAGATCAGCTTGCCTCGGGGGAAGCAAGTGGGATTGGGCATGGCTTGTCTCTTAAAGGGACAGAGCAGACCATTACAGGGTGGGGTTTTGAGACAGGGTTTTACTGTGGAGTCTTGGCTGTCCTGGAACTCACTCTATAGAGCAGGGTGGTTTCAAGCCCACAGAGATCCGCCTGCCTCTGATTCCCAAGCGCTGGGATTAAAGGCATGCACCACCACCACCTGGCCTAGATTTAGGTGTCTTGAAGGCAGGGTCTGAGCTCCTGTCGGGTCTGTATGGAGTATTGGACCACAGAGCAAAGCAGCCTCTCTCAAAAATCCCATCCTTTCAGTCTTCTTTTCTAGACAGTGGTTCCCTGTGCAGCCTTACTAGTCTGGACCTCACAGCAATCCTTCGCCTCAGCATTGCCAGTGCTGCAATGACAGACATCTATCATGTCCGTCTAGCTCTGCTTTTGTTAGTACAGGGAGGTTTGGCTCCCTACCCTGCAAGTTTCTAAAGTTTTACTGTTACCTTAGTTCCCTAGAAGTTTACTGTGTTGCATACTTCAAGGCCAAATTAAGATTGTAAACTGCAAAATTCAGCAAATGGTGGGAGGAGAAGCCTGGAATGCCAGCACTTGGGAGGTGGAGTAGTCAGGACCAGGTGCCGGAGTAAGGAGAGCAACAGGGAAGGATTTATCTGTCTCCATTGCACATCGTCCCACCCTCCTAGGAGTTCCTGCAGACCGATCGGGAGGCCTTTTCCATTTGATCTTCGCTCCGTTTGTTGTCCTCTGTGACCCATCTAGTCATCTAGTCTCTTCCTTGAAAAATGGCCCTGAGGTACTTGGCCAGCTCTTGTAACCTTTTCTTTATCAAATATCCATCAATGTTTAGATGACTTCTGAGTGATAGGATGTATACTGTCCCAGAGATCTGTCAAGTGAGACTTTGGGCAAGTTACCTAACTTCTCTGTGCTTTTGTTCCCTTGTACATAAATATTCCCAGGAGAAGAGGATGCTATAAGAGGTCAACTTTGGTTCTAAGTTGGTAACAAGGTGATTATTTAATGCTTATGGAATTCAGCCACAAAGATCTGGGCATGAGGCTGCATGCCTGTAATCCCAGCATTCTAGATGCAAAAGACCGCAGCCAATTGAAGGCCTGACTGATGACCTACATAGTGAGTTCAAGGCTCATGCCTTGTGGCACACATCAATAATCCCTGCCCTTGGGAGACAACGGTATGAGGATCAGGAGTCACTCTTGGTTACATCTGGATCAAAAGCAGATTGAGTTACATGAGACTTTGTTTCAAAAAAATCATAAATAATTCAGCAAGAACATGGGCCTGAGCAGAAGTCTGTCCACCTACCTTGATAGAACATCAAGTGGGAAGAAGTGTGCATATTCCAAGTATCTCAGTGTTCCAAATTAGTTGTGAGGGTTGGAGATTTAGCTCAGTGGTAGGGCAATTGCTTAATAAGCCTAAGGCCCTTGGTTCAGCTGGGGTGGGTGGTGGGGGAGAAACACAAAGGAAAATAAACCGGGCATGGTGGCTCACTCTGAAGACAGAGGCAGGAGCATCTCTGTTCTGAGTTTGAGGCATGCACAGTCTACATAGTGAGTTCTGGGACAACCAGGGCTATGTAGAGACACCCTGCCTCAAAATAAACAAAGAAACAAACAAATAAATAAATAGTTAGTGGACTCAGTTGATAGAGTTTACCTGGAAGGCATGGAGTCTTGGATTCATTAGAAAACCAGACATAGTGGAGAATGACTGTAATCTCAGCATTTGGGAGGTAGAATCAGGGGGATCAGAAATTCCAAAACAGGTCTTGGCTACATGAGACAATGTCTCAGAAAAATAGATTTGGTAGAGGAAAGGCAAAAAACACCTCCCTCTGTGCTACAATGTATTCATTTCAACACAGTCATTTCCAAGAAATTTTCTAGCTATAAAAATATGCTTTAAAATATTAATAAACTTATTATCAGTGATTATATCTGGGGGTTGGGATGTGCCATGGCACAAGTCTGAGACAACTTGAAGGAATCATGTTCCTATTACGCGGGTCCATGGATGGAACTCAGGTCTTCTGGCTTGGCATTTAGTGCCTTTACCTTCTTGCCTTGAGTCACCTTCCAGGCCTGAACCCAGGCTTTATTTTCTACCCAACCCTGTTAGCCTTTATCTTTCCCTGTTACAAAATGTCAGGAGCTTGCTTGTTCTTTTTTCCTATTGGTTTTTATGAATCATGCTTCTACCTCTCTCTGTAATTCTGCTTTCTTTTCCCATTTCGCTCCATTAAAACAAAGTAAAGAAAAAGGCACCCTTTTCCCCTGGTGCCACATTCATCCAGAGACAAGTCAGTCCCTGAACACCACCATCCGGCCCGCTTCTAAACTAAGCAGCCAGAAGTGACCAGCACCTGGAACTGTCACTCAAATGAATAGAGTTCCACCCGGAAAGTTTTGGCCCCAAAGAAGTTTTCCCAGACTGAATGAGGCCAAGACTGACAATTAGTTTTAACTTTGCTCTTTGGACCATGTCCACTTTGGACAGAATCCACCTGGCTGTGTCCTGAGCCACTCAGGTGTCAAACACCTCTGATTTCCCGAAAGGAAAGGCTCTTATAAACTAGAGGTAGGCTACAATTTCTTTAACTGGAGTTACAGATGATCCTAAGATTGTTTACAATAAAACCCTTTGTTATATAAAATCAAAATCAGAAGAGAGAAGGGTCTTGGTCATATGGCAAGCTAGTAGCCAACCTAATAATAGTTAAAAGGCCCTGTCTCAAAAGAACAAATGTTTGGACTTCAGGATCTTGGTTTGTGCCATGAGTGGCACATAGCAGTTGCTAGTTCCAGAAAGGTCCCCTTCTGATGCACTCACTGCTGACCTCTTTACACTTCTGAATGTATATGTTGTGAGAATAGATCTAGCTGTGTAAGAAAGAAAAAAAATCTCGCTGGGCGGTGGTGGCAGACGCTCGGGAGGCAGAGGTGGATGGATCTCTGTGAGTTCTAGGCCAGCCTGTTCTGCAGAGCAAGTTTCAGGACTGGCTCCCTAGCTACTGAGAAACCCTGGAAAAAAACAAAACAAAAAAGCCGGGCGGTGGTGACACACACCTTTAATCCCAAGACTCGGGAGGTGGAGGCAGGCAAATCTTTGTGAGTTCGAAGCCAGCCTGGTCTACAAGAGCTAGTTCCAGGACAGGCTCCAAAGCCACCCCCCCCACACACACCCCAGCAAAAAAGAAAAAAAAAGAAAAAGAAAAAAGTTTCTCTATATAGTCCTGGAACTATGTAGACTAGACTGATCTGGAACTCAAAGAGATCTGCCTGCTTCTGCCTCCCTAGTGCTGGTATTAAAGGCTTGTGCCACCATGCCCAGGTGTATATGTGTTTATTTGGCAAACAGCTGGCTCTTGCCAAGGGGCAGGCGAAAAGGCAGGGATAACAGCTGCCCTTTTCTGAACAGCACATTCTTTAAAGTAAAGGTGAGTTAGGGCTAGGGATGTAGCTCAGTTGGTAAGAGTACTCATCTAGCAGGTATGAAGCCCTGGGTTTGATCCCAGAGCCACATAAAACCACTTATAGTCTCAGCATTTGAGACATGAAGGCAGGGAGATCAGAGGTTCAAGTTCATCCTTGGTTAGACATCAAAGTTTCTGGATGCGATACACGAGACCTTATTTCAAAAGGTAGTTTATGGTTCACACATGTAATCTCAGCATTTTGGGGCCAAGGCTGGAGGACTGTTGACAATTCCAGGCCAGGTTGGCCTACTTAGTAGGACCCTGTCTCAAGACAATACAAAGCTGGACACCTTTAATTCCAGTACTGGGCATCAGAGGCAGATGGATTTCTGCGAATTTAAGACCAGCATGGTCTACATGGTGAGTTCAGGACAGCTAGGGCTGCATACTGAGACCCTGTCTCAAAAACAAAACAAAATCAAGAAACACACAGAAAAGAAAAAAAAAGTTTTTAAAAAAAGGATGTTATTTCCTTCCTACTAGGAAGCTGGAGATGAGCTCAGAGTTCATGTCTCATATGGGTGACCTACTCATAATTTCCCCTAAATTAGAGCCCACCGTCAGCAAAGATTGTGGTTTATCCTTAACTAACAGGCATATTTGGTCTTGCTTTAGCAAGAAAACAGGTGTATCCACTTTGTTCTTTGGCCTGGGAACAGGTCCCGGAGCTGCTGGGAGATTAGCATTTGTCTGGAGAAACATCAAGGTCAGACTGAACAGGCTATTGAGCCTTTCTTTCCCCCTTAGCAAACAGTTGTGCTGGAAATGGCTCAACCTGACCAGAGCAGCGTTCTTCTGGCAGTGACATCAGGAAATCTCAGAAACCCGACAGAAAGGTCTGCACTGGTTGAAACAAAGCTGATGAGTGAGTAGTCAGGGAAGAGGTTTTCTTCACCCACCACAGCTGGCCTGTCCTCAGGCTGGCATAACCGTGCCGCAGCAGCAGCAGAGCATCTGAAGGGGCAGCTTTCTCACCAACGCCACCACCTGTCACTCTACCATTAGAGCTTAATCCCCAGGGTCTCTAAGGAGACTTCTGCTTCTAGAGACCCCTACTGACATCAAATTCTTATGGGATTAGTAACTGGAGGAAAGAGAAAATAAATTCTTTAGCTTGACATGCAAAACACTGCACAGATACCACTGATACCTATATCTTGCACTACACTGATTCTCAAAGCACTGTCCCTTTAGACGAACTAAATTTACCCCTTTCTGCCTGGGGCTCACACAATTTCCCCTGATAGGAACATCTGCTAATTCATCTTCTCCCAGGCTTACTTTTTTCCATTTAGCACATAAAACATTGTATTGTGAAGTATTACGTCAAGTCTCTTAAAAGATTTTAACATAGCCTGGCAGTGGTGATGCACATCTTTAATCTTAGAACTCGGGAGGCAGAGGCTTCCTTGAACTCGCTCTTGTAAACCAGGCTGGTCTCGAACTCACAGAGATCCGCCTGCCTCTGCCTCTGTAGTGCTGGGATTAAAGGCATGTGCCACTTCTACCCGGCAAGAATTTGTAATTTTTGCCAGGAGATGATGGCCCACACCTTTAATCCCAGCACTCAGGAGGTAGAGACAGGAGAATCTCTGTGAGTTTGAGGCGAGGCTAGCCTGGTCTACAGAGAGAGTTCCAGGGACAGGTTCCAAACCTACAGAGAAACCCTGTCTTGAAAAACCAAAACCAAACAAAGACAAAACCCCCAAAAACCAAAAACTAAACTAAACAAAACAGAGACTGAACTGTCCAGACACAGTGATAGATAACTAGTCAAGAGAGATAAGATGTATCTACATATGAATAATCAAGATAAATTCTACTGTTAGAGGTACACCCTGAGCATTCTTTGATCAGTTCAGGCAGAAAAACAAAGGCTTCCCTTGAACTGGGCAAGACTGTTTAAAACTTCAATTGTTTTAGCCAAGTAATTTAAATAGACTAAGTCTATTAGTAACTAGCAAGTTGGTGAGTAGCCCTGTACCATCAGTACAAGCTAATTTCCTTTCTACTTTAGTTAAACCAGATGCACTCCATGGGTACAAATAGGATGTGAATATAATTCTGTTCGTTGAGGGTTTATTGTGTGTCTTTTCGGTACAGGGTTTATCTGCATAACCCTGGCTGTCCTGGATCTGTAGACCAGGCTGGCCCTAGAGATACATTTCCTCTGCCTCCTGAGTGCTGGGATCAAAGGCTTACGCCAACACTCCCTCCTACGTAACTTAATTGTCACAATCCAGGAAAACTCAAAATGGAGGCAGTGTTTGCTCGATTCCAAAGTTGTGGATATGTATTTACATTGTATTATGTTTAAATGTATATTTTTTGGTGCTAGGAATTGCAACTCTGGCTTTGTGCCTGCTAAGTATGCACAATACCACTGAACTATATATATTCTTGACCCTGGTGTCAACAACCCAGTCAATGAGAACTTAAACAGGGTTGGAGAAATGGCTCAGCTGTTTAGAGCACTAGTTCTTCCAGAGGAAGATTCTCAGCACCAGAAGGTGGATTACAAACATCTCCAATTCCAGTTTCAGGGGATCTGAAACCAGGCACGACAATATACCAATGTATACATATTAAACATTATTTTAAAAAATTATTTGAAACTGATTTTATTAACAAGGCATGGTGGGTAGCTCTTGCTTGTAAACCCAGCAGTTGGTGTTGTAAGAGGTCACTGTGGATTGTGTGATGAAGCTAGGTTAGCCTGGGCTGGAGGTAAACTGTTTTCAACTTATTTCTTTTTTTGGTCTTTCAAGACAGGGTTTCTCTACAACTTTGGAGTCTGTCCTGGAACTAGCTCTTGTACACCAGGTTGGCCTCAAACTCAGAGATCCACCTGCCTCTGCCTCCCGAGTGCTGGGATTAAAGGAGTGCGCCACTACCGTCCGGCCTTCAACTATTAATCATTATTTGAGTCGGGAGATGGTGGTGCACGCCTTTAATCCTAGAATTCCGAAGGCAGAGGGATCTTTGAGTTCGGGGCCAGCATGGTCTACAGAAAGACTTCCAGGACAGCAAGAGCGACACAGAGAAATCCTGTCTCAAAAAAAAAAAAAAACAGAAAAACTCAACTAACCTCCCACCCCCACCCCAACCAAAAAACCCCAAAAGAACAACAAAAAATTCTTTGTGCTTAATCCCCTGAGGTTAACAACTTTGCTAAGAGGTGGCTCAGGTAACTTCTAAAGACAGAACCGTATTTGGGTCTCTTATGCCAGGAAGTAACTCTCCCTTTCCTTATCGCAAAATCGGGTCAACCCGATTTTATAAACCCCGGACATAAGGTAGGCGTTCAAAAAAAAAAAATTAGTCGTGTCCTGAAGAAGAGTGTTGGAAACGCAGAGAGCAATCCGCCTTTGACAACACAGAGGTCTCGAGGCCCATCAGCCGGAGGACGTTCTCGGCAGCTTCTTGGCTCAGCAGCTAGCCGTTGGCGTTTTCCCGCGCAAAGGGCAGGGCGGAGCGCCAGTCCCGCAACGTGGTAGCAGGAGTCACTCTCCGCCCGGACTACACTTCCCAGAAGGAACCATGTTGGTTCCCTTAGCAGGTGGCAGCCACTGGTGCTCGCGCTACCGTACTTGGAGTAGCCAGAGTCTGGAGCTGCATCTACGAAATCGACGGGAAAAGGAGGTTTTACGCAGTGTTTTTAGCCGCGCAGCACGCTGGGAGTTGTAGTTCACTCTGGCAACGACTAGAGGCCAGGCTTGCTTTGAGTGGTTGGACCATGTCACGTGATGACAGAGGCGGCCGCATGCGAGTAACTTGCGGTGTCTGAGGTCATCATAGCGCGACAGCACGCTCTAGTAGTGGACTACCTGTAGATAGCGGATAAAACGACCCTGAAACGCCAACCTCGAGCAATGGCAGCTTCCCCAGAGCTTCCACATAAACCCCCCTCGCCCAGCTGCCAGAGTAGTACTTTCTAGCAGGGTAGACCGGCTCAAGTTTCGAGTATTGGCTCCGCCCCTCCAGTGACGTAGGGGTCACGTGACGGGCA
Source organism: Myodes glareolus (assembly GCF_982192425.1). Lineage (NCBI taxonomy): Eukaryota > Metazoa > Chordata > Mammalia > Rodentia > Cricetidae > Myodes > Myodes glareolus. The sequence goes on from NC_142041.1 coordinate 33,167,665, forward strand.
GGGCCGCCTCTACCGCCGCCGCCGCTTTGTAAGAGGCACATTGGCAGGTAACGAGCGGCGGCGGCGGCAGCGGCGGGTCCCGAGTCCAACGAGAGCAGCAGCGGTAATTGTTCCCTCTGTTTCTTCGGTTACTCTTTCAGGGTCCTGAAACCTGCAGTGTGTGCTTTCTAGACCTGGGCTAAGGTCCTCAAAACTCCCAACCCTGTTTGGGATGCCCCAGGGTCTACCCGGGTGGACCGGGCCGAGCTTCCCTCGCTGGCTTCATGTTTCCTTAGTGTGTCCAGGCCTGGGTACCCTCCTTCCTCTCCCGCTCAGGTTGCCCTGTGCTTTCTGCCCCCCTCATCCTAGTTGGCCGGGCCCCACCCAGCCCCAGGGGGCGCCTCCCCCCCCCCCCGGGTTTCTGTCCTGGAGGGTGTGGTTTTCTCTCCCACCTCGGTCCCTGCGTGTAGGCTGGAGCTCCCCCGCCACGCTGTCGCCTTCATCCTGACCACCTTTCCGCTTTCACGTCTGGCGACGGTCCTGGGAACTGGTCTTAAAGCCCAACTTCTGCGCTCTAGTCTTTCCTGAAGGCATAGTTCAGTTTTACTTATTTTCATTCCGGAAGGCTTTGGTGTCAGTTGAAACTTCTTCCTCGTGCCCTGCCTGTTCTTGTAGTCTGGTTGTGTCACAGTTTATTCTTTTTTTTTTTAAACACAAGTTAATAGTGTGCTTTGTAAACTGTAAAGCGAGCTGTTAGAAATTCAAATGATGATTTTTTTTTTTAAACCTGGTGCATTCCAGGTCAGCCCTCTTCTCTTTACCGCGAAATCACTGTAATCACTGTACTACTCGGTTTTCCTACCTTTCCCCCTGAATTTTAAGTCTTTGTTGTCCAGGCATGTCAACTGTCACCGCTCAGGACTCTTGTTTTCAAATCATTCCTGCTGTTTCCTGCTTTAACATAGTCCTGTAGTTTACCACCTCTACACTTTTCTACTTTATTTCCAAGGAGCACATTTGCCTACAGTTTTGACTTTCTCCAGCAAATGTGCACAATAACAATTTAGCTCTTTCAAGGTCTCTCCATGAGGTACACAGAGATCTTTTATTTGAAGGCATGTCGTTCTTTGGTCGTTTTTGAGAGAGGGTTTCACTACCTAACCATGGCTGATTTCCCTCAAGAGCTTCTTGCCTCAGTTTTTCTATGGTGGGAATCTCAGGCTGTATGGATTACAGACAAGCGCTGCTGTGCCTGTTTACAGTGAACTTTTTTTTTTAAAGTGAATAGTGTATATGCATATCTCTTCTGTTGGTAAAGCCTTTTTTTCCCCTTGACAGTGGGTATGCTAGTACAATATTTCCTCTGAGTTACCTATTCTTTCTTTCTTCTTTTTCTTTTTCTTCTTCTTCTTCTTCTTCTTCTTTTTTTTTTTCGAGACAGGTTTTCTCTTTGTAGCCCTGGCTGTCCTGGAACATGCTCTGTAGGTTAGACTGGCTTCACAGAAAATCACCTACCTTTGCCTCCAGAGGACTGGGATTAAAGGCATGTGCCTTCACTTCCTTGTTCTTTTTGGTGTTGGTTTTTCAGATAAAGGTAGAAGGAAGGTGATTATCACACCTAAAAGTTCTGTAGTGTAGCTTAAGACATTGGACTGGTTCTTTGTGGTGTCTGCCTATTTTAGGAAAGGATAAATTCCAGTCTTTGGAGAAGATGATCCACTGTGTTTTGCATGCCTTCAGGACCTCTTGGCTAGGCCTGTTTTCCAGTTGTTACATAGATTTATCTTACTGAGCAAAGGTGTCTCACTTTCCCATTCCAGAAGTTGCTGACTTATGTTCTTGCCTGATTTTCCTACTTTGGGCTCTTCTGTTCTGTAAGCGGTCCCTCCCCTCACCCCCAGGGCCTGACCTGTTTGTTTCCCACACTTCCGATCCCCCCCCCACACCCCCACTTTGCTTCCTTGCTGCCTCTGACCTTCAGAAATTAAACATTTCAGGGAAAGGGAGATTGTTTTGTTTGAAATATGGGTGGAAGTTGTAACATGGCCGAGAATGAGGCCATGAGAAAGGATTGTGGTAATTGCTTCTCCTGCCTGTTTCCTGCTGCTCTGGTTTCCTCTGATCTCTCTGTGCATGTGGATTGGGCTAGCCACAGTCATCTGCGGCTTCCTTGAGAAGGGACTCTGCTCTGCTCTCTTTCCTAGTAACTGGTGAAGTGCTTGCTCCTCAGGAGGCTCCCTTATTCTTAGTCTGAATGAGTTTTATTATTTTGGAAGAAGTGGTTGAAGAACATGGTTACAAGAATGAGGTTATTTTAATTAATGCACTTTTTATTTGTTCAGGTTTCAATGTGCTGCCTGCTCCAGTCTCTTGAGGACTGGGATTACAGGCATCTGGCATATCATTCTGGCCTGATTTTTTTAGTTTGTTTATTTATGTATTTACCTAGTACTTAAATTATTTTTGAGACAGTTTCTCTGTAGCTTTGGAGCTTGTCCTGAAACTTGCTCTACAAATCAGGCTGGCTTCAAACTGACGGAGATCCTCCTGTCTCTGCCTCTCAAGTGCTGGGATTAAAGGCGTGTGCCATCACCACCCGACCTGATTTTTGATGTTTACTCCTTAAGGATATAAAATGCATTTAGGAAGTATAATACTGTCTTGCAATGTAGACATGGTCTAAAGTGATTTTAACTTTTAAATGTTAGTGTTGACATTACTTTGGTTTGTTTGAGATGGTCTCACTATGTAGCCCTGGTTGACCTGAAATCCAGAGTGCAACCTTGATGTGTGCCTGTTTGTTTGAGACAGTTTCACTCTGTAGCCGGGCTGTTTTCCAGTGCAGGGTGTAGCCTCAAACTTGTTGTAGCCCCCTTCTCCAGACTCCCAAGTGCTGGGTGGCATTCCAGGTCTGTGCCTATATGCTTCTTATAGAGTGAGTGTTGTGGCCCTTTTGTTCTGTTTGCAAGCTGGGGAGTGGGGTGAGCTTAAAGGAAGTTACAGGAAGGTCTATGTGGGAAATGTCACCAAAAAGCCCGTGGGGGAGTTTTGCAAGTTTTGATGGAGAAGTCTGTCTCTTTCTTTTCTTTTTTCTATGGTGGTATTTTTTTAAATTTATTTATTTATTATGTATACAATATTCTATCTGTGTGTATGTCTGCAGGCCAGAAGAGGGCACCAGACCTCATTACAGATGGCTGTGAGCCACCATGTGGTTGCTGGGAATTGAACTCAGGACCTTTGGAAGAGCAGGCAATGCTCTTAACCACTGAGCCATCTCTCCAGCCCCTAAATTCAGGGTCTTGTAGGCCAGGTTGGCCCTTGAAGTTATGGGTAGCCAAGGATGAGCTTGAATTGATTTCCGGCTTCCACGTCTACCTCCTACAGGTGTGCTCCACAGGTGTGCTCCTGAAATCTTTGATACAGGCATTGAGGACCAGGTTTTGTGAATTTTTGGTGAAGGGACATAGTTGCTTGTGAACTGGAGTTTCAGTTGGTACCCAGTTAAGTGTTTGGAATTGAGGTGTGGAACAGGGCTGTGTTGAGGAAGGAAGTACCTTGGTTAAGGCTAGGCAGTAGTCTCCTTTTAAAAGTGTTTAGGTGAGGCTGACTGCAGAGGTTGCTCTTCCAGAGTACTTGATTCTGTTCCCAGCACCCACATGGCAGCTCACAGTTATATTCTGAAACTCAGTTCCAGGAAATTTGACACCCTCTCACCAGTGCACATAAAGTAAAATAAAAGGGTGGTAAGCTTTACAGGAAAAACACAAAGTTGTTAGAGGGCTGGGTGTGGTGATGCTGACTTTAATTCCAGTGTGCTGGAATTAAACCATGTGTTTAATTAACCCAGACCCCATGTGTGCTGGGGATTGAATGCAGGTACTCTGCAAAAGCAGCACGTGCCCTTAATGCTGAACAGTCTTTCCAGCCTCAAGAATAAATATTTTAGAAAATTATTTGTAAAGGAGCATATTTCTGTATTTCTTTAGTCATTCTTTTTTTTTTCTTTCTTTTTTGAGTCTGGGTTTTGCTGTATAGTTCTGACTGACATGTAACCTACTAAGTAGCTGAGGTTGGTCTAAGACTCAGTGATCCTCCTGTCTCAGCCTTCTTAATGCTGGTTGAGCGGAAAAGGCAAGTGCCACTGTGCCACCCCACCTGACTTAAATTTCCATTTATAAGGCCTCCTAGCTGGGTGGGTGTGGTGCATCCCTGCGATCCCAGCCTGTGATCCCAGCAGGAGGATTGTCATAAATTGGCTGATGTCTACATTTTGAGTTCCAAGCCTCCCATGGCTATATAGTGAAACCTTGTTTCAAAAAGGCAAACCGAAAGAGAACCTTACTTATTTTCTTGTTTAATGACTGAACAGTGCCAAAACTTTTCTAATGAAAAATCCTACCCTTTAGAGTGCACCTGATGATGTACACAATCTAGGCATCTAAACACACTGCTTATGCCTGTGAGATTGGAAGATGTATTGGGTTCTAGTATGTATGATTAACTTAAAGAAGCAGCATGAAATGATAATTGCACTCTTAGACCACACTTAACAATGATGCTGGAGTCAACAGTATTCTCAGGTTAGGTTCAGTGACTATTTGGAGTGTTTTTGTATAGAAGATAAAGGAAGAAAAGGGGGTGTATGCAAGGGAAATGGGGAAGAAAGTAAAATTAAAGTAGAGAGGAAGGACTATTGTGTAATTCTGAACCTTTAAATTTTTTTCCCCATTTGTCAGTCTGTGTCATCCTGTCCCATGTCCCCCGCCCCCAGCTTTTGGAGGCAGAGTTTCTGTCTGTAACCTTGACCGTCCTGGAATTCCCTCTGTACACCAGGCTGATCTAGACTCAGAGATTCTCCTGCTTCTGCCTCCCAAGTGCTTGGATTACAAATGTATGCCTTTACTGCCCAGCCACTGTTTTTTTTTTCTTTGTTTTTTTAAAAATTTATTATTTATTTAAAGTTTGGGAGGCAGAGACAGGCAGAGGCAGGCGAATCTCAGTGAGTTCAAGGCCAGCCTGGTCTTCAGAGCCAGTTCCATGACAGGCTCCAGAGCTACAGAGAAACCCTGTCAAAGTCACACACACACACAAAGATTTTTTATTTACTTATATAATATGTAAAACAGTGTTCTGCCTGCGTTTGTGCTTACAGGCCAGAGGAGGGCACCAGGTCTCATTATGGATGGTTGTGAGCCATTATTTAGTTGGCTGGGAATTGAAATCCACCTCTGAAAGAGCAGCCAGTGCTCGTGATCGCTGAGCCATCTCTCCAGCCACTGATTTGTTTCTTTTTTTTAAAGATGTACTTGTTTATTTGTATGTGTGTGTGCGTGTGTATGTATGTGTGTGCACCTGCCAAAAGAAGGCCTAGGATTCTGAGGAGCTGGAGTTTTAGGCAGCTGTGAGCTGTCTGATAAGTGTACTCCTTGGGTCCTCTGCATGAAGAGTATACTCTTTCTTAACTGTTGAGCTGTGTTTTCAGTTCATTTGTTGTTAAGACAATCTTTCTAATATCATCCTCGCTGTCCCAAGAGCTTGATACATAGACCAGGCTGGCCTTAAACTCATAAAGGCCTGCTACCTTTGTCTTCTAAGTGCTAGGATTAAATTAAAGTTCTGTGCCATCATGCCTGGCTTTTATTTATTCATTTATTGTTGGCATAGGATCTTAGTATATCTGGCTGGTATGGAACTTGCTACGTAGACTAGGCTGGCTTCAAACTTTCTGTGGTCCTTCTACCTGTGCTTCCTGAATGCTTGGATTAAACCCTTGGGCTTTTTATTTCTCAGATAGCTGCCGAGGATAGCTCTGCACTAACTTGTGGTTCCGGTGTGTCACTTGTGGTATTTCTTCTGCCTGTTATCTCCCAAATGTAGGGACACAGACACAGGAGTGTTCCAAATCTTGTGAAAAGTGGATTTCATTTGGATTTAGACCAATGGTTCTCAACCTCTGGGTGTTAATGACCCTTCCATAGGGTCATTTGATAAGACTATCAAAAAACACAGACATTTACATTACGATTTACAACAGGAACAGAATTACAGTTATGAAGTAGCAGTGAAATAATTTTATGGTGGGGGTCACCACAACATGAGGAACTGTATATTTCTTTCTTTCTTTTGAGGAACTGTATTAAAAAGCTGTAGCTTTTTGAGAATCACAGCTCTAGACTTGTGCCGAAATTTGGTTTCTTGTCGGTGTTATTTATTAACTTGTATTTAATAGAACACAATTCAGTAATACCTGGTATTTCTGTTGTTTCCACATTTTAAAAACTTTTTTATATATGTTTGTTTATATAATTAGATGCTGTGTGTGTGCACTTGGGCCATGTATAGGCCAACTCTTTCACTTTTGCTCCCAGACCAGCTGGAGTTGCAGGCAGTTGTGAGCTGCGTAACAGGAGTGCTGGAAACTGTAGCACACACTCCTAAATGCTGAGCTGTCTCTCTATTCCCCTCCGCCTCCATCTCATTACATCCCCATAGCTGATCTGGAACTCTCCTTGTATATCGGCTGGCCTTGAACTCAGAGATCTTGGTTTCTCTTCTTAAGTGCTGCGATAAAAGGCATGCCCCACCATGCTCATTTCATACAATTTTTTTTTTTCGGTTTTTCGAGACAAGGTTTCTCTGGCTTTGGAGCCTGTCCTGGAACTAACTGTTGTAGACCAGGCTGACCTCGAACTTCCAGAGATCTGCCTGCCTCTGCTTCCCGTGCTGGGATTAAAGGTGTGCACCACCACTGCCTGGCTTAATTTTTTAAATTTTTTTTTAATGTGTCCTGATCTCATTTGGAAAGGCAGTAGAGGCATGGGATTACTTAAGAGTTTGAGTCAGTTTGATTTACGTAGGGAATTCTAGGATAGCCAGTACTACACAGACCGTTTCTTTTTTTCTTATATTTTTGCTTTTTGTTTCTTGAGACAGTGTTTATGAAATAGTCCTGGCTGTCTTGGAACTCAAAAGTACATAATCTCTAGATATTGCTATAAAGATTTTTTTTTTTTTTTTTTTTGCTGGAGGTTCTTCAAGACAGTTTTTTGTAGCTCTGGCCACCCTGGAACTCACCCTTGGAGATCAACCAGATTGGCCTCAAACTGAGAGATCCGCCTGCCTCTGGCTCCTGAGTGCTGGGATTAAAGGCGCGCACCATCACCACCTGCCACAGATCCTGTTTCAAATTAAAAAAAAAAAAAACAACAAAAAATGATGGAGGAGCTGTAACCGAGTCTGCTGCCCTCCTCAGAACGATAGTGATTGGGAAATATCCCTGCTTAACCGTTAAATGGCCATTCACTACTTCACTGCCACAAAAGATGGTAATGTGATAGAGCTGGCACAATGAGATGTACCTAAACCAGGGTCTGGCCGGGAGTCGGCAAGGAAATGGCAGCTTTATTTTGTTTGTTAGCTAGATTGTGGTCATAGTTGCAAAGCTTAGCAAATACACCAGAAGTGTTCTCCTGAGAGAGGGTTTCTCTGTGTATCCTAGACTGTCCTGGAACTCAGATATCTGCTTGCCTCTGCCTCCTGAATACTGGGATTAAAGTGAACTTTATGTTTTGACCATATTGCAGTAAAATTATTCATCTTTTTTTGGAATAAATATTTTGAGGTAAGTTAAATAGATAAAACAAGAAACTTAAGCAGCATCCATTAATCCTATAATTGTTACCAGTTATAACCAAGCATTAGAAATCCATTATCTTTTCTAGGTTCCCCACAGACTTAGAAAACAGTATTTGATTACATTTTCTAATCTCAAAATGAGTAGATTTCAAGTCTGTCTGACTTCTGGACTAGGTGCTCTAAATCACACTCTACTACTCTGTTTGTCTGAAATACTGCTGTCTGGGAGTACAGCCAGGTGCTAGCTGATAAAGAGAGCAAGCAAAGGAAAGAAAATTGAGCACCTTTGTAGTGTAAAAGGCTGGCTCTCCATACTAGATAAGGAATAGGAATGGGATACAGAGGTGTGGTCTTTGAATTGTGTAGGGTTCCACTAGACTTTACATGCCTAGTTTTGCTATTTATTTGGTGGATAGACATTTAAAGTTGGAACTTGAGTTCTGAGCTTCAATACAATAGGCTACTTTACTTTTTCCATTCTGATTTTAGTGGCTTTTGAAATCAGTATGATGGACTGATTGATCTCTAAGCCCTGTGCCAGTTTGTAGTTACCTTATGAAGTGGTCAGGCACACACATCGAGGGACACTCTGTCTTCTCAAGCTAGCTGTACCCCAGCCTTCCTTTCTGTTTAGATGCTGCTGTTCTAACCCACCACAGCCTTGCTCATGCCCAGCACTAGCTACCCTACTGCCCCAGCCAATTGCTGATGCTAGTAGAGCACACAGTTGCTGGCGAGGGGACACACTCAGTATTGGGTTTTCTATTTCAGGAATAAGAATGAAATAGTGCTGAGTGTTTGAGGACAAAAGGGAACAAGGATGGTGTTTCTGTGCCTGACAAGGAGAGGGAATGATGAGTGGTAGAGACAGACGCAGGAGAACAAGAGGGAAGACTAGAAACAGGAGTCATGGCCCGGGGCAGCGTTTCTTCTGTGGGAGTGATGACGTGATAGAAACCAGAACGAAGGTTAGGCAGGTGATTGGAGAAGGATGGAGACAGTGAGTGTGTTCCTTAGGGAAAGAGTGGAAGTCGTCATTGGTTATAGCTTAGCGCATGCAGTTTCCAGCAGTGACTGGAAGGAACTGTTTTTGAGCCTTCATGCTTCAGGTTAATCTGCACCTAAACAACAGTGTAGCAAGTCTTTCTACATCACCATCAGGGAAATAGATAGGGAATACTTTTTTTGAGTAGTGTAGTGGGAGATTTCCTTATTTAAGGGTTTTTGTGTTTTATGTCTTAGTAAAAACTGGCATATATAGGTACATAAAGTAGCAGGTGTGTGTTAATTTTTAAATGGATCATAGGACTTGATTGGCACATTCTCTTTTTTTGTTTGTTTGTTGTTTTTTTTTTTTTTTTGAGACAAGACAAGGTTTCTCTGTAGCTTTTTTGCCTGTCTTGGAACTAGCTCTAGCTCTTGTACACCATGCTGGCCTTGAACTCAGAGATCCACCTGCCCACCTGACTCTGCCTCCCTAGAGTTGGGCAAGTGCCACCACCCACCACTGCCTGAAATTGGCACTTTTTTTTTTTTTAAAGGCAGGGTTTCTCTGTAGCTTTGAAGCCTGTCCTGGAACTAGCTCTTGTAGACCAGGATAGTCTCGAACTCACAGAGATCTGCCTGCCTCTGCCTTCCCCGTGCTGGGATTAAAGGCCTGCACCAACACCGCCCAGCAATTGACACATCCTTTAGGTAACTTGACATTTAAAAATTTTGGTGTTGGATCAGTGAAATAGTAATAAGGGATGCTAATAGAATAAAAGCAGTGTCCTTTAAAAAATCGTACCTCTTTTGGGAGGTAGAGGCAGGCAGATCTCTGAGTATGAGGCCAGCCTGGTCTAAGAAGTGAGTTTCAGGTTGCCAGATATACAAAGAGAAACCATGTCTCTCTCTCTCTCTTTTCTTGGAATTTTGAAACAGGGTTTCTCTGTAGTTTTTGGTGCCTGTCCCGGAACTAGCTCTTGTAGACCAGGCTGGCCTCGAACTCCCAGAGATCCGCCCACCTCTACCTCCGGAGTGCTGGGATTAAAGGTGTGCGCCACCACCGCCCAACAAGAAACCCTGTCTTGAGGAAGAAAAAGAATCTTAGTTTTCCTTCCTTCCCTTCCCTTTCCTTTATCCTGTCCTTTTCTTTCCCTTCTCCTTTCTTTTCCTTACCCTTCCCACTCCTTCCCTTCCTTTCCCCTCTCCCTTTGTTTGTTCATTAGTTTTTCAAGACAAAGTTTCTCTATGTAGTCCTGGAACTCGCTTTGTAAACTAGGCTGGCTTTGAACTCACTAAGATCCTCCTGCCTTTGCCTCCCCAGTGCTGGGATTAAAGGTATGTGCCTACACTGCCTGGCAGATCCCAGCTTTATAGTATTATCTAGAGTATATGTACTTTTGTCTTGAAATAACTCCCCACTAGTTGGACATGGTGGTGCATCCTTTAATCCAAGCACTCGGGAGGCAGAGGCAGGTGGATCTCTGTGAGTTTGAGGCCAGCCTAATCTGTAGAGAGTTTCAGGACAGCCAGGATCGTTACATAGAGAAATCCTGTCTTGAAAACAACAGCAACAACAACAACAAAAAAAACACAAAAAATGAAAAAAGAATAGCCCTTTCTAGAGGTCAGGACCTCACTGTAGCTCTAGCTGGCTTGGAGCTTTTTACATGGACCAGTTGGCCTTGAATGGACAGGCTTCTGAGTCTACAGTGCTGGGATTAAAGGTATGTTTCCACACCACTTTCCCTCTCCTCTATTTTTAATTTAAAAGACAGGGTTTGTCACTGATCCTGGAATTCTCAGATTCAGTTAGACTGGATGGCAAGCAAGCCCTAGAGATCTTCTTGTGTCCACCTCCATAATGCTAGGATATATAGGTCTTGCTTTTTGTAAATAGGTTCTGGGGCTCAAATATGGGTCCTGTAATTACTAACCAGACTATTACCGCACTCACTTGCATCTCTGGCTGTTTTGGAACTTAATATGTAGATTCAGCTGACCTTGAGCTCAGAGATTCACCTGCCTCTGTCTCCTGAGAAATGCACTGCCACCCACCACTGGCTGCTTCTGCTTCTTCTAATCTTAGCTCTTTTGTCCTGTCCCTCTTCCAAGGTATACAATATGTGCTTGTGCCAGTGGATGCTTGCAGATGGGAAGATGCCTTTTTAGTTAACCAAATCAACAGGGAATTCATTCTGCAACTTGGTGAAAAATCAAAGGTGCTTTGAGTATTTGAAGGCTTGCTCTGTAATGATAGGGTTAAAAATAATCTTCCCTGCTTTAAAATTCTTTTAAAGAGTAAAGGTGTCTAAGAAATGCATGACAGGAAAGCCATTTGAAGGGGGTTGCATTGTCCTTGGGTTTGGAATTTTGGTTTTGGAAAGTAGCCATTTTATTTTGCCCAGAAGTTATGCAGACGTAAGTGCTGCCTCTGAGAAATGAGCTGAGGATAAGAAAACAAACAAGATGTGATGAGTTTAATGTTAGGAAAGCAAGTTCTTGTTTCCTTTATCACTCACTATGGACTTAGAATAACTGATGAGTCAGAAAACCTAGTGTTTGTTTAGTTTTTTTGAGATAGAATTTCTCTATGTAGCTCTGGCTGTTCTGGTACTCATTCTGTACACCAGGCTGGTCTTGAACTCAGATCCACCTGCCTCTATCTCCCAAATAATGGGAGATAAAGGTGCATGCCAACACCACCAGGCTTAACATTAGTGTTTGTGATACTCAACTGCCAAGGAAGAAAAGCACAATTTATTTTACTGATATGTCGTAAAATACTGTCTGTCTGTCTCTGTCTGTCTAATTTTATTTGAGACATGGTCTCCCTGTGTAGTCCTGTCCATTCTGGAACTCACTGTGTAAATCATGCTGGCCTAAACTCAGGGAGGCCCAACTGCCTCTGCCTCGCTAATGCTGGGATTGAAGGCAGCGTGTATCACCATGCTTGCTAATAACTGCTTTTTGAATTGTAAAAGGGTGGGACCAAAAATTTTGGGCCCAGCCTGGTGGCACAAAACTTGAATCATCGTACCTGGGAAGCAGAGGCAGGTGAAACCCTGTGAGTTAAAGCTTTACATTAGGAGTTTTAAGCCAGCCAAGGCTATCTAACTAGACAAGAGTTCTTTTTTCTTTTCTTCTTTTTTTTTTTTTAAAGAAAAATTTAGTGTGTGCACGTGCCCAGGAATGTGTGCTTGTGTGCACTGTGGAGCATGCGAAAATCAGAGATCCACATGTGTCCCAGTGACCAAATTGAGGTTGTCAAGCTTGGTGACAGTTACCTTTACTTATTGATCCACAGGTAAGTCTGGAGTGTACAGTCTTCCTGCTTCAGTCTCTTGAATGCTAGGATTCCTTTGAAGTTTGCTTTAGTGTCCATAATACTGATCACTCAGCTGAACAGAGTAAATGAAGTGCTATACATTTTAGGATTTATTTTAGTTATGAATGTATCTGTGTTGGTGTTTGCAGCGGTCAGAAGAGGTGTCAGATCCCTTAAAGCAGGGGACACAGGCGGTTGTCAGCTGTCTGTGTGCTGGGAGCTGAACTGTATACTCTAGAAGAGCAGCATAAGTGCTTCTAAGCACTGGGCCAGCTCTTCAGCCCCAAGATGCTATAATTCTAACGATACTTTGCTTTTATGTTTTAGTTTATTTATGGGTAGCCATCATTATGATGCAAAAAAGAGCCTTGGAAATACATTCACTGAGATATTTACTTGTTCTGAGGCAGAATTTCTTTTTGTAGCCCTAGTTGACCTACTGCATATATCAGACTGTTCTCAAACTTAGGATCCTTCAGTTTGTCTCAAGACTTACAGGCAGGAATCACCACACCTGAATCACCGTGTAGTGGCATTTCATTTGTAAAGCTTGCCTGAAGATCAGAGACGAAAACAGCCCCACTGGTCAGCCTTACAGACCAGGCAGTGATAACACACACCTTTAATCCCAGTAGCCACACTAGTTGGCATAGAAACCGATGGTACACGCCTTTAATTCCAGCAGTGCACGCCTTTAATCCCAGCCCTAGAGAATATTTATAAAATGGCTAGAGACGCTCTCAGTTTCATTCTGAGATTCTAGGAGGCAGGATCACCATTTCAGACTGAGGTAGAGGTAAGAGCCAGTGGGTGGCTTTTTTGCTTTTCTTATCTTCAGGATGAACCCCAATTCAGTGTTGCAATTATGCTTGGTTTGTTTATTTTTTTAAAGGTAGGGTCTGAAGCTCAGGCTTGCCTGGAACTTAACGTGTGTCTCAGACTGACTTTGATATTTTGGCTGTCATTCAATTCCATCTTCCGAAAGGAGGATGTGATTTTAGGAACAGGCCAGTGTGCCCAGCATAGTATGATATTCTAATGACAGCACCATCTAGATATTTGAGAAGTTCTTGTTTTTGGTGTGGGTGTATGTATGCTGTGACTTGAACCCAGGTCTCTTGGACCTTCATGCATGCTGGAGGCATGTTATGTTCTTTAACTTGGTCTTGGGAAACTTTGTCAAAGAAACAGAAGGCTCACCACAAGTTTGAGGACAGCCTGATATATGTAGGAGGCCAGTCAGGGCTTCAAAGAGAGATCCTGCCTCAGAACAAATAAAGAGCTCAGGGAATACACTTCCAAGGCTCTTTATTTACATCATGTGTTCTGTGAAATACTGTGTAATATGGGCTTTTTGTTTGGAGACAGGTCTGTTAGAAGTAGAGGTAAAGATTAGTTACGAATAATGAGTGATTTTTCTTTGGAGGGCAAAGAATCCTTGATCTTGCCAGGCTAGAGAGGGTTTAAAGGCTGGGTAGTAGCACAGTGGTAGAATCATTGCCTAGCACTCGAAGTCCTGGGTTTGATCCCTAGCACCATGAAAGATGAGAGCAATAACCTAATAAGAAAGATGAGGTTTTAGTGTTGAGAAAGCTGGCTACCTGGAATGGGACACATGTATGAAGAAGCCACAGGCAATATTTTTCCTTCTGTAGATAGCCAGAGAGACATGTGACTACACTGAATCAAATTTGATGTCCTCTAATGTTGAGTCCAGCGTCACTCATCTTTTTCACGGGCAGGTTATAAGTCCTGCCCAGCTGATACCATTTGTGGGTGTAGGGAGTTCATCCTTGTCCACCAGCTGCGAGAGGCCTGACCCTGCCCTCTGCAGCTGTGGAGAATAAAAGGATCAGCTTGGTCAGCTCCTGGCATGCAGACACTAGCAGTTGAGCTGCATGGAATTAGGCCTCATAATTGAGTGTTTGACACTCTTGTTGCCTTATTTTATACCAGATTGGCAGTGTTGATTTCTTGCTGCCTGTAGAGAATCTTTACTAATTTCCCAGGCAGAAAAAGGTTGAGAGTAATGAATTCTGATAGAAAAAACAAGAATGCAGATTGGAAATAAAATGAAAGTAATAAAGCAGAATTGGTCACAAGAGGTCATTAATGTTGGAGATACAAAGTAAATGAATATTTGAAAGGCTGTGGACAAGATACCTGGATTAGGAATGAGGTATTCAGGTGATGTCAACAGTTGCTGCCTCAGAAGGAGTTGGGGACTGTTGTATTTCTATCATTGAACATTTGACTATGGTATAGTACTTCATAGCCAGGTGGGTTTGAATTTTTCACTTTGTCGCTTGATGATCTGTGACTCTGTAAAGTGGGAGTAGTATGTACTTAGGAGTGCTGGAAAAGTTTGATTTAATACCCTAAAATCCTTCAAGGTCAAACTTGATACTGCAAATGTGGTAATCCAGTTGAGGCTAGAGGCCAGTCATAAGTTTTTGGGGTAGCCAGGGCTACACATCCAGTGTCATGCTGCATAGCAAGTACCAGGCTACCTGAGTTCTTAAAGTAGTGTCTGGCACATATAATACAATATATGTTTGCTGCTGGTATCATTACTTAATGGTTTTAGAATTTTGGGAATGAGTGTACACCTGGGATTATCTTTACCAAATAAGGAGACTCTTGAACTGAGTTAACATCCTCCATAGGCTTTCTTTGTGGGTAATGTGTGTAGAGGCAAGAAGTTGATGCTGGGTGTCTTCCTCAGTTTTTCTGCTGTATTTTTTATGAGTCTTTCCCTGACCCAGTTTGTCACTTCAGCTATAGTTAGATGACCAGATGCCCTAGAGAGCCTGTGTCCACCTCATTGGCCCTAGAATTTCAGGTGTGCACCACCATTTGAGTCCTGGGGTTTGAGACCAGGTTGTCATGTTTTGGGACAAACAAGCATTAGCTGAGCCATATCCCTCCCTGCTGTGGGTATTCTTGGTGGAGTCTTGGTTGTTTTTTGAAAGAGGTCTCCATATATATCCCTGACTGCCTGGAACTTGTGTCAGTCAGTCCTCATTTTAACTCCTTAGTGTTAGAATTAGAGGTGAGTGCCAGCAGTGTTAAGTACCTTGGAGCTAAAATTATAGGTGGTTGTGAGCTACAATGCTCAGCATTGACCCAGGGTCTTCTGGAAGAAGAGAAGCAAGTGTCTTAGCAGCTGAGCAGAGGCCAGAGGAGAGGCCTCTCTGTGTTTTTAAAAATTTATTTTTGTTTTTTTTTTTCAAGATGGGCTTTCTCTGTAACAGCCCTAGCCATTCTGGAACCCACTATATAGGCCCGACTGTCCTGTGAGCCACCATGCCTGGCAATAAATTTTCTTTTTCTTTTTTTCTAATTAATTATTTATTTATTTTGGTTTTTCGAGTCAGGGTTTTTCTGTAGCTTTGGAGCCTAGCTTGAAACTAGCTCTTGTAGACCAGGCTGGCCTCAAACCCACAGACATCTGCCTGCCTCTGCCTCCCAAGTGCTGGGATTAAAGGCATGCGCCACCACCGCTTAGCCAATAAATTATTTTTAAATGAGCGCAGATGCACATGTGTTTGTAGTTCATTAAGTCCAGAGATTCTGAATTCCCCGGAGTCAAAGTAGTTATATGCAGCTCAGCTGCCAGATGTAGGTTCAGGGATTGAATTCGGGTCCTCTGGAAGAGCAATATATGATCTTAACTCCCACATAATCTTTACAGCCCCATTTGTGTTTACTTTTTAAAGATTAGATATTTTATGTGTTTATATGTATACCTAGTGGATATATGCACCATATGTGTGCGGGTTCCCAGGGAGGCCAGAAGAGGACATCAGATGCCCTGGAACTGAACTTAATTGTGAATTTGACTGATGTATTGTGCTAAGAACCAAGCAGGCATTTTCTGCAAAAGCAGCAAGTACTCTTAACTGCTGAGCCGTCTTTCTGGCCTTACCTGGCTAGCCTACAATTTCCTTTTGTATACCTGATTTTGTCTGTGCCTCTTTGTGTTGGAATTAGAGGTATATACCACTGTATACAGCTTTAAGTTGTTAAGAGTTTACAGTTAAAACTGATAGCAGTTTTAAATTAGTTTTACCTTCAAGTTAGTGTCTTTGTGATGAATTTGTGTTTGTGTAAATTTTAGAAAGGTAGGTGGCTTTTAACAATTCTCAATCCATTTATAAACTGAGAAATCCTATCTTCGTTCTTCCTCTTCTTACCTCAGCAGCAGGAATCGAACCCAGGGCTGCATGAATGCTAGGCAAGCAGTCTATCACTGAGCTGGATGCTCCTCTGTTGGGATCTTTTGGGAACAATTGTTTGTCTGAAGTACCTTGCTTGCAAAGGCAAAAAGTATGGGTTTAACCTTTTTCTAGAACCTGTGAAATGGCTCCGTAGGTAAAAACACTGATCTCCAAACCTGATGACCTGAGTTTGACTGCTCGCGCTTGTGGCAATGGAGAGACCTCACTCCCTAAAGTTGACCTGACGTTCACACCTGTGCACAGGTGTAAACTGTTTATGTACCTTAGATAACGGAGGAAATTTCTGTGTTTTTTTTTAAAGAAGTAAAAAATGTATCACCAGTTCTAAGTTAAAATCCATCACTGTATCATATCTTTAGTTACTTTGAATAAGATGAGGTAAAAGGTAGAAATGTCATTTGTTTTTTCATTTGGGTTTTTAAATTTCACTGGATAGATCTGAGTAACCTCATGCTTTCTGTAGCTCAAGAACCTGAGATATGGAAGAGTTTCTGACAGGTTATTTTTAGAAGTCTCTTGCTCTTGTCTGTTTCTATTCTAAGAAGTCTCTTGGAACCTGTTCCAGAGTAGTAGAGCTGATGGCAGACAGTGTCAATGCAATTCCTATGTCTGGCAACTAACTGGGTGTGTGCTGCAGACACAGGTCTATTTACTACACAAGGTTCTGTTCCCAAAAGCAGGCAGAATTCCCTGTGCTGTTTTGGGGTGCTGGTTGAAGGTGTTTCTTCTTAATCTGGTCTCCATGCCCTCCATTTTCAGTTTAGAGGTCGTTAACAATTTTAAGGGTTTTTGGTGATTGCTTTGGTAAGGCCCTCCTTCCCTCCCTCTCATAGTTTGTGTGTGCTGGGGAATGAGAGGTGTGAGTGTGTGCACGTACACATTGTCTAGGAGTTCGTTCTTGCCTTCACCTTGCTGAGGCAGAGTCTCGTTAGGTCATGCCGTGTATTCCAGGCTGACTGGTAGTTCTGTCTTTTTCATTTGCCATCTCAGCGTGAGTGCTGGAATTATACTTCATCTGGCTTTTAGCTGGTTTGGAGGGCTTCCGTGGCGAGTGCTTTTACTCACTGCCATTTCACCCTCCGCCTCTGTTGTTTTGCTAAATTTTATAAATTTGTAGCCGTGTGTATGTGTGTTTCTTCTCCTGTAGGATTAGGGATAGCACGCAGGACATGTCGCATATGCTAGACAAGTCTTCTACCACTGAACTATGTAATATACCAATAATCCCACCAGTTGGAAGATTGAGACAGATGGATTGTTTGTGTTCCAGGTCAGTCTGGACTATAGTATTGGCAAGTGCCTATCTCAAGCAATACGAACCCAGGCTGGAAGGATACTTCAGTGACTAAGAGCACTTACTGCTCTTGCAGAGGACCTAGACTGGGTTCCCAGCACCCAGTTCACAACCACTCTTCAGTTTCAGGAAATCTGATGTTGATGTCCTCTCTGACCTCCTGCAGGTCA
Source organism: Myodes glareolus (assembly GCF_982192425.1). Lineage (NCBI taxonomy): Eukaryota > Metazoa > Chordata > Mammalia > Rodentia > Cricetidae > Myodes > Myodes glareolus. Next base: position 33,185,299 of record NC_142041.1, read on the forward strand.
CAAGTGATCAACACACATACACGCAGGTAAAGTGATCACACATAAAAATAAATCTTAAATTTAAAAACCAGCTGGTGCTGGTGACACACACCCATAATCCCAGTACTAGGGAGGTGGAGACAGAAAGATCAAGAATTCAAGGTCATTCTAAACTACATAATGAGTTTTGGGGGGGGGGTCTCTGCTTTCAAGACCAGAAGGCCAGTCTGGTCTAAATAGGACAGCCAGGGCTAGAGCAACATCTTATTTTGTTTTAATTCTGGAACTGGGGCCATTTTTTTATTGCATAATTACATATTCATTAGGAATGTTTTACTTGCTGTTTAAAGTGAAGATATAGAATTTAATGTTTATACTCTGAATTAGTGAAAATGTTTATTTTCAAAAATTTTAATTTAGGCCGATCGGTGGTGGTGCTTGCCTTCAATCTCAGCCCTCAGAGACAGAGGCAGCCTGATCTACTGAGGGAGTTCTAACTTTATACAGAGAAACCTTAGGCCTTGTCTTGAAAAAAACATAACACAACTACAACAGAAAACCTGTGTATGAATGTTTTTCTTGTAGACCTGTCTGTGCACCACATGCATGCAGTGCCCATGGAGCCCAGAAGAGGGTGTCAGATGCCCTGGGACTGAAGTTACAAATAGTTACAGATCCACTGCCATGGTGTTGAGAAATTGAATTTGGGTCCTCTGGAAGAGCAGCCAGTGTTCTTAACTTCTGAGCCATCTTTACAGTCCTGAAATTATTTTTGTTTTGGTGATAGGGTCTCACTATGTAGTCCTGGTTTGCTTGGAACTCACTATGTAGACTAGTGTAAGACCCCGCACTTTTCTGTGGATACCCACACCCGCCTTCCCGAACTCGAGCCCACGAGAATGGACGATTGTCCTGAGGGTTTAAAGAGACACACACAAAAAAAGGACCTTGCTCATTTACCAAGAGTAAATGGCCACTTTATTAAACTCAAGTCGGGTATTTATACCAGTGGGCAACCGGGATCAAAAGGGCAAGGCCTCCTCCCATCTGGAGCAGGAGAAGGGGAAAATAAAGGCCCCAGCGCCTCAGGCAGAATCAGCTGGGAGGGGCCAGGTGTGTGGAGCCCACTGCTAGAACCTTGATTACAGGTGGAATCACCATAACAAAGAGAGCCAAATTCTTCCTAAGCTATCCCCCTCAAGCCAGTGCTAGTGCAGAATCTCCAGGGAGCCGGAGGTCACATGGCCCTGCCTCGGCCAGGAAGAAGGGAAAAAGACCTTGGTACCTACAGACTAAGATGACCTTAAAAGATCTGCCTGCCTCTGCTGGACCTAACTTTAAAAAAAAAAAAAGATTCATTCATTTATCCTTCCTTCTTCCCTCCCTCCCTTTCTCCCTCCCTCTCTTCCTTACTTATGTCCGTCCGTCTGTCCTTTTCTCGATCGTGTAGATTTGTGCATGTGCCCTGAGAGACCAGAGACATTGCATCTCCTAGGGCTGGAGTTCAGGAAGTTGTAAGCAGCCTGAAGCTGGTGCTGGGAACTGAACTTGGGTTCTCTGCAGGAGCAGTCTGAGAGCTTTCCGTCTCTGAGCTGTGTCTCCAGCCCTGAATTATTTTTTTTAAGTCTTATACTTTAATATTTGTGTACTTGTGTGGGGCACGTGCACTTGCCATGGTACAAGCGGGGAGGTCAGAAGACAAATTGTGGGAGTTCATTCTCACCCTCTGTCTGTGCTCCCAGGAATTGAACTCAGGTGGTCAGGTTTGGCAGCAGGTGTTAGCCATTTTGCTGGCCCCTAATTTTTATTTTTCTTTTAATTTTTTGTTTTGTTTTGTTTTTTTGTTCTAGGCATGGTTTCTCTGTGGCCCTTTCTGTGCTGGAACTTGATTTGGAGACCAGACTGGCCTTGAATGCACAGAGTGTAGGGATTTAAAACCATGAGCCACTGCTACCACCACCGGCAGCCCCTAATTTTTTCATTTAAAATTTTATTATTATGGGCCAGAGTTTACATGTGGAGGACAGTTTTAGGAATGGGTTCTTTTCTTCCATCCTTATTGAACTTGGATTGTTAAAATTTTCTTGTTTCTGGTGTTTTGAGACACAATTTCTCTTTGTAGCTTTGGAGCCTGTCCTGGAACTAGCTCTTGTAAACCAAGCTGACCTCAAACTCACAGAGCTCCGCCTGCCTCTGCCTCCCAAGTACTGGGATTAGAGGAGTGCACCACCACTGCTCAAGGGCTGTTAGGCTTTTTTCAGCAATCACTCCCACCTACTGAGCCATCTTGTGTAACTAGCTTTTTGTCAGACTATCTTTGGACTGCCAGTGAGCAAATAATGACATAGAGACTTCTTATTAATTATGAAAGCATGGCCTCTAGCTTAGACATATCTTCAACGAGCTCTTTTTTTTTTAAATATTTATTTATTATGTATACAATATTCTGTCTGTGTGTATGTCTGCAGGCCAGAAGAGGGCACCAGACCTCATTACAGATGGTTGTGAGCCACCATGCGGTTGCCGGGAATTGAACTCAGGACCTTTGGAAGAGCAGGCAATGCTCTTAACCACTGAGCCATCTCTCCAGCCCCAACGAGCTCTTTTTAACTCCTTAACCTGCTTTTATTAATCTAAATTCTGCCATGTGACTTTTACCTTTCCTCAATAAGGGACATCAGGATTGGTCCATGTCTCCCTCATGCCTTGATTTATCCCTCTGATGTCCTCTCTCTGTCTGGAAGTTCAGCCTATTCTTTTTTGTGGTCTTTTTTCTCTGCCTGGATATAGAATTACAGGTGTGCATCAATATGCCAGCTTTATAAAGTGCTGGGAAATTATTCATGCATGTTGCCTGGGTACTCTACCTACTGACCTACATCCTCAACCCCCAGTCAAAAAAATACTATTTAAAAAAAAAGCCCACTTATTTGTATGTCTCTGCCATGTTGGCATGTCACAGGACAACTTGGAGGAGTCAGTTCTCTTCATTATATGGGTCCTATTGATTTAACTTGGGTTGTCAGGTATGGTAGCAAGTACCTTTAATTGCTGATGCGTTGTACTGACCCCCAAATCTTTGTATTTTGAGACAAATCAGGTTCATAATACCAGACTGACATTCTGTTGTCATAGGCTCTAAGACGTCAGCCTTTTGTAAATCACAAAGTTACGCAGTTTAGTGTAAGGGTTTGTGCTCCGTTCCTGTAGTTTTCTCATTGGATGACTTCTTGTAAGGAGAGGGTCTATTATACGAACAAGTGAGAGGGCTGAGGATGAAGTGGCTGAAAGAGTGGACGTCAGTTCATTGAGCAGAACTATTGATAATCCATAAACAAGTAAAGTAGGAATTGGATGTAGCTACTGAAGAATTCAAAGAAAGCAGTCCATAAAAGGAAGGCTTGCAGAGTCTGTGGTCAGTTATACCTGGAGCGAAAGCAAAGCAGTTGGTTTCAAGGTCAGTCTGGGCAGCATAATGGAACCCCACATCCAAGAGAAGAGAACAGAGGCACAGGTGGACAAGGGAGAGGGAAAACTGCTGGGGAAATAATCCTGGGCACTTCATTCCTGTTTTAGATGTTTTCGAAAAATAAGCTTGGGTAGAAACTTAGCTTTTCATTGTGATATGACCTATTTGTATTATTTCCCTTATGCTTAGTGGTGGTTATGCCACGAATTAAAGTTATCCAGAATTCTGCATTTAATTTGAGGCTAGGTGTAATGTAGCTCATGCTTCCCTTAAATTCTGTGTAGCTGAGGATAACCTTGAACTTCGGATCCTTCTCCCTGTACTTGAGTGCCAGTATTATAGGCATGGGTTTATATACCTGTCTTTAGAGGGTTCTAGGGATGGGTTTATATACCTGTCTTTAGAGGGTTCTAGGGATGGGTTTATATACCTGTCTTTAGAGGGTTCTAGGGATGGGTTTATATACCTGTCTTTAGAGGGTTCTAGGGATGGGTTTATATACCTGTCTTTAGAGGGTTCTAGGGATGGGTTTATATACCTGTCTTTAGAGGGTTCTAGGGATGGGTTTATATACCTGTCTTTAGAGGGCTCTAGGGATGGGTTTATATACCTGTCTTTAGAGGGCTCTAGGGATGGGTTTAAGGCTGCTTCGAGTAGAGCTTGTGGTAAATGTGTGCCTGGAGCTCTGGCTTGTGAGTGCTGGGATGCGAATTCAGTCTTGATGATTGCACAGCAAATGTTCTTAATTGCTAAGCCATCTCTTTATACCTCTGGAACTCAATCATCTTGTCAAAGTGTTTCAAGTATTGGCATTACAAACAAGTGCCATGTTTTCCCCATTAATATGAAAATGTGTTAACATTTTTTTGTTTTGATGTGTGTGTGTGATTGTGAGTGTGTGTGTGTCTGTCTGTCTATCTGTATATGTATATTTGTGTGCATTGAGTTATCAGGATGCACAAATAGAGGTCTGATGACAGTTTGTGAGCGTTGATTATTTCTTACTGTGTTAGTCCCGGAAGTTGAACTAAGGTTGTCAGGCTTGGTGGCAAGTGCATTTCCCCACTGAGCCATCTTGTCCCAACCATAACATTTTGATTAGTGAGCAAAATTAACTTAATATTTACAAGTAGCTGATGATGTAGCTGTGTTGTAGTGTACATTTAGTATTTATGAAGTTCTGTGTTCAACTGTTTCCCACCCACCAAAAATTATACAATCATAATTTAGAATGTTTCTGTACTGATTTTTCTTTCTTTTTTAATAGATTTTTTTAAATGTCCATGTGTACTCTATCTGCTTGTGCACCTTTATGCCAGAAGAGGGCATTAGACCCCACTATAGATGATTGTTAACCACCATGTGGGTGCTGTGAATTGAACTCGGTAGCCAGTGCTCTTAATCACTGAGCCATCTTTCCAGCCCCTTTTTTCTTTTTCCTTTCTTTTTCTTTTTCTTTCTTTTCTTTTCTTTTTTTTGTTTTTTTTTGTTTTTTTTTTTTGTTTTTAAGACAGGGTTTCTCTGTAGCTTTGAAGCCTGTCCTGGAACTAGCTCTTGTAGACCAAGCTGTCCTTGAACTCACAGAGATCCATCCACCTGTCTCTGCCTCCCAAGTATTGGGGTTAAAGGCGTGTACCACCAATGCCCGGCTTGCCTGCCTGCCTGCCTGCCTGCCTGCCTGCCTGCCTGCCTGCCTTCCTTCCTTCCTTCCTTCCTTCCTTTTATATTGAGACAGAATCTCTCTAGCTCTGACTGACCTGGAACTTGCTATGTGTAGATCAGACTAAGTCAGATCTACCTGCCTCATCCTCCCAAGTGCTGGAATTAAAAGACATGTGCTATCATATTTAACTCCTTTTGAAAAAATATTGTGAAACATATTTAAGTTTTATTATGTATGTCTTTTTTCTCCCGAATTAGATGCTTGGTTTTTATCCCCATGATTTGGATGTTTGCTTACAGTGCTTTCTTTCTTGCAGATTTTGTATTTTGTACATACATTATTTTGTATATTCTGTATATGATGACTTCGGTGAACAATGATCGTTGCCGAGGTGCTCGGGAAAAAACACAGATGCCAACGACACACGCAACACAGCCACAGAAACAAGTAATACATGTAAGTCTTGCGGATTTTCTGTCTTAGTTACAAGTAAAGACACTGAGGGAGAAGGAATGCTTTAAAAGTCCCCTTTCTAGGAAACTCAGGATTTCACATTGTGTTTACAGAGTGAGTAAGTAATAAGTGTAGGAAAGAGGTGATAATGGTAAGACGGAATGCTGTTCCCAGAGAACCATTTGTTTAATCCTGAATTCCAGTTATCATCTCTGCTACAGCAGTTTCCTTCCTTCCTCTTTGTTTCATGGTCCAGTTTATGACACTGGAAATTGAACCCAGAGCCCCTTGTGTTGTAGACCAGCATGCTGCTACTCAACTGCCCTCCCAGCTCCTGTTATTCTTTTACATTGATCCAGTTGACAGTCTTTTTAACAGAAACAGTATCTTTTTCTCCCTTCATATTTTATTATTTACTCTTTTTACATTTATTAACTATGCGTGTGCACGCTTATGCTTGCACACATGCACATAATATCATTGTGGTTTTTTTGAGGTCAAAGGACAACTTGACAGAGCTAGTCCTCTCCTTCCACCATGTGAGTTCAGGGATGAAACTCAGGTTTCAGGGTTGCTTGTGAGGGCCCTTACCTACCTTACTTACTGCTACTGAACTGTCTTGCTGACCCTTGACAGCATTATCTTAGTGAGTGATTAATCTTAATCTAGTCCATTCTAATATCAAATCCATGGCTTGATGTATTTTTATTGTTTTTTGTTTGTTTGTTTCTTTCTTTCTTTTTGTTTGTTTTGTTTTGAGATTGGGTTTAATAGGTTAGCCAGTCAGGCCTTGAATTCACTATTTCTCTGCTTCAACTTCCAAGATTCTGTCTGGGGTTTCAGACATGGACTACTATGGCTGACTCTGTTGCTTTATTTTTGGTATTGGGGTTAGAACACAGGCATGAGACAAGTATTTCACCAATGAGCCATTTCCCTTACTCTTTTCAGAAGCTTTGTGTAATTTCGTACTGAAGGGTTTTGTTATGTTTGGTACAGAGTAGATTTTTTTTCCCCATTATTTTTGTGTTAAATTGAATCTAAAGTTTGTGTTTTGCTGCTTTTAACGGATAAATATCTTTTATTTTATATCTTACTCCTAAGTTCTTTTACTCTGATAAGTATTCTTCACAAATTGATCAAGAAAGACTGCCATGCTGAACGCGGTAGCACGATCCTTTAATCTCAGTATGTAAGGCAGAGGCAGGCAGGCAGATCTTCGAGTTTGAAGCCAGTCTTTTTATAGATGTTTACCATCATGTCCTTTTTCTTTTTTACATTTTTTTTACATGTATGGGTATTTTGCCTGCATAAATGTCTATACCACATACACAGTTAACAGATAATTGTGAGCCACCATATGTGTTTTGGAAGTCAAACCTTTTGGAGGAACAATCAGTGTTCTTCACCACCAAACCATCTCTTCAACCTGATTTCCTGTCTTTTTTTCCCCCAAATATTTACTTTTTCATGTATATTATGCTATATCTTTATGTCCACTTGCATGCCAGAAGAAGGCATTAGATCTTTTGGATGGTTGTAACTTTGGAGGAGCAGCCAGTGTTCTTAAACGCTGAGCCCTCTTTCCAGCCCTCTTGTTGTTTTGAGCCTCAAGATTGCTCACAGATTGAAGAACTTGCCCCACAGGCCTGGCAGCCTGAGTTTGATATTTGGAAGGATGGAATTGATTCCACAGAGGTTTTCTCTCACCTCCACATGTGCATATACATACACTTTTATAACAAAGGAAGAAAAATAGTAGGCATTGTAGGATGGTGAGATTGCTCATTTGGTAAAAGCTCCTACCATGCAAGCCTTGAGCCCTGAATTTGAGCCCAGAAATATACATTGGAAGTAAGAGAATCAGCTTCCAAAAGCCTTTCCACTTCTACATGCATGCCACAGTATGCACCAGCTTGCATTCACACATACATTCATAATAACAGAAAAAATGAGGGGGGCCTTTGAAAAAGGAATCTTACGATATTGTCCCAAGATAGCCTCAAAAATTTGTCCTAAAGCCATCTTGTCATAGCCTCACATGTTGCAGAGATAATGGAGTTTCTTTTTTGTTTAGTTTTGAGACAGAGCCTATTATGCATCTCTGACTGTCCTGAAACTCGCTCTATAGACCAGGCTGCCCTCAAATGCACAAAAATCCACCTGCCTCTGCCTCTTGCGCTGGGATTAAAGTCATACACCATTTGCTCTGACTAATAACTAGTTTCTGATATTACTGTTTATAAAATTATTTTAAGAATTTTTAAAAAAAATACTGCAAGGGGAGGTTTTATGTTGTACTGACGTTATTGCTTGCTCAGTGGTAAAACATTTGACTAAAATACATGAAGTGCCTGTCTCAATCCCAGCACAATATACACATATGAATACACACTTGGATGTAACCTAATCATGGTAAAGTATTTGCCTAGCCTGTATGAATCCCTGGGTTCAGTCTTCACCACCATGAAAACTGGGCACGGTGAAACAAGCCTGTAATCCCAGCACTCAGGAAGTGGAGGCAGGGGATCAGAAGTTCAGTGTTATCATTGGCTGTAGTGTGTTTGAAGCCAGCCTGGGCTACATGTTTTAATTATGTTTGCTCTAATATAAAATGATTTCCTGATAGTTACCTTAAAGTGACAGTAAAGAGCATTTGTTAGGGTACTAACTGCCCACTGACTATCTAGTGGTAGGGATTTTCTGTCCAGGTTTAGTGATGAAAGAGAGCTAGCTACTTTGGATTTCTGTAAACCTGAGTTTTGAGTCATGAGTCTACATCTTTATTAATTAAGCAAGATACAATCTGGAGTGCTTTTTGTTCCTGGCAATAGTGTCTGTCCTTTTTAGTTAAGTATTATTTAGGCATCTGTTTTCCAGTTAGTGTCTCTTTTTATCTTCTTCCTGTACCAGCTCCATTATGCTTAACACAAGCTTTTCCTCTCAGCAGTCCTTACTTCAGCTTTCCGAGGAGCTGGAATTTTAAGTCTACCATTAGTAGGATAGGCTTTTTCTTCAGTTTCTTTACTTTGACATATTAGAGAGTACGGTATCATTATCTATATTGTCTTCTAGTTTTGAGTTTATATGATTTTTATGATTAGAATTGATTACATATTTTTGGTATAAGTCAATGTGATCTATTATTTTTTTCCCCTTTTCAGTGCTAGGCACCAAACTCAGAATCTTGCATATATTAGGCAAATGTTCTGCCACTGAAGTATAGTTCTCAACTGGATGTGATTTGTTTTTAATGATATAATAGGGTTAAGTTTGTTGTGTTTTAATAGTGATTAGTTTTACCAGTTGACTAAAGTAGTTAATATTCCTCTAGTATCTTAGTGAGGCCAACTGGTGTTTTAAAATACAAAATAGAGTATTAATTTTTTGCAGAATGATGGCAAGGAATTGGAAATTATATACAGTTGCTATCAGGAAGTGGTTATTTTTATTGTATATTCCACATAAACTATAAAATTATTATTTGAAACCTGAGGTGAACATGACAGTCAGTCCATTCCTCTGATCCCACCTGTAGACAGGCTTCTAAGGCAGTGGGTTGCAAGTTAGAAGTCAGGGTTGGCGGAAAGGATCTGCTGATAAAGGTCCTTGCTACCAAGACTGGCAGCCCGAGTTTGATCCTGGGTCTCACATGATTGAAACAGGGATCCATGCCTACAGATTAGTCTCTGTCCTACACTTGGGTGCTGTGTGTGCTTGCATACCCACATACAGACAAAAAAATAAATTAATTAAATAGCAAGATAGCAGGTTTTGGTTGTATGTGCCTTTAATCTCAGCACACAAGAGTCAGAGGCAGGTAGATCTCTGCTAGTTAGAGGTCAGTCTGGTTTACATATACATAGCAAGTTTTAGAACTTCCAGGGCTACATAGAGAGACCCTATCTCAAAGTACAAAACAAAATAATAAACAGAAAATAAAATTATGTTTATTTTATATTTAAAATTATATATCAATTATAGAAAACATGGTTCTGTTTTTACATTTGTATAATATAAATTTACAGACCTTGTTCCTATTATTGTTTTGTTTTTGAGACAGTGTCAACTATTTAGAGAAAATTGCTCTTAAACGTACTCCTAATATCCTTCTGCCTTTGCCGCTTAGTGCTAGCTCTTTTTAGCGTCATGCCCCATGCCACCTTCAAGGATGGTTTAAAAAAATAGGGACTCAGTGGAAAAAGATTTGTTGCCGAGCTTAATGACCTGAGTTTGGTTTTTAGAGCCCGCATGATGGATAGCGAGAGCTCTGGCGGTCTGTCCTGTAGTTCTGTGTACGTACATGTGTACATACATGTGTACATGTGTGGGAATGGGCACATACACAGACTTAATAATAAATGGATAAATGTAAGTTAAAAAGTTAAAGTAATTTAAAACTAGGCTAACTGGATGTTTTATTGTTGGAGTATTAGGATGATGTGGAAGGATTGCTGTGAGTTCCAGGTTAGTCTAGTTTGTATACTGAGTTTCTTGCTGCTTGGGTTATATAGCCCCTGCCCCCAGATAAAATAAAAATTCTAAACAAAATATACCCCTGCTTTAATAAATTATCCAATGGTTTTTGGAAAACAGTCCAGTTAAAGAAATGAGTTCACTGGGGAATCTTTAAGCATAGTTTTCTTACAAATTAAAAATTATTTATGTATATGGGTGTTTTCACTTGTGGGCCTGGTGTCCTGGGGGGCCAGAAGAGGGCGTCAGAGCTCCCTGGAACTGGAATTACAAACTGTTGGGGAGGGTGCGCTAACGTTGTTTTAAGTTGGAATTATTAGTTGACCCTACTTTTTCCTCTTTTTTTCCTAAGCTTTACAGACCTCTTGACACTTCTTGAGCTCAGCCTGGTAACTTCCCTATTATACTCTTATGTTTGTTTATTGGATAATTGAACTGTTTATTGAATAAAGTATCTTCTTGATTAAGGTTTGTAGAGTATTTTATAAAGATAATACAATTTAGCATTTTGACTGAAACTGTTGATGTGTACATAGCATTACTGCTGTAATATGCTTATAGACTGCTGCTGAGTCTATCAGCTGTGCTTTCAGAAGTTGTCTAGTCTGTGCTCTGTTCAGAACTAAAGTAAGATTTTACGGATGAAAGTAAATGTTTGTAAAAGTTATAATATTTAAAGTGAAAAGGGTGAGTCTTTTCAGTAGATCAGTGGTTGATCCTTTATTAGTAAGACAAGGAGTAGTATGACTGAAAGAGTTTGAAACAAGGAGTAGTACAACCGTATGAATGAAGCTTTCAAAGTGAAAATACAGGGACTGAGATGGTACTTAGCCTGCATGAGGTCATTGGTAATTATTTTGCTGGAAATTGTTGGCCATGCTTGTTGGTGCAGATGCCTTTTTAAAATTAATATTTTATATGATTTTTAATAGGGTAAAGGAATAAAATGTCTGTATAAGTTGTGTGTAATTAAAGGCAGTGGGCATTTCATAAGGAATTTTTAGGCTTAAATGTCGTTCCCTTGGCCTTGGAGGTATAGCCAATGGTTGGGTATTTGCTAACCCTTGGTTCAGTCCCTAGTACCACAAAACAAAATAACATTCTCTGCAGAGCCAACAGTTGTTGCTGTTGTTCATCCAGACTTCATTATTCATAACCCTTTTCAGGAAGATAACACTCTAGTTCCTACCTTTTTTTTTTGGGCTTTATGATATTAAAAAAAATATTTTTATCACTTATACTGCGGCATGTGTGTCCGTATGACTCTGTGGGCATGTGCACATTGAGTGTGGGCAGGCCATCTTGGGGGATGTCTAATCCTTTGGTGCTACAATGACAGGTGGTTGTGAGCTGTTTGTGGGTGCTGCTGGGGACTGAACTCTGGTCCTCTGGAAGAAGAACCGCTTTACATGATGACATACTTTTTTAAAAATAAATTTTTATTTAATTAGTATTATATACAATGTTCTTCCCACATGTATGCTGCACAACAGAAGAGGGCACCAGATGGTTGTGAGCCACCATGTGGTTGATGAGAATTGACTCAGGACCTCTGGAAGAGCAGCCAGTGCTCTTAACCTCTGGGCCATCTCTCCAGCCCTGCATTTTGACATTACCCTATGAAGTAACTTTTCTTTGAAAATTTTGAAACCAATACATTCCACAGGTTTTGTTTTGTTTTGTTTTATTTTTTAAATGTGTTTTTGAGACATGGTTTCTGTCTTGATAGAGCTCTGGCTGGCCTGACCTCACAGGAGATCCAGCTGCCTTTGTCTGCAACTAAGGGCAAGTTCTACAATGCCATGTTAAGTTTATTTCTCCTCTTCTAAGATTTATCTATTTTATCTGAACATTAATGTTTTGCCTGCATGTATGTCAGTGTACTGTGTATATGCAGCCTGTGGAGATCAGAAGAGGGAGTCCAGTCCCCTGGTACTGGAGTTGAGGCATTGTGAAGGTGCCAGGAACTGAGCCTGGGTCCTTTTTTCAAGAGCAACAAGTGTTTTTAACCACTCAGCCATCTCTCCAGCCCCAACAAGTGTATTTATTTATTTTGGAACAGCATCTTTTTCTTTTATTTAAATATTTCTTTATTTATGGTATGAGACAGTGTTTCTCTGTGTAACCCTGGTGGTCCTGGAGCTCGCTTTGTACATCAACTTTGCCTCAAGTGCTGGGATTAAAGATGTGCGCCACTACACCCAGCCTTATGACAGTGTTTTATTGAATTCTTGTTCTCTTTGTAGCAGAGACTGACTGTGAGCGCCTGATCCCACTTTGTTTACCTCTTGAGTTCTGGGATCACAGGCATGTACTACCATGCTTATTTCTGGTTTTGTGTGGTGCTAGGAATCATCCCCAGGGCTTCATGCATGCCTGATAAAGTAGTCGAGTTGAGATGGTATTTTTTCAACTATAACCCAATTCTAACTCTCTGTTCTTCTTTCTGGCATTAGGGGTGTGTGTGTGTGTGAATTTTTAGATTATATAGTGTTTGGCCTGCAGGCCTGAAGAGGGCACTAGATCTGATTATAGGTGGTTGTGAGCCAACATGTGGTTGTTGGGAATTGAACTCAGGACCTCTGGAAGAACAGTCAGTGCTCTTAACCTCTGAGCCATCTCTCCAGCCCCCCCCCCCAGGTATATTTTTTATAATAATATTCATCATGTATCCTGGGAGGAGCTACAAGTGATCCATTACTCACTTAAAATTGTTTCCGTTTTCATTTCCCTTCTTCCTGTTAGGCAGTGAATATAGCTCAGGCCAGTCTCAGCTCTCTTAGCTCTCTTAATACCTGTTTGTCTTTTTGATTTTGGCCTCCTTCAGGGCTATTTCCATATACTAAACCTCCACCTCTAGCTCCCCTCCGCCCTTTATAAAAATTGGTAAATTAGCTGGGCATTGATGCACACCTTTAATCCCAGCCCTTAAGAGGCAGGGGCAGGTATACCTCTGAGTTCAAGGTCAGCCCAAGACAGCCGAAATACATACATTGTCTCAAAACTTACTCACAAAGGGTAAGTGCTGGGATTTGAACTCAGTTCTTCATGCTTGTGGAACAAGTACTTTACTGATTCATCCATCTGTCCAACCCCTACCCTGTCAGTCTCCATTTATCACTTCTGTCTCTGCTTTCCTTTTTCACTTCACAATCTCATGGGTTTTGCACAATCACTAGTGTGGTGTGTGCTTTCTTGTGCTTGTAGAGTCCCTTTAATCAGTTTTCAAGTATAAAGTACCAGAAGTAGCCAGGCGGCGGTGGTGCACACCTTTAATCCCAGAATTTGGGAGGCAGAGGCTTGCGGTTCTCTGAGTTTGAGGCCAGCCTGATATATACAGTGAGTTTCAGGACAGGTTCCAAAGCTAGAGAAACCCTGTCTACCCCGACCAAATAAACGGATGAATGAATAAATAAGTAAACAAATACCAGAAGTATTTCAGTCAGTGAGATGGTTTATCGGGTAGAGACACTTGATGTCAAGGCTGAGGTCCTGCATTTTATTGTCATAACCTGAGTTGAATTGAATCCCACAAGTCCTCTGACTTCCACATGTGTGCTGTAGGATTCTAACACCCAGACAGACACACATACACACAAAATAAACTAGTAAATGCAAAAATGAAAGAAAAAACCCAACTCCCTTATCTTGCTTCCTTATTAATGCTACTGTTCCTGTTGCTACATTGTTAAGAGGGTGGGAACCTAATGTGTTTCCTACTGTATACATTAAGATTTGAACCATTAGCAAATAGTGTCAGATTGTTTCAGTTGGGTCAGCATGATAGCAGACTTGAGTTACTTACAGGATCCTCTGTTAGTGAAATTAAAGTTCTCTTTGATTTTGTCATTTCTAGAGAGGAACTTTTTGTTTTTAGAAAGAATGATAATTGTTTACCAGATCGTTGTTATCCTTACCCTGTTTAATTGTATTGTATCGTTCTCAAGATGCTATGCACATTTGAAGGGTGTATTTTTGGATTTCAGTTTTCTGTTTACACACAAATACAATTTTTATTTTTTAAACATAGAATTCTATCATGTAATTTGTTTTCTTGCCTAATCTCCTTGTCTGTTTAGCCTTTTTTTAGTGTTTAGGAAACTGCTGAGAACAGATATCCTTGGTTTCTTTTTGTTTTTGATTTTTGTCTTTGAGACAGGGTTTTTCTCTGAAGCCTTGGCTGTCCTGGAACTCCATAGATCAGGCTGGGCTCAAACTCACTGAGGTCAAAGGCATGTGTCACCATGCCTGACTCTAACTTTTTTGAGATAGATTTCTCTGTGTAATCCCTGGCTGTCCTGGAATTTACTCTGTAGATTATTCTTGCCTCAAATTTATAGACCTACCTGCCTCTGCCTCCTGAATGATGGGATTTAAGTTGTGCGTCACCGGCTCGTGATCTGATAATTATTTTTCTATTGATAAAGTATGCTTATTTATGTCTTTGTTTTTGGTGTAGCTACAGTCCTGATTTGCAGAGAGTTGCAAAGTGTCATTTACCAGTTTTCAGAGTTTATGAATTAGAATTAACTAGAAAAACTGACTATGCCTAGCCTTGCTTTCACGATATAGTTATTCCTTCCTTCATTCATTCATTGAGATAAAGGATCTTAACTCTGTAAACCAGGCAGACATAGAACTCACTGTAGCCCAGTTAGCCCTCAAAAATATTGCAGTTTTCCTGCCTCAGCTTCATGAGTGCTAGGGGTTATAGGTGTGAGCCACTATGCTCCACTTGTCTGGGAAGTTTTGATGACTACTAATTTAGTTAATAGTAGTGATGCCCCCCACCCATGTGAGTGTGGGCAGGCACAAACCATGGTGTGGATGTGCAGGTCAGGTGACAACCTTTGAGTGTAAGTTCCCCCCCTCCCCTTTTTTTTTTTTGCTTCTGCAGGTTAGCTGGCCCCTGAACTTCGAGCCAGTTCTCCTGTCACTTCTTTTGTTAGACAGGCTGGGATTATAGATTTGCTCTATTGCATCCTGACCATTTATGTATATTCCAGGGATGGAACTCTGGTGTCAGACTTTGTGGTTAGGCATTTATTTTTGGGATTTTCTGTTTTGTCTAAGCCGTCTAATATTGTGAGCCTAAAGTTTCATTTTTGTTGTTACTTGCAAGTTTGTGGTGAGGTCTCACTGTCTTGTTAGTCTGTCTTTCTTACTGAAAGAAAGTCACCTCTTTCAGTATTGGGATTTTAGGTGTATGCTGCCATGCCATCTCTAGTAATAATGTTCCTTCTTTTACTCCTTATATTACTCTTGAATCTCATCTTTTTTTATATAATAGCTGAGTATATTATCTATTTTATTGACATACATCTCCTGCCCCCCCCCCCCCCACTCTGAGTCAACCTCTGAGCAAGCTCAGTAGAAGAATGACTGCCTTTTTTTGCTAGAGGTGTCCCAGGTTCTGTCTCCAGGACCTCCAAAAAACAAAGCAAAGCACTCCCACCCGCTATCTCCACAAGACCCCAGAAGACCCCACCCCCCTTTAAATACAGAGTCTTAGTCTGTAACTCAGTTGATCTGGAAGGCAGTCCATAGCCCGGGGTGGATTTGATCTTGACCAGACTCTCTACTCAATCTCACCAGTTGCTGGGAATAAAAGTGTGAGTGATTATCCAACTGTGAATCAAGTCTACCCTGATTGATTGACTTACCTTTTTCTAATCTTTATTTATTTTACTTTCTCTGATTTCTGTTTATTTTCCGCCTGATTGTGGTTTATTGGTTTGCCATTCTTTTTTTAGTTTCTTACAGTGTTTTTCTTCTTGCTGCTTTTGTTTGTTTAGAGATAGGGGTCTTCATAGTTTGGTTGGCCTGTGACTTATGGTCCTGCTGCCTTGATTCCTGAGTGTTGAAACTACGTATTAGCACTGCTATCATGGCTCATTACCAACGTGTATTTTATTTTATTTTTAAAAGTAAAAGTGTGTGTGTGTGTGTGTGTAGTGAGAGAAAGAGAGAGTCTATGAGCACATGAAAGCACACACAAGAAGGCTAGCATGTCGTGGTGTGACTATAAAAAGGTCAACTTTGCCAACTTTCCTTTCATCTTAGAGTTCTGGGTGTTTAATTTAGGCCACCAGGCTCATGTAACTGTCCGTGCCTTTACCCACTGTACCATATTGCTTTCCCATTTTCTTTGGTGGTTTTTGCACTTGTTTTGTTTGAGACAGCATTTCACTGTTTAGCCCTGGCTACTGTGGAACTATGTAGACGAAGGTGTTCTCACTAGATCTGTCTGCCTCTGTCTCCACAGTGGTAGGGTTCTCATGTTTATCTTTTTCTGTTGGTCCTGGGTTTTGAACTGAGGTTCTCATGCTTGCACAAGTACTTTTACGAAATGAGCTGTCTTTTCAGCCCCACAACATTTGTTCAAGTTTATTTTCATTTATGAGTGAAGTTTTAGGTATGAATGTTTTACCTGCATTTTACATGCATTTATGTATGTGTACCATTTATGCCTGGTACTACAGAGACCAGAAGATGGTATTGGATCTCTGGACATTGGAATTACAGGTGGTTCTGTGCTGCCATGTGTGTGTTGAAAACTGAACCTGGGTGTTCTGCAAGAGCAGCCATTGGTCTTAATCTCTGAGACATCTCTCCAGTTCCCTTCTCCCCCACACCCCCAGATACTCTAAATTGAAAGTGATATACAATGTTTCCATCTACTGCAGAACTCAGGGAAGGGGCTGTATTAATTCATGAAATGGGACAGACTGCTCCGGTGGAATGTCAGCACCATCTCACTCAAATAACTCTCACTTAGATTCAGTGTAGTATGACCACCAATCATGCTTTTGGGCCTTGGTCTACAACACTGGGACTTCTCAGTTGATGGTCCGGGGAATAGTTACCTGGTGTGCAGTAGGAATAATGAAAGTGTATTTGGTCTTTGTGTATCCTGGGGAAGATTGCGTTAACATTGTCAGCCAGTATGGGCCTTGAGTTTCTGTACAGACATCTTTCTTGGGTGTAATGTAATAGTATTTGACAGTTAAACTGAGATAACAGCATGAATGGGATAATAGGATTCCTTTTAGATTGCATATAATAGGCCACAACTGCTAGAAATGGAAAGTCCTTGTGAAAGGTGCTTTATGTTGCAGAAACTGCATCTTGATTAAGGGTTTTTGTAATGAGTGAAATATATACTAAAAGCTGTATGGAGCTGGGCTGTAGTTGAGTTGGTATAGTGCCTGCCTAACATGCACAAGACCCTGGTTCAGTCCCGAGTACACATAAACTGCCTGACTCCCTTATGAGATTCTAACAGATTGCTGCTTTGACTCAGGCTGTGTCTTTCTATCCCTTAGGCTGACTCCTGAAGTTTTGATCCTCCTGCTTTTTTCTTCTCAGTTGTGGTTTTACGTGCCATACTTGACCACATATTTAGGTTTTTAAATATGTAATCAGGAGACAAGGCAGACTTTAAAAATGCTAATTTACCTGGGTGGTGGTGGCTGCATGCCTTTAATCTCAGCACTTGGGGGGCAGAAGCAGAGGGATTTCTTGAGTTCAAGGTCAACCTGGTCTACAGAGCTTGTTCATTCCATGACAGGTTCCAAAGCAACATAGAGAAACCCTGTCTTGGGGGGAAAACGCTATTTTAGCCAGGCATGATGGTGCTGGGGAAGCAGAGGCCAGCCTGGTCTGTTTGAGTTCCAGGCCATTCAGTGATACACAGTGAGACCATGTCTCAAAAAACAAAACAAAGAATGATAATTTAGGGCCAGTGGGATGGCTCATCGTATAAAAGTGCTTCTGACAAAGATTCTCAAGTGAACGGTAGGAAAAGACATCTCCACATGGGTACTATAGGCTGTCCTCCCTAAATAAACAAACAAAATAATTTAGATGTGCTCGGTGGTTCACACCTATAGCCCTGCCATTCTAAAGGCTGAGGCATGAGAATTGTGCTGAATTTGAGATCAGTGAGGTTATATAGTGACTTCCAGTCCAGGCTGACTTGCTTAATAAGATTGCTCCAAAATCAGGTGTGGCAGCAACAATCGAAACAATGACAACAAAAATTCTCCTTCTGAACAGTAACCTGGGCCTGAAAAGATAGCTCAGCAACTAAGAGTACAGTCTTGAGAACTGGTGGATTCCAGCACAGCACCAGGTGGTGGCAAGCTGGGAATTCTGGGTACTCTTGTACTCTGGTATTGAGGGCTTAGAGACAGGAGCTTCTTTGGTGATGATTTCTGGCTTCCACCTAGCCAAGGAAACATGGAACCAAAGGACGTGGACTGACCTAATCCACACCTTGCATGTGCAAGAACAGTCAAATAGACGTGCAAATAAGTAACTGAAGAAATAAATGTTTCAAGTATTGTTAGGTTTACTAAAATCTTGTACAGAGATAGGGTAGAAAGTTTATGTCTTTTACCGAATTTACTTACTGGCCTAATCCTGGAATTTTTCCAAGTTTAAGATGCTTTAGAGGAGCCAAGCATACTGGTACATATGCCCATAATCTCAGTATTCTATAGATTGAGATTGGAGACTATAGGCTATAAACCAAGACTATCTCAAGAAAGAAAATGAAGGAAAATGCAGTTAAGCTTGGTGACACAATCCTATAATAGCAACTACTCAGGGGACGTAACAGGAATTATGGGTTACAGAGTGAGTTCACAGCCAATTTAGGCTGTCTGTCTGTCTGTCTATTTTTGAGACAGTGTTGTGGAACTCTTCTTATGGCCCTCTGACATCTAATTCACACAGTTCTTCCTGCCTCTGCCCCCAAGTGCTGGGGTGAGAATGTAAAAGGCATGTGCCACTAGGTCTGGTTTCAAACTCAGCAAGTCTCAAAACAATAAAAGTGTAAAACACTGGGGAGAGGGAATATGTATATCAGTGGTATAGTGCTTGCCTAGCATGTGAGGAGTCCTAGATTCAGTTTCTGTTACTATAAAAACAAGACAGGAAGTTGGCAGTGGTGTCACACGCCTTTAATTCCAGCATTTGGGAGACAGAGGCAGGTGAACCTCGGTGAGTTCAAGACCAACTGTCTGGTCTACAAAGTGAGTTCCAGGACAACCAGGACTGTTAGGTGGAGAATCCCTGTGCAAAGAAGCAAAAAAGAAAAACCACCACCACAAACCTCAAATGAGCATTTTATAGTCACCATACGATACTAATGTTTAATTGCTATAAATAACGTAGCAGGAGACCTAAAAAATTCAGAGGTCCATTTTCTGTTTTTGTTTTTCTTTTTGAGGCAGGGTTTCTCTGTGTAACAGCTTGAGCTGTCCTGGAACTCACTCTGTAGACCAGGCTGCCCTCAAACTTTGAGAGGCTTGCCTGTCTCTGTCTCCAGAAGAGGTCTGTTTTCTAAGAACAGGGTTTTGAATAAGGAATCATTTCCTGTGGAGCTGACTAAAAAGCCCCTCCCCCCATTTAGAGTGTAATGTAAAACAGAATTAATTTCAGAATTATTCTTTTTAGCTAAATGCTGCCTTTTTTCTTCAGAACCAACCATAGCCAGTTGGGTGTCATTTGTATTATTGTGTGTAGCCCTGGCTTGTTTGGGACTTGTTATGTAGTGAGGCAGAAGGATGCTCCTCAGTACAGGGAGCACAGGCACGTGCCTCTGCCACTGCTGCTGTCTTACTCTGCTGTGTCCTTACCTCCTCAGTGGAAAGGAAATTTAGATAAGCATCATGACCATAAGGTCATTTGGCCAAGGGAACAAATCCTTTATGTTGTTTAATTTCATGGCAGTTTTCTTATGGGAATAGGTTATATATAGTCTCGAGTCCTTAATTCAGCCAGCCGGCTTACCTCCTTCCTTCCCTCAGGATGACCTTGATCCTCCTGCTTCTGCTTCTTCAGGTGCTGGGATTATGAATGTATGCTACCCTACTTGGTTAGTCAGCCAGTGTTTCTCAAAGTGTGATGCTTAGTGGTTCAGAGTTCTGTTTGACTTGGATTCTAGTGTGTCTTAGTATTTTTGGTTTCTTAAACCCACTACTATTTTTGCTTCCTAGGCAACGGCTGAACAGATGCGGCTCGCACAAGTGATCTTTGATAAGAATGATTCAGAATTTGAAGTAAAAGTTAAACAGGTATGTTTCTAGGAAAGGATGATATGACTTTGTTCTTTATCCTTAGTTAAAAAAAAATTCTGAGCCTGGAGAGATGACTCAGTGGTTAAAGAGCAGTGGCTGCTCTTCCAAAGGACCCACTTTTTATTTTCTGCACCCACATGGCAGCTCACACCTGTCTGTAACTACAGTTCTAGGGGATCTGATACCCTCACACAGACATATATGAAGGCAGAAACACCAGTGTGTAAAATTAAAAGTAAGTAAATTAAAAATCTATTGGGCTATAGAGGTCGCTCATCATTGACTGCTCTTCCAGAGGACCCACTTTCAATTCCCAGCACCCACACAGACAGCTTGACAATGTCTGTACCTCCATTCCCAGGGAAACTGAGGCAGACATTCATGCAGGCAAAAGAGCAACACACAAAAAACAATTTTATTTATTTACTTTTGATTTTTAGAGACAGGGTTTCTCTGTGTAACACCTCTGGCTGTCCTGAAACTCACTTTGTAAACCAGGTTGGACTCTGCCTCTCCAAGTGCTGGGACTAAAGGTGTATTTCACCACTACCTGGTCAAAAAATAAGTTATTTCAAAAATTTTTCTTTTTAGGGCTGGAGAGATGGCTTAGAGGTTAAGAGCATTGCCTGCTCTTCCAAAGGTCCTGAGTTCAATTCCTAACACCCACATGGTGGCTCACAGCCATCTGTAATGGGGACTGGTGCCCTCTTCTGCCCTGCAGGCATACATACAGACAGAATATTGTATACATAATAAATAAATAAATATTTAAAAAATAAAAATCGATATGTAAAAATTTTTCTCTTTATGTGTGGATCATGCGTGTTTGTGTGTGTGTGTGTGTGTGTGTGTTGCATATAGTTTTGACCAGGGAGGCCGTAAAAGGGGCATTAGATATGGAATTGAACTCTTATTATGCTCATTATCTAGCTGTGGCTAACTTGAAACAACTTGCTAGATAGACCAGACTGGCTTCACAGTCATAGTGATCTGCCTACAAGTGCACCAACATCCCCAGCCAACTAATTATAATTAGCACAGCTACATAATATTCTGTTTCAACAACAAAAAAGGTGACTTGTCTTTGAGGAAGTTGATTTGTGAATGAGTCTACTAGTATTAACGGGGCAGGCACTTAGAGCCTAAACTTACTGGAGCCCAAACTTGGAAGGATAGCAGGATTGCTGTATTTGAATAGGAGAATCAGCAAAGTTAATATTGAATGCCCTTTTTTTGGTTGCCTTAACCATTTTCTGATACTTTGACCAGCTTATGGAAGTGACGGGGAAAAATCAGGATGAATGCATAGTGGCTCTACATGACTGTAATGGAGATGTGAACAAAGCGATCAATATATTGCTGGAAGGAGATTCAGACACGGTAAGCACCACCCCACCCCACCCCACTCCCCAGCTTCAGGTCATATTTTCTGTTTCACCTTGGATGGAAGTTGTGGTAGAGGGGTTGGGGCATGCTATGTTTTGGGTGTTTTGGGAAACAAACCCAGGGCCATTCATATTTGAGATAAACACTATAGGAAAGTTCCAGCAAGAGCAGTAACTTGGGTATTCCTTCCAAAAAACAGCTTCTGGTACCCTGGCCTAAAGTACCCCAGCCCGTGGTCACTAACATCGCCTAAGGTACCCCGGCCTGTGGTCACTAACACTAACTAAGGTACCCTGGTCTTTGGGTATTAATACCGCCTTAAAACCTCTGTCTCCAGACTGCTCACAGTTATTCATCTTCATTACATCCTTAACCACCCCTTTCTTTCTCTGCTTTAGCCCAGATAAGTCTCAAACTTTCTTTGTGAACGACCTTGAACTTTTGATCTGCCTGTCTCTTTGTGCTAGGATGCATCACCATATTTAGTTAATGCAGGGCTGGGGATTAAAACCAGGGCTTTGTGAATGATAGGCAAGCACTCTTGACTTACATCCTTAGCCCTGCAAGGGATAGGATCCCTTTAATTTGAGGGAAAGTACTCGCATGCTAACAGCTCCAATCATGTTTCCTTATTGTTTGGCTTTAATTCTAATTTTCCTGCCATAATTGTTTATAATTTTTAGTTTCAATTCTCTGTTACAAATCTGTTCCAATTCATTCTTGTGCTAATTACATTTTCTGACATTCTTTTTCCTTTTACATTCTTTACTCATCCAATCTTATTTCTTAATATATATTAATATATATATTTGTTTGCAAACATATACATTCACACATTAGCAACTTGTTAGTAACAAAAATACTGCAAGGCACATTATCAAGGACGTTGGCATTCTTTGAATATACACAGCAAAACTCATTAGCTAGATTGTACCTAACTGCATATGCAGCTGTGAGGAGGTCCCAGCCATCTTTTAAAGGGGTCACTGCAGACCCATGTCTTAAAAAGCCAAAAAAAAAAAAAAAAAAAAAAACACCCCGCAGTGGGGAGCTGGGTGGTGGTGTCGCACACCTTTAATCCAAGTACATGGGAGGCAGAGGCAGGTGGATCTCTGTGAGTTTGAGGCCAGCCTGGTTTTCAAGAGCTAGTCCCAGGATAGGCATCAAAGCTACAGGGAAACCTTGTCTGGGGAAGGGGGAGCATCTACAGGTTACAAAGGCAAAAAAATCTAAACCATTAAGAGATCTAAGGCAAAGGCAAAGAATACGTGAATTATTTTACATTTCTTAAGTGTGATTAATAGTATCTGGACATGGTTAGTCAATTAACAGCATTTTTTTTTTTTATATCCTAAATCTCAAAAACAAAAACAGTCTACTTGAATCTAAAATCTTACACAAAAACTGGTACAGAGTGTTATTTGCTGTTTTGAATCAGAGCAGAGAGTTGCCGGAGAAGGACGTTTTAAAACTTAGCTGCTATTGATCTCCAAGGACTAAGCTATAACAATGACAGACACCTGCAATACTATCCTAATTTACCATATATCTTTGAAGGGCTAGATCTAGCAAGGCACCTACAATTCTGTTCTGAAAGTTCCTCCTGTGATCACCCCACAAGGACTTTTTGTCTGGCCAAATCATACTATCAGCGAGTTAATTATAGAGAACAGGCTTCTAAAGTTTTGTTGTTGTTGCAGTGTGGGGCTAAAGGTTTGACTTATTTTGTTTGCCGGAATTATACAGTTTGGGGGGGGGGAACGTCATCCTACTAATAGAGCACAGATAAATTGTGCCCAACATCTGAGGAATATATTGCAGGGGGACATATTATCACACAAGAGAATTTGCAATTAGAGATAGCCAGCTATTCAAAAGTTGGTATTTTTCATGGGCTGTGTCTACATGAATCAGATGTGTAAATGTCTGGGGTTTTTTTTGAGACAGGGTTTCTCTGTGTATCCTTGGCTGTCCTGGAACTTCCTTTGTAAACTCTGTAAAAATCTCTCTCATGTGCCTTGTCCTTGCTTCATTATTTTCCCATACACTCCTGGAAATTTATTTTGTTACGTGCAAGCATGTGTGCATATCTGAGACAATGCCCAAGGAGGTTAGAAGAGTGCTGTAGTTACAGGCACTTGTCAGGTACTTAACATTGGTGCTGAGAACTGAACTTAAGTTCTGAAGAGCAGCACCTACTCTTAAGCATGGAACCTTCTGTTTAGCCCAAAATATACAGCTTAGAGTGGTCTTGAACTCATGTCTTCTGCCTCTGACCCCCCATCATTCCTGCAAGCATTTGCTGAACCACAACCAATGGATTTTATCTTTTGAGAAAGTATCTGACAGTGAAACCCTGGCTATTTTTTAACTTTTGATTCTCCTGCCTCAGCCTCCTGAGTTCTGGGGTTATAGGTATATGGCTTAGGAATTTGCTTGTAGTCCTGTAACATGTGAGGGTGTGTAGTAAGGGGGCTGCTTGTTTGTTCCAGGCTGCTGAGAACCGAAATAATCATACAAAAATTGTATTAATTACAACACTGCTTGGTGTGTTAGCTCTAGCTTCTTATTGGTTAGCTCTTACATCTAGAATTAACCCATTTCCATTCATTTGTGTATTGCCACGTGGCTGTGACTTACCAGGTAAACTTCTGTCTCTGGCTGGGCTACATGGCTTCTCCCAACTCTGCCTTCTTTCTCCCAGCATTCAGTTTAGTCTCCCCGCCCCCAAGCTCTACTCTGCCCTATCACAGGCCAATGTAGATTCTTTATTCATTAACCAATAAAAGCAGCATATATGCAGAAGGACTTCCTACATCAAGGGTGGAATTGTGTCTAGTTTAATCAGATTTACAAACATAATAAATTGAATTACTGACTTTTACTTGAAGAGCAACAATTTTTACATTTTCTAATTTAAAATAAAGAGATGGCGCTTTAGGGAATATCATTAACTTTATTTCTGTATTTGCATAGGACAAGCATTAGTGGAGTATGTTGTCTGTAGTTATCTGTGTGCTGTATTAATAAGAGCTTAACAAGGTTTGTGTGTGTGTGTGTGCGTACAACTGTGCATGGCTTCAGAGGTCCAAATTGTCATATTCCCTTGGAGCTGGAATTACTGGCAGTTATGAACCACCTGATTGGGTGCTGGGGATTGGCCCATCCCTCCAAGTTTTGTCTTTTTCAGGAAAGTAGAGAAAAGTAAACGGGAAAGAATTAAAATGTAAGGTGTGACAGCTGTGCGACAGCTCAATGACTGTAGAACTTCCTTTTTGATAGACCTCATGGGAGACTGTAGGAGGAAAGAAGAAGAATTTTGGGAAAGAAAATTCCGAAAATAAAGAAAACAGAGAGAAGAGAACAGAGAGAGAAACAAATCGTGGACGGGGAAACAACAGCCGGAAAGGAAGAGGTGGCAGCCGAGGTAGAGAGTGTGAGTATAGCTTCTTTTTTTATATTTTTGTACATTCTGCAAGCTTAAAGAACAGCCCAGAGAATGCCCATAAACCCACCTGTCAATGTAAATTTCATGTTTTGATCACTAGTAGTGATCTGGGCTTTCCTGTCAGTGCTGAACTGGGCTGCATGTAGTTCAATTTCCTTTTTTTAATAACTATTATTAAAACTTTTATCGATTTTTTTTTATTGAGCTATATATTTTTTTTTCTGTTCCCCTCTCTTCTTCCCTCCCCCTTCTACCTTTTTCCATGATCCCCATACTCCCAATTTACTCAGGAGATCTTGTCTTTTTCTACTTCCCATGTAGATTAGATTCATGTATGTCTCTCTAAGTGTCCTCATTGTTGTCTAGGTTCTCTGGGATTGTAAATTGTAGGCTGATTTTCTTTGCTTTATGTCCAAAAGCCACTTATGAGTGAGTACATATGTTTTTTGACTTTCTGGGTCTGGGTTACCTCATTCGATACGATGTTTTCTAAATCCATCCATTTACCCGCAAATTTCAATCTGTCATTTTTTTTCTGCTGTGTAGTTATTTTTTCATTCTTTAAGACTAGTGTCTGTTAGAGGTCAAGTGAACTGGGCTTGGGGTGGGTATAAGTTCCTTCACTCTTATATCTTGGTGTACAGCACAAGTTCCAGCCCAGCCAGGGTTATATAGTGAGACCCTGTCCCCCCCCCCCCCCCCCCCCCCCCCCCGTCTCCCTCCCCATCCTAAATAACAACAGCAACAACAAAGAAACTCTAAAGGAGATAAATTTAAGTCAGGGGTTTTTGTTTATTTTAACCTCCATACAAAAGCCGGACTTGAAAATGGCTCAGTAGGTAAAGGTGCCTTCCGTGCCTGACCTGTGTTCAGTCCCCGGACACATGGTAGAAGGAAAGAAAGGGACAACCCAGATTGTTGTCTGAGCTCTGTGTGTGTGCCGTGGTGTGTTTCCTGTGGATCCATATTTTACACCATTTTACTCGGAACAGCCTAGGAGACATTTATAGTTAGTGTACTCTGTTGATATTTATCAACTACTTGCTGTGGAGCGTGGACACCTATGGTAATGAGAAAAACTGAGTTTTAAAAAAGCTGATAGCCTGATGATGCCTGTGATCCCAGAATTTAAGATCTTTTAGTAGGAAAACTGAGTTTAGGGCCAGCCTGAGTTAGTGATATCCTGTCTCAGAAAGCCTCCCGTCCACTTTCCCCTTGTCCTTATAAAATGAATTAGAGTTAATTAGATTGTCAGTAGGTCTTGAGTTGACCTTAACTAAATTCTCATTCCTCCAGCAGTGAAATTAGACACCTACCACTATGCCTTGCCTTCTTCTAAGTTTTTGTTTCTTTTAGATTTTTCAAGACAGTATTTTCTGTGTAGTCCTGGCTGTCCTGGAGCTCACTCTCTAGATCAGGCTGACCTCAAACTCACATAGATCTTTCTGCTTCCTGTGTGTTAGGATTAACCATTGCCCATCATCCTGGCTTTAAATTTAATTAAAAAAAAAACTTGGGGTTGGGCATTTAGCTCAGCAAGCGCAAGGCCCTGGATTTGGTTCTCAGTGTCTGTTGTTTGTGGGTGAACTTGCCATGGCACACAGTGCTCAGAGAACAACTGTGGGTTGTCTCTTTCTCTGCTTCCATCGTTTGGGTCCTGGCATTGTCAAACTTGACAGGAGCCTTTTTGTTTCTTTTTTCTTTTTGGTTTTTCGAGACAGGGTTTTTCTGGAGCTCTTCTAGACCAAGCTGGTCTCAAACTCACAAAGATCCACCTGCCTCCTAGACCATGTCTCACCATGTTATCCAGGTGGCCTCGAACTCATGATTCTCTTGGTTCCACCATGCTAGTGATTGAGAAGTGTTCAGTCATGTGCTTCAGTTTTTTTTTTGTTTTGTTTTGTTTTTTAGATTTATTTATTTAAATATACAGTGATCTGCCTGCATGCATGCCTACAGGCCAGAAGAGGGCACCAGATCTCATGTGGTTGTGGTTGCTGTGAATTGAACTCAGGACCTTTGGAAGAGCAAGCAGTGCTCTTAACCACTGAGCCATCTCTCCAGCCCCCCATGTGCTTCAGTTTTGTGCTTTTAATTTTTCCTGTTTTCTAAATGTTGTTTACATTGTAACTGCTGTTTGAGAGAGGGTCTTACTTGTAGACCAGGCTGGCCTTCAACTTGTGGAATTAGAGGAGAGTGCAACCATGGCTTGGCACTTTTTACTCTTTGTTCATTTTGCACTTGGTTTTATAAGTGCCTGATACAAAGTTCTGATACAAAGGTTTGGAATTGAAGAGTTGGCATTTCTGTTTTTTTCCTCTGTAGTCAAAAGTGAAGAGAACGGATTTGATTACAACCAAGGAGACAAGCCTTCAGAACGAGGAAAGCGATCCCGAGGCAGAGGTAAGGGAGAATGAGCGAGATGGAATGCTGGGCACCAGAGGAGAAGACAGGTTGGTGCTTCTGAGACTAAAAATGCATTAGGAATGTTGTCCTCTGAGATGTTGCAATGTAGCTAGCTACTGCTCCCTGTGATGGAGGTGTAGTTTATGCCAGGGGTTTTTGTTGTTACATTTTACTTTGGTTCTGT
Organism: Myodes glareolus; assembly: GCF_982192425.1. Lineage (NCBI taxonomy): Eukaryota > Metazoa > Chordata > Mammalia > Rodentia > Cricetidae > Myodes > Myodes glareolus. Next base: position 33,212,848 of record NC_142041.1, read on the forward strand.
TTTTCTGCTGTTGTTCAGTTCCTGTCCTTGATAAGAATGGAATCCACCTCTGAGCAGTACTCCAGACCCTAGAATCTTATTGGTTATTGTCAGAAGGATTCTGAAAACCACCTTTATTGTCCATGGTGGATACAGATGTAATCTCAGCACTTAGGAGTCAGGCAAGGCTGTGGAGAGTTCTGGTTTGCGTAGACTGTCTATTCTTTATTTTGGGGTTGTATGGGGCTCCTGTTTTTTTGCTTTTTTCTAGATGGGTTTTTTCTCTATGTCTTGGTGTCTTTTAACTCCCTCTGTAGACCAGGCTGGCCTTGACCTTACAGATATGCCTCCAAGTGCTGGGATTAAAGGGGCTTGTGCCACCCCTACCTAGCAACTTCTGGTTTTCTTTTTGTATGCTTGTTCTGTGTGTGTGTGTTTTAAAGCATCTCGTACTACAGTCTCGGTTGGTTAGAAAGTCACTGTGTAGCCCAGATAGGCCTGAAACTCTCTGCCTTTATTAAATCATCCCAAAAATATACACATATAAAAATAATACTATACTCTACAATTGTGTTTTTAAAGGATTTGGACGTGGCAGAGGCAGAGGGGCAGGAAGGTTCTCTTCGCAAAGCATGGGGTAAGTCTCAGCTATCCTATTGTAATTATTTCCTGTCTATAATTTATTTATCCCAGTTAGAGCACTTTTGCTGCCGTAGATCTGAATTGGGGGTTCTAAGCTTGGCCCGATGGGCAGTCTTGCTGGATAATGCTTTGTTGAGATGATAGATGTTGTTCCTGCACATGGATGCTTAGTATCATCCTCCCCTAGTGTATGCCTCTCCCATGACGTTATTAAAATGTTTTCAGCCACTGCCAGATGTTCCTGAGGCCACAGGCTTATGTGCATGATTACTCTGTTGCCAATTGAAAAGCCAGCTAAATACAGCCATTGTACACAAAATATGTTTATGTAAAAATATTTTATCCTGAGTGATAGTAAAGACTGACCATTCTAAGTAGGTGTTTTATTAGCTACTATTATTTCTAGGTTTTCTTTTTCTCATTGTTTCTTTTTGTGTGGCAAGACAGCTCAAATATGGAACCCCAATCTTTAAACTGGTAGCTTTCTGTTTACTTCATATTCTGTGTATATTGTAACATTCATATTTTTTCTTCAGTAATCATCTGAATCATGATGCCTTATGGATGTTCAGTTAGGCTTTGTTTTTTACATTTTTATTCATATATATTATGTATTTGTGAACATATGCATAGCATCCTTATTGGGTCAGAGTACAGCTTTGAGGAGTCAAATGTGTCCATGTTGAATTTCATCTGTCAGTCTCGGATTTTAAATAAAATACAGGGAAGGACTGATCATTCACAGCCCCGGTTAGGGCATTGGAGAAATGGTTCTTTGGTTGAGAGTACTGCTGCTCTCGGAGAGGACCTGGGTTTGATTGTAGCACGGAGGCACTACATTGTGGCTCATAACCATTTGTAATCCCAGTTACAGGGGATCTCATGCTCTCTTCTGGCCTCTTATTGGCAGAGACATGCATATGATGCCTATATGTACATACAGGTCAAACATTCATACACATAAAATAAAAGTGATTCTTTCTTAATCCCCAGCACACCAAGGCAGAGACAGGCAGATCTATTTCTGTAAGCCAGTGTAGTCCACATAGCAAGTTCTGGGACAGCCAGAGTGACAGTTATTCAAAAAACCGATTTCCACCAAATAGACCTGCCAAGCTTAGATTACGACACGAGGGAAAGGAGATGTATTAACTCTGAATATGCTACTTCTCATTGGGAGTTTTTTGTTTTTTTAAAGATTAATGAATACTGTGTTCTGCTTACCTGCATGTCCGCTCACCAGAAGAGGGCACCAGACCTCATTATAGGTGGTTGCTGGGAACTGAACTCGACCTCTGAGAATATCAGTCAATGCTCTTAACCCCTGGGTCATCTCTTCAGTAGTTCATTGGAATTTTTTTTTTAAAGATATTTTATTTGTGAGCCTTGAGTGTACTGTGTGCATGAAGGTATCTGTGAGACCTGAATAAGTTTCCTAGGTACTGGAGTTTCATGCCATTTTGAGCTGTCATGTGGGTGCTGGGCATTGCATCTGCTGTCACTTGCAGCACGAGCAGCTAGTGCTCTTAACCACTGAGCCATCACGCAAGCTCCTGCACTGGTAATTTTTACTGTGGTCTTGGCTGTGAAAGCTTCCAGGTCTCATAACTGCTAAGGATGCCAAAACCAAATTGTAGAAGCTTGAGGGTCATTTGTACAAGAGTAGATACAGGACCCTGAGTAGCCTTTCATTTGTAAAAGATATGGCAAGCTTGACTGGAGATGTAGTTGATAGAGTGCCTCCCTTGTAAAGGCAGAGAGGGCTCTGGGTTCAGTCCCCGGCACATCATAAAATTGAATATGCTGGCACAAACTTGTAATTCCAGGAAATTGTTAGGAGGTACCTAGTAAAGAAGACTCCTCGACATGGGTTCAAGCCAATTGTAAGTCTTTATTAATTCGCTAGCCAGCAGCTACTCTAGGTGTTTGAGACACATTGTAGCCCTGAGCCTTTCTCAGGTTGAGCTTTTAAACACAAAAGTCACATTCTGGGTTGACATACATCAGTTAGCAAGAATAGTTAGCCATAATGGGCATTGGTGTCACATACCTTTAATCCCAGCACTCAGGAGGTAGAGCTAGGCAAATCTCTGTGGGTTTGAGACCAGCCTCATCTACAGAGTGAGTTCCAGGACAGTGAAGGCAGTTAGATAGATTGTCATCTTGGAAGGTGTTGCTGCCTGTGTGCTGGGTTCCAAAGCCCCTAAATGATACTTTCTTCATAGTATCAGTTGTGTTACAGTATCAGAAGTTCAAGGTTGTCTTCAAACACATAGTGAGTTTCAACCACAGGCAAGTTGAGAAATACGAGCGAGATCCTTTCTTCAAAAATTGGTTGAAGGCTCATGTCTTTAATCCTAGCATTTGGGAAGTAAAGTCCCACATTTTTGCGAGTTTGAGGCTTGCCAGCAGTACATAGTGAGACCCTGTTTCTAAACACTAAAATGTTTGCATCATTGGGCCTGTTAAAGGCTTATGTGTGTGCCACTACACCTGGCCAAATTTTGAATTTTTTTGTACAGAAAATTTTGTGCACGAAGTTTATTTTGTGATTTTGACGCTAGCTCTCGTAACCCTAGGACGTTCAACCCTGCAGACTATTCAGATTCTGCATCTACGAACGGCTGTGGGACAAAGTCGGGAGTTTGGGAAGCTGCTCAGAATAGTAAAAATGAGAGCCCTGGTAAGTGTTTTTGTTTTTGTCTGAAGTCTTTGTTTTGTTTCATGTATGTTTTTGAGAAATGGTCTCATTATTTTGCCTGAGTTGGACTTTTACTGATCCTCCTGTTTTCCTATTCTAGAAGTCTGGGATTTCAAGACTTTGCCATCACACCCATCTTTAGAGACTTTTTCTAGCACCTTTCTTTGTCCGTTCATTCATCTGCCTGTCTGTCTTGTGGGAGAGGTGCATGTTTGTTTGGGTGCCACAATTCTGGAGCAAGAGTTGCAGGTGTGATCTACCTGTCTTGGATTCTGGGAGCCGAATACAGGTCCTCTGGAAGAGCAGCAAGCATCCTTAACAGCTCCTAGAGATGGCTTTACAATGTATCATTTATCTGAGTATGATGGGGCATGATATGTATTTAGTTCTCTGAATCCAAGACACAAGTATATGTGCTTAACCACTGAGACATCTCTCCGGCCCTGCCTTACCTTTAAAAATGTGATGAAGTCCTGTATATATTAAACTGGCTGTGACCCACCGATCTTCTTATTTTCTGAAGTGCTAGAATTACAAATGTGTGCCACCACTTCCAGTTAGGAGAAGAGTTTAAAATTTATTTTTATTTTTATATTTATCAGTGTTTTTTCATCCATGTATGTCTGGGGAGCACATGTGTGTAGTGCTTGAGTAGGCCAGAAGATGCCATTGGATCCCCTGGACTGAAGTTACAGGTGGTTGTGCACTGTCATTTGGGTGCTTGCTGGTGATCCTTCTGGGGGTCCTGGAAGAACAGCCAGTATCCAGAGCTATCTTTTCGTCCCTAGGAGACGTATTTAGTATTCTGGGTGGTGGCTGCTAAAATTTTAAATTTGTTTTTTTTGTTATTGTTGTTTTTGTTTGTTTGTTTTGTTTTTTGACAGGGTTTCTTTTTATAACAGCCCTAGATAACCTGGAACTCAGTTTGTAGACCAGGTTGGCCTTGAACTCACTGAAACTCACCTGCCTTTGCCTCCCAAGTGCAGAGATTAGAGATATTTGCCACCAACCACCAGGCTATTTATTTGTTTTGGTGTTTTTGAGACAAGGTTTCTCCTTGTAGCCCTAGCTGTCTTGGAACTTGTTCTGTAGACCAGGCTCAGATTCACCTCTTGAATAGCTAGGATTAAAGGCATGTGTCACCATGGTCAGCTTTTTATGTTCCTTAAATATCTAAGTAAATAGTTGTTAACTATTTGTTCACCTGGAGATCTTCTGATGACTAAGTCATGGTAGTCTTGACTACTGAAGCTATCTTTTACAAAAGTATAATTTGTATAATAAATTAACAGTGAATGAATTAAAACTCAATGCAAAGAAGTTATAACTGTGGGATCAGTAGCTTTTCATGGTAACATGCAGTTCCAATCCTGACATTTGAAAGGTGAAGGCCTGATTCTTTGGAGTTGATGGTCAGTCGTGACTATGCTTAGTTTAAGGTTAACCCGCGCTATGTGAGATCCAGTCTCAAGCAATCTAATAAAACTCTTGATTTGATACTAACATTGCATTTTGGTTTAATCCCAGTACTTAGGTAGATATAGGGAGATCATGTTCAAGGTTATGATAGACTGCATAGCAAACTGAAGGTTAGCCTGGTCATATGAGACACTGACTCAGAAGGAAAAATTTACTAGTAAATAATTTACTTGTTTTGGGGGGAGATACCACGCTATTTTTTATTTTTTATTTGGAGGTTCTTACATACGAATGTAGTGCAGACTGGCCTGGAGTTCATGGAGATTCTCCTGCCTCAGGTCTTTTAGCTCTGGGTTTATCATTCGTAACTTTAAGGTATTATCTTACTACATTTTTAATTTTTTTTTTGCATGTATCTGTATGAGCACATGGGTGTACTTATGGAGTGAGTCTGCTTCTGCCAGTGGAACCTGATGGTTGAACTCAGGTTTATAAAGCGTGGTAGAAAGACTCTGTACCCGCTGAGCTATCTTACTGACTCATTGAGATCTAATTTACATATAGCAAAATTTGATAAATTTTAAGGGGCAGAGCAAGTGATTTTTTACAAATGCATGCATAATTGTAGCCATAATTAAAATTGAGATGACATTTTTCTGGTAGCAGTAAACAGTTATAAAGAGTAAAAATGATTATAGCATCTTTTTGACTGGGGATGTAGCTCAGTGGTTGAGCATATTCTTTCCATGTACATGGCCCTGGCCGTATCCCTAACATTGAAGAAGTAAAACGTACATAATATATTTCAAAGGTTTGATTGTGGAGAATATAAAGCACCCTTTCTACCAAAAGGGGAATATGTTCAGTGTTGTGGGGTTGGCATTCTCATTGTTAACTGCAGCCTCGTTCCCTCAGAGTGATAGGTAGGTAGCTTCAGTGTAGATTCCATCCCACATCTTAGGAGGCTTTTGCCTTCATTCTGAAAACATGATGGAAAGTATTTACAGTAGTCCAAATTATGATGAAACAGCTAAAAACCCAAGAACTTAATTTCAAACCACAGTAAGGGGCAACATGGAGCTAGCAGACGTGGACATATGTGGACAGCTTGACGGTGTAGCCTAGTGGGAAACCAGGGTGTAGATTTTACGCTTCAGGGCTGATCACTAGAGTGAACACAGCGGAGCAACCCTGAGTAGGAAAATGGGCCCAGTTGAGGCCTACACACATTCACAAAGATAGGGCTGGGCAAAGATGATTTGTAAAAATCTCCATAAGCGTGAGTCATTAAGAATTTGTGTGCCTGGCCATCGGTCTTTGTGTTCATGTATATACTTAAAGAAACCAGAACTTGACACCATGTGTCTTTGTTTATTGCTCTCTGCCTTTCAGGTTTTTTTCTTACTGTGTGAGGAGTTCAGGACTTTTCCACCAGTGGGTTCTAGAAATGGGCTCAGGGTATCAGGCTTAATAGCAAACCTGTTTACCCTCCTTCTGGCCCCTTTAAGTACTACATGAATGTACTTGATGTTTTGTTTCTAGAATTTTTCATTTAATATATTTGGGCCTTGGTCTCTCCACGAAGAGGGACTGCTGTACCGCGTTAACTTTTCCCATGTGCTTACATTTTTCGTTTTCATACACTTAAAGCTTTCTTTTTGCTTTGGCCCGCAGAAGGGAGAACAAAGCCTCACAGTATGTCTCAGGAGCTGCCAAATAAAAGTTCTTATGGACTCAAAGGTATGGTGAATGTTTTTTAAAATTTTACATCGTTAAGAATCATGCAGAGCCAAGTGTGTTGTTCATTGGTTTAAATGTATGGGCTTGGCCCCAGCACTGCATAGAAGTGGATGTGGTGCAGGAGTGCAGCTTGTACAGCGTTTGAGCCAGTCAGGTCATGGTGAAGTCACGTGTCCCCGGTCCTTATGTGTCTAATCCTGGGAATTTTTAAGCTGGAGAGAACTGACCCTTACACATTGTCAAATGACCTCTGCATTCATACTGTGATACTCCCGCCACAAAATAAATAAACCTAATAAATTTTTGAAAATTTAAAGGTAGTTGGTTCCTGTACAAAGTAATGGAATTCAGGCTGAATGTAGTGTTGCAAACCTTTAATCCTTGCACTCTAGAGGCAGAGGTAAATTTCTGAGTTCAAAGCCAACCTGGTCTACATAGGGAGTTCCGTAGCCTGTGAGTGACATTTTTATATTGCAGTTTGTATGACAGTCTGTCGCAACATTTCCGCTGGCTTTCTCATGCATTTCTATTTGGTTTTTCAAGACAGGATATCTCTGTATAACAGTCCTGGCTTTCCTGGAACTCACACTTTTGACCAGGCTGCCCTTGAACTCACAGAGATCCAGAGTGTTGGTATTAAAGGCGTGTGCCATCACAGCCCGAGGTTCCCACGTATTTGCTAACACAGCAATCCATGGTACTGCACTGCTCCTGTCTACAGTTATTGCACATGATGTCTTCCTGCTTAGGAACAGACTCAGGTCTAACCTGTTTATACATGGCCTTTTCTGGGCTAATTAATTTTAAAATTATTTTTCTGTTTCTCTGGACTTAGAACAGGATGACAGTTCAAGTGATGACATACAAATGGTGTAATATAGCTAATGTATTTTAACCTTGCTCTCTGAATCCGATGATCAGTAATCCACTTGATACGGGACCTGGTGTAGATTTGCATTAAAACAGTATTCCTTTAAATTTTTAATTTTGTTTTAAAACGTAGTTATATGCTCAGGTGGATACACATGTTTGTGTACACACGCACAGGGAGGCTGAGGTACAATTCAGGTGTCATCTTAGGAGCCATACTATTTATATTTTGAGACTGAGTTTCTCCCTTAGTGTTTATAGCCTTCAGTAGGCTGATCTGGCCTCCCATTGTGCCTCTGATATCTTCTCGTCATCCCTCCTAAGGATCAAACACGTCCAGTCATGCCCATCTTGTTTGTTTATGTAACATATGCAGGGAAATATACAAAGTAAGCACCCAGAGTATTATGGCTATCAGGTGTCTTCCTCTGTTGCCTTCCACCGACCGTATTGCCTTGAGACGGTGTTTTTAATGAACCAGAAGTACACTGGTGTAGGCATGCTGGCTTGCTGAGCTCCATTCCCTATCACTGGGGTTGGTCCTACACAGCCAAGTACTCTTACTTTACCTGTCTGTCTAGCTGTTGAATTCTTTGTTAAATCATGGGTTCTGAGAATTGACTTCAAGCCCTCATACTTCCATAGTGAGCAGTTCCCTGACTGGTATTTATTTTATTTTTTGCAGTACCAGATATTGAACCTTAGGCATGCTAGACAAGCACTCTATTGTTAAACTGTTTGAGACAGTCTTACTCTGTAGTTCTAGCTATGCTGTAACTCTATATACACCAGGGTGAGGCATTAATTTGATTTAAACATATATTTTTACATAGAATAATTTTTTATTTTTAAGAGTAGATTTAAAGAATCATGTTTCTTGGATTGCTAATTAGATTACTAGTGAGATGAATTGTTTTTCTTGCATGGTACACAGAATCATTGCTTGACTGTGCTGAACCCTTTTTTGTTCCCTGTCAGGTGCCTGGAAAAATTCTGTGGAAGAGTGGACAGCAGAAGACTGGACTGAAGATGTAAGTGTCTGGTGCCATTCAAACCTCCTTCCTCTCGGTGTGTCACTCAGATGCTCTTGCTGCTCCTCGCCGTTCTCTCCCTCCTCCTCCCTCCTCCTCCCTCCTCCTCCATCCTCTTCCTTCCTCTCCCTGACCTCTGGCTTCTGTTCCTCGGCACATGGGTCTCAGAAAGAAACTGGTATTTTCAGGTATTTTTGTTTGTTTGTTTGTTTAGACAATTATATGAAACCCTAAATGTGCTGGAACTTTAAACCAGGTTGAACTAATGGAGATCCTCCTGCCTCTGCCTCACCTCCAAAGGCGTGCACCACCACCCAGCTTGTTTTTTCGAATTGTTTAGTGGTGGGGGAAGAACTGAACATTTAAGTGTTAGGTCAAGGGCAAACTTGGGAATTGATGCGTCAGGCCCGCATGTGCAGGTAAACCTTCACATAAAATATAAAATGAATCTAAAGATAATAAATGAAATAAATCTTGAAATAAAGATTACTATGAAGTTGAAAAGACGTCTGTCTCTAGAGAAATAAATCATCAGCCTTTTCCAGGTCCTACTTTTCCTCTCTTTTTGTTGCTCTGTGATGTCACAGGAGACTGGCTTCCTCTCTGGAGCCATTCCTGCAGGTGCACTAAAGCCACAGTCGCCTAGCCTGGGGAGGCTTATTTGATGGTTTTCCTTCGACACCCTCTTGGTGACAATGAGAACACTGCTGCCTAAAGAGGCTTTTGTGTTGTACAACGAATAAAAGCGTTTTTCTGAATTTCCACACAGCTCTCTGAAACCAAAGTCTTCACTGCTTCATCTGTTCCAGCAGAGAACCACATCACTCCTGGGCAAAGGTAAAGTGCTTGCTGGTTTTTGTTGTTTTTTGGGTTTTTTTTTTTTAAATCTTTTTTTCCCCTTTTCATCAAAAGCATAATTGGAAATTTATTTTTTAGGTCAACTGTTTCCAATTTTTACTCTTATCTTTGTTTCTTTTTTAATCCTCTATTTAGCTTTTGGTTCCCCTTCTTGCCACGTCCATAGCTTCATTCCCATCTTATTAGTTGTGTCCAAGGGTGTTTGAATGGCTGTATTTCTCGGGATTTGTTAGTTAGCAAATATCCAGAAATTATACTAAACCGAGTTATAGTTCTTAGTTATTCTTTATTAAAGTTTTGTTTTTGTCTTTGAGATGACGTCTTACTACATAGTCCATGCTAGTCTAGAAATTAGAGAGCTTGCCTCTGGAGTTCTGTGTGTATATCGCTATTCCTGGATAAAACTATTTATTTAAAAATAAATTTACTATATATTTATATATACTATACTATATATACTATGTATTGTTTCTTCATGCGTTTGTTTAGTTGTTCTCAATCCTAATTTAAACTTGTCATTTAAATGAGTATATTAGTTACAGTGTTTTAAATTCTAGAAAAAGATGGGCATTTTTTTCGTTTGTGTGACAATGCAGGTGTAGAAGCGTGTGTTGTCCTTTAGAAGGCAGTCCACCCTTTGACGTTTGTTTTTGTGGTGCCCATGCACCATAGTACTTCCGTTGTTGTTATTGTTGTTGTTTCTCGAGACAGGGTTTCTCTGTAGCTTTGGAGCCTGTCCTGTCCTGTCTACAGGACTACAACTAGCTCTTGTAGACCAGGCTGGCCTCGAACTCATCTGCCTCTGCCTCCCGAGTGCTGGGATTAAAGGCTTGCGCCACCACCGCCTGGCACCATAGTACTTTTGTGGTAGAATTTGGGGGTCAGAGGAAAACATGTTTATTCAATTTTGTCTGTCGTGTGTACTGCAGAGGTCAGACCCTGGTGCTCTGCTTGGCAGCACTCATCTCTACCCACTGACCCATCTTGCTAGTCCCTGGTTCACTTTTTTGGGGAATTGGCTGGGGAAATAAGTTTCTCAGTGTTTGGGAACTGTTAAGGAGGTTAGTCCACCTGTTTTGTCCTCCCCAGTTTGCTAGGAATCTCTTGACTGAACTAATTGTACAGTGCTGAGGATAATCTTAAGCCTGTATTGGAAAGTCAGGATTGGTAGTTAGTGCTCCCTTATGATCCCAACTTTCCAAAGGCTAAGGCAGAAGTGTCATGGGCTTAAAGATAATTTGTGCTATATAGTGAGATTGCTCAAATGAATGTGTACATCGCTGAATTTATTTCCCCTTCATAATTTTGCTATGTAGTCTAGGCTGGGCTCTTAGCAGTCCTACTGCCTCAGACTTCCATAGGCTTACTGATGTGGGTCATCATACCAGGTTTCATCAGAATTCTTAGAGAATCATACTCTTTACAGTAATTGTAAACACATTTGAAGATGTGCTTAAGGGTCTGTGAGACTGGCTCCTACAGCTGTTCTCTGACCTTAATACAGCATCCAAATATATGTGCACACAAATGCTCCAAAAGTAGTTAATTTTAAAATTAAAAAATTTAAACACTAGAAGGATTAAAGCCTAGATATGTGTATAAATCTTTAAAAACTAAGCAAGTCTAGCTTCTCAAAACCAAGCTAAATGAGACAGTCAGGACACATTAGGACAGTTAGGAGAGAAAGGTACATAGACCTCCATTGCATTTATGAATAAATGAAAAATGACTAATTTACTAATGGAACTTCAATTTCTTTCCTTTTTTTTTAGACTTTTAGGTTTTTAAAAAAAATATTTTCTATTTATTTATGATGTTTGCAATAGTAAATAGTATGCAATAATAAATAGTCTGTGTGTATGCCTGAAGGCCAGAAGAGGGCACCAGACCTCATTACAGATGGTTGTGAGCCACCATGTGGTTGCTGGGAATTGAACTCAGGACCTTTGGAAGAGCAGGCAGTGCTCTTAACCGCTGAGCCATCTCTCCAGCCCCCGGTACTTCAATTTCTTAAAAAGATAATTAAGAGAGCTGGAGACGTGGATCAGTGTTTAAGAACACTTGTTCTTTTGTAAAACTCAAGTTAGATTCCAGCACTACCATGTCTGCTCATAGCTGTCCTTCACTCCAATTCCAAGGGATCTCTTTTGATCTTCACTGATACCAGCCATACACAGATATAAATACAAGTGAAACACTCAACTATAAAATAAGTATGAAAAAAAGACACACTGTTGAATGCCTTTAATCTTAGCATTCAGGAGGGAGAGACAGGATCAGGAATTCAAAGCAAGGCTCACATACAAAGCAAATTTGAGCCGAATCTTGTCTACCCGAGTCCTATTTTTAAAAACAACAGAACATTACTCAGCCAGTGGTGGAGCATACCCAGAACTCGGGAGGCAAAGCCAAAGAAACACAGAGAAACCCTGTCTCATAAAACCAACTAAAGAAACAAAAACCCCCAACCAAAATGCTTTAAAAAACAAACAAGCAAACAAACTTGCTGTTTTGGACAAGCCCTTGTCTGCACAAATTCTCAGCACAACTAATGAGATGGCACCAGGGACAGTTTCAGTATGATGTGCTTTTGTGTGTGTCTCACCTTGAAAACCTGACTGTCTTGGAACCTGTATAGACTTAGACTGGCCTTGAACTCAGAGACTTGCCTGTATCAGCCTCCCAATTGTTGGGATTAAAGAAGGCATTGACAACGTCATTAAGCATGGGGTCTTCAGGAATGCACCCGATAGCATCAGTCATTGAGAATTTATGGCTCACACCTTGCAGTTCTTTCCTAAGTAGTAGAATGCTGGCAGTTGTCCTCCTCCAGGAAACAATGATGTGATGATTTCCAAGCACATATCTGATGATTCTGTGTGGAGCTCAGCTACTGAGTTTCCTGGGTCAGTGAGCGATAACTGGGATGAAGGTGTCTTTCTTATTTATTGTGTGTATGTGTATTTTATTTTTACTTAGGGTTGTAGGTGTGGTATGCTACCACACGAGTGGAGGTCAGAGTACAGTTTTATGAGCATTGGTTTTCTCCTTTAACCCCATGGGTCCTTGTGGTGGAACTCAGGTGTTCAGGTTTTGGTGGCAGGTGTCTTTACCCTCTAAACCATCTCACTGGTCTTTGATTTTTGAGTCTCTTCATAGCTGTGGCTGTCATAAGAGTACTATGTAGACCAGAACTGCCTGCCTCTGCCTCCTGAGTGCTAAGATAAAAGGTGTGCACCACCACACCTGGCTCTTGGTTTTATCCTACAGTACCATTTCTCACTTGAATCTTACTAAACATTTGAAATAGAACTTGCTTTGATCTGGTAGTGTTGCAAGTTTTATTATCACTATATGTAAATACACACAACTGATTTGTATCGTTGAAATTGGAGTATCATTTATTAGAACACTAACTTAGGTTTTTAGAGTAAACACTAACTTTAGGTTTTTAGCCTCAAAATTGAAATTGGTGTCTGGAGAGTGAAAATTGTTGTGTGTAAGAAAAAGAACTTGGACTAGGAGCTGGGTCTGTAGGAGGAGGAAAGCCTGAACCCAGAACCTGTCTCATCTCACCGGTATGGTGAGCTTCAGTTAGAGAGCTGTTGGGAGAAATCTTTGCGAGAACTCATAACCATCCTGGGAAAATCTTGACAGGTCCCACTCTACTGGGTAAGTCATTCATGGCAGTCAGTGTCTATCCCAAACTTCATTCTTCTTGAGGCCATTCTCCTGAACTGGAATATGTGGTGGGTTTCCAGTCAGGGTGACAGGGCATCATAAGAATCTTTGTTGCACTGAGCAGTGGTGTTGCAATGCTTTTGCAGGTGGATCTCTGAGTTCATGGCTGACCTGGTCAATATAGCTGGCTTAGGAAGCTTAGACTACATACATAAAGAAACCCTGTCTTGAAATTTGGTTAGTTTGTTATTTCTTTATTCTGAAATATTCTAGAGAATTATACATGGTTAAATATATATTATGAGATAGAATAAAGAATTTATATGTATATTTAAAATAAATTTAAGACTTAAAAGCTTCTGCCATGGTTGAGGTTTTGATGCTTTAAGAATATTGATTCACTCTGTTTCAAGAAAATTGAAGCCGGAAGTGGTGGTGTATGTCTTCAATCCTAGCACTGAGTATGCAGAGGCACGGGGATCACTTGAGTTAGAGGCTAGCCTGATGTACATAGTAACAAAAATCAAAGAGTTGAAAGGGGAGCATGAGCTCAGGTAGTATTATCTGACCTCACATCTCCCCTCATGTTCTCATCGGAGTCTGTCAGTGCCCATTTGTAAGGTGCATTCTCTCTCTGGCTTTGTAACCTGTTTGGCGTGACTGCTCAGCTTCTCTCTGAAACTCCAGTTCCCAGTGGTTTTGCTTATTTAATCTCTGGCTTAAAATTTCTTTATATTGATTTGCTCTGGCTTAAAATTTCTTTATATTGATTGGCTGGTGTGATTTGCTCATGATAGCTGATTGCTCGTTTGTCTCTCATCTGCTTAGCATTGATCTAGTGGCCTTGCTCCAGAAGCCTGTCCCTCCCACTCAAGCTGCAGAAGCCAACTCGTTTGAAACATCCCAGCAGCAGGGCTTTGGCCAAGCACTCGTCTTCACAAATTCTCAACACAGTAATCAGACGGCTCCAGGGACTGGCAGCTCCACTTCTGCCAACGCCTATTCTCCTCACAGCTTGGTAACTCACTTTTATTTCAAATTGGGGTCTTCGGGAATGCACCCGATAGCATCAGTCATTGAGAATTTATGGCTCACACCTTGCAGTTCTTTCCTAAGTAGTAGAATGCTGGCAGTTGTCCTCCTCCAGGAAACAATGATGTGATGATTTCCAAGCACATATCTGATGATTCTGTGTGGAGCTCAGCTACTGAGTTTCCTGGGTCAGTGAGCGGTGACTGGGATGAAGGCGTCCGTATTAACGTTATGTTTTGTTTACTTTTCTTTCACTCTTTTCTATTTATTGTGGATGTGCTTGCAGGTGCGCCCATGTGCACAAGTGACACACTTGACGAGAGACACTTGTAGGGGGGGGTTTCACTCTCTTTGTGTGGCCATCATCTGGCAGCCCAAGTGATCTATTTTCCCCTAGATTTTGTTTCAAAGGCTGTTTCTGTGTTTTTGATATGCTTATAAAATGCAGATGTCTTAGTTCTGTCTAGGTGTTCCTACTGTGCAATTTTCTTCTTCTCCCTAAAATACACTCCTTTTTTAAATTTCCAGGTAATATGACAGAGACTCTTACTTCAGAAAATATGTTTTCTTACCACCATTAGAGACACAGTGACTTCCCATCAGAAAGAATTCTGGGATTGGTAGTGCAACCTGCTTAGGAATGCAGCTATACAAGGACAGCTGAAGTCTGTTGTAATGCAGAGGAGTCATCCGTGTGTTTTCCTCTGCCTTTCCCTTTGCTGTTGATAGTATATTTCTGACTGCTGGAGTCTGTTTTGGTCACTGAGGTCAAAGACGGAACTTTACCATCAATTTTGTTTTATTCTATGATTAATACCTCAAGACACTATAGTGAGAGCTATGTATGCATTATATTAGAGCCATGGCTCTAAACCTGGCTACTATTTATAACCAAATTGCCAAAATTAAGTAAATACAGTTTAATAATAATAGTAAAATAGGTTACCGTAAGACAGAATGAGTCAGAATCTGTGGTATTAGGATTCCGACTCTGTGCATGTACTATATACCTGTGCATGTTCATATATGCCTTTTTGTATCTTAATGGTTTAGTGAAGTAGATGGGCTAGAGACCGTACTAAATGTTACAGAGATCAAAGCAATGGCTGCCGAGAAAAGGAACTGGATACTTGTAGCTAGTGGATGGATGGTTGATTCTGTGTCCATGAAAACAGTAGAGCTTGGGTAAACTTGAGCCAGACGGGCTTGAGTGTAACCTTGATGACAAAATAACATTTGTACAAATGCACTAAGAGGCAGGAGCTGTGATTGGTGGGCCTCAGCCGCCCACAGCCCAGTGTACTTTACTCACTAAATGGAGAACCCTGAACTGTGCTATTCCTCACCTTAGAATATTGGTAATAGCCAGTCATGATAGTGCACGCCTTCAACCACAGCACTTTGGAGGCCAAGGCAGGCAGATTTCATGAGTTTGAGTTCAGCCTGGTGTATAGAGTGGGCTACACAGAGAAATCTGTCCTGTCCGTCCCCCTCCAAGAATATTGCTAATATTATTGTTTACTCTGCTTTAGCTTCTGTAAGACATACTCACCCTCTACATGAGTGGGGCATTTTTTTGTTTTGTTTTGTTTTTCTTCTGGAGAATGATTGGTGTTCTCAGTCATGTGACCCACCTGAGCACAGTTCTGTCAGGGCATTTACTCAGCTTTCTGCATGTTTGAGTGTCTGGTATTAGAATGTAAGCTTTTGACATTCACTTCTTCACACTGCAGGGAACACTCAGAACTGACCTGCTATTGTCAGCAGAGAGAATTTACTCTTTGAAGGTTATGAAAGTGTTTTTATCTATCAGGCATATTTTTGGCATTTAGTTGTTTGTTTCTTAAAAGTTTATTTTGGGTTTGGAGAGAAGGCCCAGCAGATAAAAGCAGTTACTGCTCTTGGAGAAGACAAGTTTGATTCCCAGCCCCATGAATTAAAAGTAATAAATCAGTACTAATAAATAAAATAATTAGTTTTTTTTAAGATTATAATAAATGTTTTGTTCTCTTACATCAGAGGAAATGCTGCTTTGTTTAGTTGACTGTTAAGCTATAGTCACGTTTTCTAAAGCAAGGTTTGCTTGTTCAGATGATCCAAGGTGCAGTGTTCTTATTTCTGAAGACCACCATGTTTGCAACCCTGAAGTGAAAGAAAGCTCAGGGTTTGCTCTCTTTCCATGTCTTTACAGTCATCTGTCCTGGGCTCAGGATTTGGAGAGCTAGCCCCATCAAAGATGGTGAATATCACCAACTCCCAGATTCTGAACAAGTTGAAAGCACCAAGTATGAGCCCGTTTACTACCACTTCAGGTGCACAGCAGAACAGTACAAGTCCCCCCGCCACTACTGGTTCTTGGGACCTCAAGCCCTCAGCATCACAGTCGGTCCTTAATCATTTTGGTAAGTGCATGTTTTCTGAGTTAATCAGAGCATGTTCTGTATGGAGGAGCTTGTTCAGAGTCTCTTAGAATACATACTGCTTGGAAAATCAAGCTAGTTGTCTTAGTGTACAGTGTCTACATTTATTTATTGTACAATTTACAGGAATAGATTCTTAGCAAGAAGAGAACAGAAATGTTCTATAGTGCTTCATGCCTGGAATTCCAACACTTAGGAGGTGGAGGGAGGAAGATCACCAAACATTTGAGACCAACCTAGCACAGTCTATACTAGTATAGAGTAGGAACCTGTCGCAAAAGCCACTTTGGGCCAGTTTGATCTCCAACTAGGGAGGCAAACTGGTCTCCATCAGTTTGAGTCCAGCTGGTCTGAGTTCCAGGACTAAATCATGAGAGCCTGTCAAAAAAATACAACAAAATGACAACAGGGAAAACCAAGCAATTGGGACTAGAGAGGTGAATTAGCGAGTCCTGGCTGATCTTTCAGAGGACCTAGGTTGGAATCCCACCATCCACGTGGCCTTGCTCACATCCGTCTTTGCTCCAGTTTCAGGTAATCCAGTGTCCTTTTCTAGCCCTCGTGGACACACACATGATAAAGATATAGATCATCCATATAATACCACTATGAGAAAAGTAGACTATATGCTGAGTTCAGTGCCCCAAAGATGAAGGAAGATGTTCTCTGTATATTAAAATGGAGCAGCCTCTGAAAATGAAATGAAGATACATAATTACGTTTGTGTGTTTTTGATAGTCAAGAACCCAGGTACAAAGCTGGTTCTCTAGAGCAAGAGTGAGAACAGCAAGTGGAAAAGGCTGTGTTTGTCACACATGTACTTTACAGTTTTGTAATATCTCACATAATATATAGTAATCAAAATAGTTTCTTAAAGGTATGTACCAAGTTGATTGCTAGGGAGATGACTCAGTTTGTAAAGTACCCACTGTGTAATAAGGAACGTCCGTGTTTGACTTGTTGACACCCACATCAAAGCTGGGTGTAGTGGTACACATTCGTAATCCTAGCATTGAGGAAGCAGACAGGTTAATCCCTGGAGCTCTCTGTCTAGCTTCTGGAGAGTTCCTCCAGGTTCAGTTGAGTGATCTTGTCTCAACAAAATAAAGGACAAGAGCCACTCTGGAAAACATTTCGTGGTGACCTCTGGCTACACACAGAGAGAATATAACAAGACTGATGAAATACCAAGCATGTAAATCTGGGTGTCTCTCTCTGCTTTGGGTCTTCTGCATGAGGAATGAGAACAAACCCTGTCCAGTCACCAGCAGTCTACTTGTTCTTCCCCTCCTGTGCCCTACCCTCCACTTTCAGCTGGACGACTCAGATCACCTGTTAGCCGTTGCGGCATAGCGCCCAAGATATGTTGCGAGATTACCCATTGCTGCTTATTTTCTCTTTCCACGTTTCTTAGACTTCAAATCTCAGCCTGAGCCATCCCCAGTTCTTAGCCAGTTGAGCCAGCGACAGCAACACCAGACTCCGGCCGTCAGTGTTCCTCCTCCTGGTTTGGAGTCCTTTTCTTCCCAGGCTAAACACCGCGAGTCAACACCTGGAGATGGTCCTTCTACTACTGTCAACAGACTTTTGCAGCTTCCCAACATGGCTGTTGAAAACATTGTATCCGCCCACCAACCACAGCCCAAACACATCAAACTCCCTAAGCGCCGGATACCTCCAGCATCTAAGGTAGGCATTCCATCCCAAAGGATCTATTTTACAGTAGCTCAAGTATTGGAAAACTGAGTATTAGACATTGGGATACATAGCTCATCGTTGCTTGGGAGAATTTGTCCATTTTTCAGGCACTGGGCTAATTATTCATTTTGGAAAACAGAGCCTCTTAGTTCATGTAAAGACCTGAGGGTCTAATTGAAAGCACCTTTGTTATTGTTTATGATATCTCATGGTTGGGAGGTGTGTGATTACCTGACCAGGTAATGTTTTCATCAGTGCTATATGTCTCTAAAAATAGCTGCATGTCCTCATCTACCAACTACCATGACACACCTCCCAACAACTCTGAAGCCATTTAGAATATTAGTGTGTTGTTTGATTGGTTTCCCTCACTGTTTAAAAGATTCTGTTTCCCTTCTTCCTTTCTTTTTCTTACCGTTGTTTGCCAGTGCAGCTCACTGAGGCCATTGTCTTTAATCAGTTGTAAGCCTTGACACCTGGACCTCCTGTCCTCACGTCCTGACAGAGCTTTGCTTTTCTAGGTTCCCGCTTCAGCAGTGGAAATGCCTGGTTCAACAGATGTCACAGGATTAAATGTTCAGTTTGGGGCCCTGGAATTTGGGTCAGAACCATCTCTCTCCGAGTTTGGACCAGCAGCTTCAGGCAGTGAAAATAGTTGTCAGAGTCCTATCAGCTTATACCCGACGTCTTTAAGGTACAGACCTCCCATTTTAGTCGTGACTGAACATAGTCCTTTCTTTGCAAAGTCAGAACAGAGTCTAAGAAGTGGTGAAGACAACTAATAATCTGCTGTGCGGCTCCCAGACTCTGCTGTCGCAGGCACTCGCTTCTCCCACTCCTCCTCCCTTTGACAAAGCCATGTCAGAACTCGTCCGATCTAGAGGTGTTTTGTAACCAGAATCATGTAAAGTGTGGCTTTTGGGTCTCCTAGCTTTCACTTAAAAGTTTTCAAAGGTCGTCCATACTCCATGTGAGTGAACTTGTATTGCCTAGCGTTTCACTGTGCAGTGTGGTGCATTCATGCTTGGTAGACGTGTAGGTTCTTTTCTCCTTTAGCTTGTGGTGTAACTGCTGTGTTACCAGCATCCTAGTAGCAGATGCTGGACCTTGTTGGATGCACCCGGAGTTCTCGGGCTTGCCTCGCGGCAGCAGCACTTTGTGCTGTCCCTGTAGTCCAGCTTCTGTAGCTCTCCAACACTTCATTTTGCTTAAGTGGAATATTTTGCAAATAGATTTGATATTTTTCTTAGTTGGGTTTTCTGTATCTAGAGGAAAAGCCTGATAATTAAAAACTAGTACAGTTCTGTAGTGAATGCCACTACAGATACAGTGTGATATGGAGCTGGTCTGTTTAGGGGAGCTGCCAGATGATGCCAGTGTGTCTAAAACCGTGTACTCTTTTCAGTGACCCTTTGAATGCCTCTTTACCAATGACCAGTGCTGTACAAAACTCCACCTACACAACTTCAGTCATTACCTCCTCCAGTCTGAGCAGCTCGTCCCTGAGCTCCGCTAGCCCAGTAACAACGTCTTCCTCTTACGACCAGAGTTCTGTGCACACCCGGATTGCATACCAAAGCTCTACGAGCCCACCAGACCCCGCTCCAGGCTCCGTGGCTGTAAGTGATTCACCTGGGTTTCTTATCTCTGCATTCAGGAGACAGAGGCAGATGTATCTTTGAATTCAAGGTCAGCCTGGTCTACAGAGTGAGTAGGATAGCCAGCACTAAACAGAGACACCATGTCTCAAAAAATGGGAGGAAAAAAATTGTGTTTGTGTGTGTAGGGGAGGAGAGACAGAGACAGAGAGAGGTGGAAATCAAGAGAACAACTTACAGGAGTTGTTCTCTCTTTATCTTGTGTCCTGAAGAGCTAACTAAGGGCATCAGGCTTGGCAGCTAGTGCCTTTGCTCACAGAGTCATCTTGCTTGCCTGTTGTAGTTGTTTAGGTAAAAGAACTTTCCTTGTATCAAAATAATAATAGTGCTTTCAAGACTGGCTTTTGGCGAGGCCTGCAGTACCAGATGTGAACTGTTTCCTGTGGAACAGTCATAAAATTCAACCAGAAAAACATTCCATGTAACAGACATAGCATTATTAACCAATTGAGTTCTTCTTTCCTGCTTGGTATGAATTATTACATACAAAGTTCACTGCCAAGTAATGCATGATGATAACATGTGGAGCCATACAGTAGGGTTTTTAGAATCCAGCTCTAATGAGATCCAGCAACAGTTAAGAAAATTTCTCGTATTGTTTTGTGGACCTTCCTGGCCAAGAACTACAGGATAGTGTATCTAGCCTCCGTCACTGGCATTTTTGTTTCCTGATATATTGCTTCTTAAGAATAGCTTGATCCAGGAATACATATCCATTCAGATAACCTCAAGGACTATTTTCTTAAGAGTTTGAGAGAAGAGCAACAGGGCTAAACCGTGGCAGTTGCTGGTAGACAGAGAAGAACGAGGGGTGAGGTTGGGAAGCATTTGTAGACAAGAGTTGCTAGTGAAGTATATGAAACCTAGTTGAGCTGGGTGTGGTGGATTTCCTAGAACTGAAGTTCCCTAGATTGTAAGCCACCATGTGGGTGCTGGGCACCCAATACAGACCCTCTGGAAGATGAGCCAGCCAAGCCCCATTCTGCAGTGCTATCTCTCCAGATCTAGTTGGACATTTGTCAGTAGAAAGAGCACATCAGCTTTTCTTTCCTGTGGTTGCTCCTTTCTGGAGATGGTATCTGAGCCTGGTGGCCTTGCTGCAGAGTGCACGTCCTGTGGCTTCCTCTGCAGCTTGTGAAGGCCGGTATCAGTCCCGTCACAATGTCTTACTTAGGTGTGTTTAGACAAGTTGACTTAGATTCTACAATTTGTGGACAATATAACCACAACCCACTCTGTACTAACCATCGTCAGAAAAGCCGTGGCTTAGGTCACAGCTCATCTTTTCTTAGAAGTATTTCTTGCCGGGTAGTGGTACACATGTTTAATCCCTGCATTTGGGAGGCAGAGGCAGGCGGGTCTTGGTGAGTTTGAGGTGCCTCATCTACAGAGTGGGTTCCAGGACAGGATCCAAAGCTACACAGGAAAACCCTGTCTCAAAAGACAAGAAAAAAGAAAAAGAAAGAAAAGAAATATTTCTCAAGATCTGATACTTTCTTTTATTCTTTCTTTTAAAAAAAGGGTTTTGTTTTTTTTTTAAATTTTAGAGACTTTTGCATTACAGAATTTTCATGAGAAATGGAAAGCGTCAGGAAACAGTTATGATGGGCTTCAGCTTTTGGTTCCGGTTAACAGCTGTAGTTTTTTAGATGTGCCCTCATTTCTTCCCAAAAGTTTGAATCTGGTTTTCAAAATGCCCACTTCTTTTGGTATTGTTTCCTTTTTTATTTTCATTTTCCTTTTATATTAAAAAAAAAAAAGAAGTAAAAGAGATGGGCTGGAGACGCAGCGTAGTGTTGCCCTTCCTGCTCTTTTACCCACCTCAGGCGGATCATACCCACCCGTTACTCTGAGACCGTCTTCCAGCTGCTTCTGTTACCCGAATGACATGCCATCACATAGATACACATAAATAAAGTTAAAGTAAAATCTTTGAAAGAAACAGCTGCTCCTTTGTTAACCTGTTCGCATGGTTGTTGTGGTCCCTATCGAGAGTCACGGGTGGTTGTCTGGACGTGTCCATGTGTTAACTCTTTTTTCTCTCCCTGTTCTTTGTAGAACGGACATGGTGGTAGCCGAAGTCAGCACACAGTGGACAGTAAGTGTGTATTCTCATTTTCACTTGTGGAAACCAAATAGAGAAATTTTGGCTAACATAATTTGGAAAACACCAATTGATGAGTGGTTAATTCTCTAAAATCAGTACTTGACTGTTTCCCTGGAAACCACTGTTGGTTAGTTTTTGAGACGGTCTCATAGCTCTGCCTTATCTGGAGAGGTCCAGGAGTCACTTCAAACTCACCCCCCAACCCTGATCTTTATTTTCCCAGCCATTAAACTAGAATGGCAGATTCCTCTCAGTCGCCCAAAATAACACAATGTATTTCACTCCAAACTGCTAATCCTTTTTGGATTTTCAAGACAGGCTTTCTCTTTGTTCCAGGCTGTCCTTGAACTTCCTCTGTAGATCTGCCTGCCTCTGCCACCCAGTGCTGGAATTAAAGGTGTGCACCACTACACAAAACAAATAGCAAAACTATACCCCATCATCAATTCTATTCTAAATTTATGAATTAATCAGCATTAACCTTATGTTTTTTTCCTGCATTTTTATCAGATGTAATCAGAGGCTGAAATGGCTTCAACTAGATCAGACTGCGAGAAATGGAAGCCCCCTTCTTTACCAATACAGGATTGAATTATGGCTCTTCAACCCAACTCTCATACTCCTTAACCTAATAATTAAAATCCTAACAATTTAAGTATTTATCCCCTTCCTTATTATTCATTGACATTAATTACATCCCTCTTACAAATACGAATTAAAATATTATACTATTTGTATCCTGTACAATCCTTCACTAATAGAAATTTTACCCAAAGGAATCATTGCAACATAGCAACATCAATAGCTGTGATAGCACCACTCAGTTTATTCTACATGCATCTAATTTATGTCCCCACACTCACTGTCTTTCTAGCACCTGACGGCACTGAACTATTGGTCAGTAGAGTGCCTACTTAGTCTACATGCAGCTCTGAGTTTAATCCCTAGGACATATCCTACCAGGTGTGCTGGCAGGTGCCTGTAATGGTAGCACTAGGACAGCATGAGACTCAAAACTACATGGGTGTGGGGTATACAGTGTAAATCCAGCATGCAAGAGGTGGCAGAAGGATCAGGAGTTCAAAGTCATCCTTGGGTGCTTAGAAGTTCATAGTTGGCCCATGCTAAACGAGACTATCTCAGAAAGAAACCAGGTTGCCCAAGCTGCAGGCCAACCTTTCGCCTGCCCGCCATGAACTCCCTTCTTGTTAGTGTGGAGTGCTTCTTCCCAGGGCATTCTGCAAGAGAGAAAAGACGATGATGTGTTTCCAAGCACATATCTGACTTATATGTGTGGATGACAATCAAGCTGAGTCTTTTCCAAAGGTCATCAGTTCTGTCCATCTCATCCCTGAAACATAAAACCTTGTGACTGTGAGACACACAGAGGAAGTTCCCACTGTGGATTTGCAAGTAGACATTGGTGTGAATTCTTCCTGCCCGTGTCCCCTGGCAGCCTTCACTGGTTTCATGTGGGTGGAGGTGCTCTGGGGAGTTCTTGCCTGCTCTTCTCCCTCGGGCCACATTTTCTACGGGAAGTTTATCCATTGCACACACACATCCATGTTGGCCCATCTTTTCTTCTCTGGGTGTGTGTCAGGTTTCTGAAAATGGGAGAAATATGTCCCCATCAAGACAGCTTAGGATTGGGTGTCCTTTTCTGTTCTCTGTCCACACCTTTCACACCTGTATGAAGCAGTAGAGCTGTCTGGTGACATGCCTAGATGATAGGCTAGGAAATGTAGCATGTTGTATATCATATCTGAATGTGACCAGATACTGACTGTGTGTCCAGTACTAAGGGTTGCTTCTGCGGCTAAAGAAATACGTTTCTTGCAGGTACTTCATCCACTTTAGATCCAAAGTCGACAGACCCACCAGCCCTCCCATCTGTGGGCTCCTTACCCAGCACCACCTCCTGCACTGTACTTCTGCCCTCTACATCCCAACACACTGCCACTTTGCCCTCCTTGTCCCAGTCTGGGGACCTGTCCAGCAGCCCCCTTTCTCAACTTACCAGGTATGTGGGTGACAGAAAAGAAAGGGGATGGAGACTTGTGGGGCTCCTGTCAAGCTGGTGCCATTAACAAAGCTTATTTGTCACCTCTGGTGGAGTATCAGACTTCTGTTGTAAAATACTGGCTTAGACTTTGGCCTGTCATGGCCCAGCATCACCTGATATGAAAACCCTAACTGCTTCTGATGTCTCTGTCTGAGGTCTCCTGAGAAGCAGTGGAACCACAATGACTTTCTTGTCCCGAGTTCTTGACCCATGCCGCTTTAATACAGAATAAGAATGACATGTATCTGATTTAAATTTGTCCTGATCCCAGAGATAAATTATTGGAATAGGATACATGAAAAGAAATTAGCTTGTTAACATACCTTCTGGCTAGAGTTATTTGATCCATTTAGTTCAGAGCAGACGTGAGTTATTTGAACTCTGTATCTGATTGGAATTTAAGCTGGACTCTTAGGTGTGGGCAACACATAGAAAGAACCTCGCTTGACTCACAGTCGTATAAGCTCTCCAGATAAACAATCCTGGTTTTACTCTTATAGCCAAAAAAGGTTATAATTTATTGAAGCCAGGATGTACCAGATGTCATGGTTTGGCCGTGTAAGTCATTTTTGACCCCTAGGAGTACTTGCCACAGGAGTCTAAGGGCATGAAGCCTGATTCCCAGCCAGGTGATCAGGGATAGGATTGACCTTGATTATAGCTAAACCAGATAGGTCTTGCTTCTGTGGAAAAAAAAAAAAAAAAAAAAACAACTTGTGTTTTTGTACCTGTGCTTTATTTTATTTCCTAGTTCCCTCTCCAGCCACCAGAACAGCTTGTCTTCTGCACATGCAGCACGTCCCACAAGCACGCCACACACTGTAAGTGCACACTCCTCCTGCACAGTAAACCAAGACCTCCCGTGTGTAGTGGGGAAATTGGTTTGTTTTTGTTTGAGATAACCCAGAGTCTCATGGTTTACTGCCTTAGTTTCTTATTCCTGTCTGCAGATCTCTCACACTATCTGCCTAAAAGATGTAAACTAAATTGCATTCCATCTTGTTAATGCCATTTGGGACTTTGCTAGTGGTAGTGATTAAATATCTGGTTTGACCGACCTTCATACCATCTTTGCTTGCTTAGAGACAGACAGTTGGAGGAAAGATGTTTTAGAATGTCATGAAATTTAGGCCAGGAGCATTTCAGAGTGGAGGTTTCAGCGAGGGAATACCTGTGAATGTTTGCTGACATTTATTATGTATGTGCACCTTTTGTGTGCCTATAGCACAGAGGTCAAGAAGGAAGGTATCAGTTCCCTGCATTTAGAGCTACAGACAATTGTGAGGTACCAGGTGTGTGCTAGGGACCAAATCTAGGTCCTTTGCAAGAATAGCCAGTGCTTTTAATCACTGAACGATCTGTATAGCTTCCTTTTTATTTCTGTGTGTGCATCTGTTGGTGTTGTCTCTGTGTGACTGTGGGTGGCTATCCATAGAGTCTGGAAAAGGGTATTGAATCCCTGATGTTGGTGTGACATAGGCTGTGAGCCTTCTGATGGGATGTGGGTGCTTGGAACAGAACTGTACACGCTGACCTTGAGCCATCTCTCCAGCACCTTAAAATAAAGTGACATCTGTTTTTCTCTCTGTCTCCGTAAACATTGTGCGTTGATTCTCACTATCTTGTCTTTTGCATGCTCCCCATCCTTGGAGAGCTGCCCTTTCCATGAGACTATACACCTCCATTTGCTGTTTTGTAACACTGAGGTAGGAGCAGAGACTCCTGTCTTCTAGAAGAACTGCATGTGCTCTTAGCCACTGAGGTTAACAGTCTCAGACTGGTCTGGAACTCAGTATGTGGACCACGCTGGACCAGTTTAATAGTCGTTGTGTTCTCTTTTGAGTCCTGCTGGCTGAATCTGGCTACACTGACTCTTGAGACAGAGTGATTCTCCCTCAATTTATAGTTGCCAAGTACTGTCATTGTCCACTGCCCATTGTGCCATAGGTCTGTCTGGAGTCCCGGCTGTCCCAGCTCCTCCTTCCTTGCCATAAAATCCACACATCTTGTCTTTTGTCTTGCCAGCATGCCAGTGTGGAGAGCACCCCATCCTCGGCCACCTTCTCTACAGCTGCAACCTCTGCCCCAAGTGCCCCATCCTCGGGAGTTGTCTTGCCTGGGAACAGTCTGTGCCTGGGTGGGACCACTGTGAGCGTGCCCAGCAACAGTACCAGGGCCACAGCCTTGGTGACCTCAGGTATGTCCTTTACCTACCCTTTCCCCCACCTCCACCAGTGAACTTCCAGGCTTCACATTGAAGGGGGTAGATAATCTATTGTGTTTGATTTTTTTTTTCCTCTTTGTAGGCAAAGCACCCCCAAACCTGCCTCAAGGGGTGCCTCCTCTGCTACACAATCAGTACCTCGTGGGCCCTGGAGGACTGCTCCCTGCTTACCCGGTGAGCACATAGTAGAACTCTGGTTGGCTCAGGGGCTGGCACCTTGCAGGACACGATAAATGGTTGAGTTAGGCCAGGGCTGCCTACCTGAGGCAGCTCATCTCTCCCTGTCTTTGTCCACCCAATACCTGATGTGTCTTCCTCCTTCCAGACTCTATGTAGATGGGATCTTTTCCTTTAGCACCTGACCCAGTCCCATTCTTGAGTGTATCTGTTTTGGTACCTGAGATGGCTTTGGTGTGGTCCCTAATCTGCTGATTCTCCTGCAGATCTACGGCTATGATGAGCTCCAAATGCTGCAGTCCCGGCTGCCAATGGTGAGTATGACATGACTCAGTGGACCCGGACAGCGCAGACTCTCAGGGCTCCTCCTTTCCTCGCTTGACTCCCTCAGCTATGGGATTCTCCACACCACCTTTGAGAAGCTCTGTCTGGTCCTATGTTTGGTTTGACCATTTCTTTTGAGCAGTGGTCATCCTGGGGAATTTGAGACTTTAGACCAAGAACATATGTGAGCCATGCCCTGTACCAAATCTAGTCCCCTATTTTCCTACTCTATTCCTTTTCATTTTCTTTAAGAAACATAAGAACAGCTGAACATGGAAGTATGTTCTGTAATCCCAGAGACACTAAGCTTGAGTTCAAGACCAACATAGGCTGTATGTTGAGATCCTGTCTCAGAACAAACAAGCAAATATCATATAATCCATGATCTGAGAATTGCCCTTGGGATTTAGTGTTGTCTTCCTCAGAGAGCGGCCAATGGCCACACTCATGGGAGCAGCATTGCTTTTCTCCCTGTGTTGAATGGGGGCAGGATCGTCTCACTTTATCGATGTCACCTGGCCTTATCCTGCTGGCCCTGGTGCTGGTGCCTCACTTCCAACCAGGGCTGTCTGTTCTGACTCTGGGTCTAGGGATAAGATAATGAATGGGTCTTGTGGGAAAGCACAGTGGGAAGCCAAGGCGGTCAGTGGCGGACACAGAATGTGGTCTTTCGAGTTCCTCAGAGGAAGAGACTTCTACCCAAGCATGGTACCCAATTTTCCCATGTTGTGTAGTGTACCAGATGTGTGCCTGGTGCCCACAGGGTAAAAGAGGGCTTCGGATCCTTGGAACTGGTTATTAAAGTTGTGAACATCCATGTGGGTTGCTGGAAGAGCAACCAATTCTCTTAACCTTAGAGCCATCTCTCCAGCCCTTCCTTTTTCTTTTAAAAAGCTGTCTATTAGAGGACATCTCCAGTGCACCCACAGGGCAAACAGCTTCAAGTTTTTCCTTGGATCATATTTTCGTCCTCTTTTGGATTTCCGTTCTGGTCACCCTCCCCACCAGTCTCCATTTGGGCTTCTGCAAGCTGTTCGCTGTTTCCTGGGCCTCTTTGGGATTCTATCTGAGAATTGCATGATTTCCCTGGAGTTTACTAGACTAGAACCCAGAGGATCCGAGTGCCATTCCCAGCTGAGGAATACACAGTCCAGAACTCTGGCTGGTAAGGGCCACGGCAGGATTTCTTCACCCAAAGAGCACAGCCTTCTTAGCTTTGCAGCTGCCATTCTCAAGCTTGGCTCAGCAGTGTCATTGTTGCTGGTGCAAATGAATCGGGAGAGACTGGGCTAGGCAGGGCCTAGACACAGGGTCCTGTACCCACCTGGCGCTGCTCCATCCCTGTAAGCCTCCCAGGCCTTGCCTCTTGTGCCCTTCCAGTGTCTTCATTTAGAGCCACTCACAGCAAGGGCCAGTAGAGCTGGTTTGCTCTGTAGCATTTACTAAATCTCCACATGTGGTGAAAAAATAAGTGTTGAAGCAGGGTCTTGAGCTGTTCGCACCAAAGTTCCTGTCAACCTCAGTTCTCTGCCACAGCTGCCCGTCATGGGCACGCGGAGAGGCATCACCAGAGTGCTTGTGTTCTGTCAGCTGGGTCTGCTCTGAGCGTGGGTGAGGCCATCTGCTCAGTGAGTCTCCTTGGTTTCTTCTAGGATTACTATGGGATTCCATTTGCAGCACCCACAGCTCTTGCCAGCCGAGATGGGAGTTTAGCTAATAATCCATATTCAGGTTAGTTGGCTCCGTGGGCAAGAGAGGGAGGGGATGGGCTGGCCTGTAGCTAGCCATAGAAGACCAGAAGGGCTGAGGTGCTTGAGCTGTCAGTTAGACCTAACAGCTAGCCTGGTGTTCTTCTAGGTGACGTCACAAAGTTTGGCCGAGGAGACTCTGCATCCCCTGCACCTCCAACAACACCAGCTCAGGCACAGCAGAGTCAGTCTCAGACCCACCACACAGCACAGCAGCCGTTTTTGAATCCTGCTCTGCCACCTGGGTACAGCTATACCGGCCTCCCCTACTACACAGGCGTGCCCAGTGCCTTCCAGTATGGACCCACTATGTTTGTGAGTATTTTCAGATCATTCCTGGGGCTTTGTGTCCTCAAGGCTGTGAAACCCTGTGCAGTTTTCCGGCATCTGTCAGCAGTGGACGAGTGTGGCCACAAGCCCCATTGCCTTACATTTTTGGCCTTGAGGATTGCTCGGGTCAGATTCTGTTTCCCGGCTGCCTTTATCCATCATGGATTGCTCTTAGGAAAATGCTGGTTCTCTTGTCTGATTTAGTTTTGCCAGAGGCGCAGAGATCTGTCTGCTCTCTTTGCCTTACTCTTACCTGCCCGTCCCACTAGGTCCCACCGACTTCAGCAAAGCAGCACGGTGTGACCCTCAGCACTCCCCCTACCCCTTTTCAGCAGGCCAGTGGTTATGGACAGCACACTTATAGCACAGGTAAGGGCATACCTCCCTAATAAGGGGCACAGGGTCAGACAAACTTGCTTAGCCCACACATGCCTTTTGTACCCTGCCATGTTAGGTTATGATGATTTGGCCCAGGGGACAGCGGGAGGAGACTATTCCAAGAGTGGCTATGGTGGATCATCACAGGCACCAAACAAATCAGCTGGATCTGGGCCTGGCAAAGGTAGTGTCGTCTCCTCTCCAGAACTAGGACCTGCAATACTTGTCTCCTCTCTGAGGCAGGCAGCACTGCTGTGGGGCCTCTAAAACTGGGACTGAATGCTAGGGGGAGCACTTAACTGTCTTTCCTCCTAGGAGTATCAGTATCTTCAGGCACCACTGGCCTACCGGATATGACTGGTTCTGTCTACAATAAGACACAGGTGAGGGCCTACGAAGGCGGGCAGGTAGATGAGAGAACAGTTGTTCAACCTGAGCCTCTCATTGTCATCTCTGTTCCTACAGAACTTTGACAAGCAGGGATTTCATGCAGGGACACCCCCACCTTTCAACTTGCCCTCTGCCTTGGGCTCCACTGGGCCGCTGGCCCCTGGAGCAGCAGCTGGTTATGCACCCGCACCGTTCCTGCATATCATGCCGGCCCACCAGCAGCCCCACTCCCAGCTGCTGCACCACCACCTACCGCAGGATACCCCGGTGAGCGCAGTGATGGAGGCAGCCTCCCTACCGTGGGCCTGGGGTTCTGTGCCTGCCTTTATAGCCTTGTCTCCTCTTCCTCCTCAGAGTGGCTCTGGTCAGCGCAGCCAGCCCAGCTCCCTGCAGCCCAAGTCTCAAGCCTCCAAACCCACCTATGGCAGCTCTCCATACTGGACAAACTAGACCCTGAAAAAAACAAGGGTGGGCTCTTGGGCAGGAGAGAACACATGGAGCACATTTCTGGGAGCCCGGTGCCCTTTCCTAGAATTCTGAGACCTAACTGTTATCAGCTGAGCCTCTGTGGGAAGCCTGCCTCCCAGACCCACTGTTGTATGTGATGTATTTATGTATGTGTTTGTAAATGTGATATAAGCCTGGAGGAGCTGGGGTGGCTACCCCAGGAGCACACGAGTGTGCTCTCCCCATGTGGACACCCTCACTGCAGCTAAGCAATCCCCACCCCTTCTGCCTTCTGGCCTCCCATGTGGCTCCCAGCTCAGTGGGCTATTTGAAGGACTGCTGGTTTGGGGACTGGGGTCAGGTACCAATGAAGAATCACGACTTTTCTTTATCTCGCTCGCTGTGAACCATTGTTTCTTCCCTCTGTAATTACTTCATATTGTTTTTGAGAAACGGATTTTTGTCATTTGTCATGGTCCCCATTCCAACAGATCTTAATCTGGGAATAGCAGAGATGACCCCTGTCCAGCATAAACCCGTCTGCCCGCACAACAAGGCCTTCTGGTCTGGCCCTACCCTAGGGGCTTGCATTTGACCAACCATTTAAAACAGAATCTGACCTGGGTCTCAAGATGTTCAGCCAGTCAGCTCCCATGAAAAGAAATCAATCTGTTTCCATCTCAGTGAAAGCCTGTTTCCAAACAAAGGCTGCTCCACACCAGTTGTCCTGAACCTGGCGGGCAACTGTTTCAGGGTTTTCTCTCATGCAAACTCCACCTAATAAAGTTCTGAGAGCATGCTGGTTCTCTGTGTACTGTGACTAGGGATGGTTTGGGAGTCACTGGACCTCACAAGGACAGCTACCTTTCTCTGCATGCCTAGGCTGTGCTCGGGAAAGCTGATGTGCCTTTTCAGGCCATCTGGTCCGGAGAGCAGGAGTGCCAGGGGTAGTCCAAACCCCAAGTGACCGATAACCTGGAGGGAAGCCAATGGACTATTATTACTCCAGGCCCCAGAGCTGCCTGTGCCTGCCCCTTGTTTCTGCTGACAGTGGGATAGGTTACCTACTGAGTCGGGTTGGGGCGGGCATTATCCTCAAGTGTCACAGCTCCAGCTCCAACTGTTTCAGACTATTCTATGTAAGAGGAGCACACACTTCATTCAAAAATGCTCTGAGTTTTGGGGCTAAGGGTGTAATCCCTGTAATCCAGACCTAGGCAGTGTTGGGATTAGCGAGTTTGAAGTGAGACATATCTACCAGAAGTTTGGAGGATTTGGGGTCCACAATAACAGACATATCTGCTATAGTCAGGAGCAGTGGTCAGCCATCAGACCTCTGTAGCTGTTGACTCATGTAGTTTAGGATCCTGGCCAACTGAGGCAGGAACACCCCTGTTTAGTCTCTGCTTCATGAATGAGGGAACTGAGCGAGTAATCAGTGTTTGCTCCAGGGTGGTAACACCCTTCAGTAAGTTAAACAAATGGCCTTGACTTTAATAATCTTCCTTAAAAGAGGTTATTGACTTAAGGTAGTCTCTACAAAAAGGTCCCTGGAGCCCAAGTAGTGGTTTTAACTTGTTAGCTGAGACCTGGCTATTGTTGGTGTGTCGGGGGGAGTGTGACCCATGGGTAAGTAGCAATACAGGTATATTTTATTTCACATTTTTTATTAGACAGATGGGCAGAAAAAGACAAAATAAACCACTAAGGAGAAGTCAACACAAAATGCATCGGGTAAACTTTTCTCATAAGTTAAACTGAAAAACCATCAATTTTAGCTAAGGAAACTACTGAAATCGGTTGTGTCCGCTGGTTTAATTGAAAAATTGCATCTGAATCTTTTTAGTTGCAAATGTAAACCTTGTGCATCCGGGTGGTTTTCCAAGAGAGCTATGCATTTTCCTTCCAGTGGACAAGATGGAACCCAGCAAATAATGGCCAGGAGGGGAAAGAAGGGACTGCAGAAGTAGAGCGTGGCTGATAGGATTCTGGAATAATATGAGAGAAGCAACAGAATCAGGACACTATATACTTTCTCCACTCAGCCTCAGTGAGGCCTTGATTAGACTAAAAAAGTTGTTCTTTTCACATCAAGTACCAACTGTACTCAAAGGTCGGCTTGCAGCTAAAGACCTCCATCTACTTCCCCAAGAGAGAAGCACTCGAGTGGTTTTCCATGGGGCATGTTCTCAGGGACCAAAGTTTGTGACCACCAACTGTTGTCTAAACTGCCAGTGTCTGCCTGCCAGCAAGTCAGCATAGTCTTTGGAACTACCTGTACCCCCATCAAAGGCAAACCTAGCCTTAACAGTAATGTCAACAGAAGCTGAGAGGCCCACCTCCACTTGCCTCTCTGGCTCAGAGTCAACATGCAATAGAGGCCAGCAGGGCGCCTCCCACGATGCCAAGGTGCCTAGCATGCTCAGGAGTGAGATGCTTTAGCTTCAGTGTGAAGGCTTTTGTTTAGGAGGCCAGCAGGGTAAACTTTTGGGGCTGGGTGCAGGGGGGGAAGATTAGCACTATGTATGGATCCAGGGCTGCAGGCTATCCAGGAGTATTAAGAGGAACAAGTGAGTTCCCACTGGGTACAGCCCTGGCCCTAGGAGATTGATTTCATAAACATTTCTGGACTAAACATTCTCACTGAAGAACAGATCCAATTTTAGAGGCCACAGAACTGGGAAATGGCATTCATTCAGGAGCATTCGAAGAGTGAATAAAAACCCTGAGATCAGAAAGGAAGGAAGGAGCGCCTACAGTGGAGGATCCATCCTCCCCAGTTCCTATCTAAGCCAGTACACAAGGATCGTAGCATCCTATCCTTCCGAGAACTAGTTTTATATCATAGCAGTTTGCTGAACCAGGAACAAAAATCTTAACTTCAAATCTGAAGTTCCTGGATGGTGAAAGCTAAAGTAGCTTGCTCACTCTTGATTGAAGCAACACGTGATTGAAATCTGGGAAACAGCTGCAACTGCAGCCCTGCCCAAACTGGGGTAAGCCCAGGGGAAGCTCCAGAACAATTCTGTACTCTGTACATTGGAAGGATAAAAACGTCCAGATCCAAGTCACACGCCCACAAGTATCACTATCAGGATGAGCAGCTCGATGAAAACCAAAATCTTAACACATGCACCTAGGATTAATACTGAATAATTAGAAATGGCTACTTAAAAAATAACCCCCATTTGAGTATCTGAGATGTTTCCTCCCCCAACAGCGGCTTTTGACCTTCCCCCAGCAGCATCAATCAAAACTGGTACAATTTTCAATTCTTTGTTTTCATAACTAAAACTTCACGCACACTGCCTTTCACTTCCCCTCACCCCACTCTGGTAGAAAAAAAAAGATACCCTATCTTTAAAATAAATAGCAACGAAGTGCTCAGTTCTATGTAAAGTATGAATATTTATTTCAGGCTTTAGATCCCAATCAATTCCAAAAAAACAAAATCTGATTTCTCTCAAGAGTAGCTGTAGCCTCCATGTTGGGGTGATGTCATAGAGGCAGAAGCAGCACACTTCATCAGGATTAGCAAGAGTAAGTCCCTGATGCCCACTGCATCCCAGCCTTAGGAAGGGAAAGAAACAAAGTTCACCACCACGGGCTGAACAAATGCACACGCACTACTGGAAAGGAGCAGCTAAACCTTGCTTGGCAAATTGGCTTTTTTTTTTAAGTTTGTTTTGTGGGTTTTTTTGTTTTTTTTTTGGTTTTGTGTTTTTCCCCCCCATTTTCTTTTGCTACCCAATATATGCAGCACTCGTGGACGCCCAGTGAGTTCCCAGCTTTAAACACATCATGTCTTAAACAGACTAATTCTTCAAGAATCTAAAAACAGACAAACGTGTTTTGCTGTGAACATTCTGCAGAGATGAAGTGAGGTGGGAGTTTGAAGGGTGGTGGCTTTTTTTTTTCTTTAAAAAGAATCAATACAGTGATGGAAGGGTAAAGAATGCAAGAATTCAGACATTCTGTGGAGGGTACTTTCTCTCCAGTAAAGGTCCATAAAAAGGAGCAAACTGAGATCCGCAGGGAGTCAGCAGGAGCTGTGTGTTTCCCCACCCCATGAGTAAGTTTTTGCTGAGGGGCCACCATAGATCCCCACTTGCTCCCCTCCCTTTGGCCTGAGACGTCAGGGCAGTACAGGGGCACTGAAGGAACATGTCACGACTCTTCGTTCCCAGAATCATCATCATCATAACAGTCGGCGTCCTCTTCCTCCTCGTCTTCATCATCAATGTCGTCATCATACAAGTCGTCATACAGCAGATCTGAGCTGTTGTCATTGGAAGGCACTTTAGTTTTGATGCAGTATTCTGCCAGGGTTGTGGGGACCTTCACTCCATCCTTTTCTGCTTCAGCCTTAGTGGCCGAGACCTGTTTCCTGAAGAGAGGATGACACAATGGTTTGAGAGGATGTAACTAACACACACTGGCCTCCAACTCTAATCCTCTTGCCCTTAAGTCTCCTTATGCGGGGATTACGAACAAAACCCATCGTACTTGTCTTAAACCTATTTTTTAAGAAACTTGTAACTGACTATAATCAATAAATATTCTCATCACTCACTTTGCAAACTCCAGATAAAACAGATACCCTGCAGCACACGAAGGCACCACTGGGTACCATCATAGAGGCTCCTTGCTTATAGCCTTGTTTGAGACAAAAATCTCTTCACTGATACATGGATCAAGCTAGCTAATCCTGTCTTTGCCTCCCATCTCCTGCTGAGGGCTCAGGGATTACAGATGCATGCGCACTACTGGCTTTTTATGTGCGCTCTGAATTTAAGAGTCAGCCTTGTTTGTGTGTGTGTATGGGGGGGGGGGTGTTGGGAATCAAACCCAGGGTGTGTATCAAGCATTTCAGCCAGCTCTTAGCTAGAGCCCAGCATATCTGTGGTGCCTTGAATGCTGCTTCCCTTGGCTACTAGGTCCCTCCCCAAGTCACTAAGTCTCACTGGTTTGGAGTGCGCACTCTTCATTAGAAGATGCCCTGTCTTCCTCAGTCTCCCATCACTTAGTGGTGGGCGTGTCAGGTAACAGGTGTACAGCAAATGCTGGTTGTTTAAGTGTAAAATAGTTTCATCCCAAAAGTACAAAAACCAAAGGCATCAAGATGGAGGATTGGAAAAACTGAAAACATAAGAACAACGCTTCCCTGAAGCTTTAGTTTGTCTCAGGCTTTGCACATATTCCTGTAGCTGCTATAGATCTTTACCACTTACACTACTTACTTTTTTTCTTTTTTTTAAGATTTATTTATACATCTTTATAAACATAAATATAAATAAAATATAAACATTTATTTATACAGTGTTCTGTCTGCACACCAGAAAAGGACACCAGATTTCAATATAGATGGTTGTAAGCAACCATGTGGTTGCTGGGGATTGAACTCAGGTCCTCTGAGCCATCTCTCCAGCCCCTCGATTCTTGACATAAATAATTCAACCCCAGTACTCAGGAGGCAGAGGCTGATCTCTGTGTTCAAAGCTAGCCTGCTTTAAAGAACATCCGTCCCATTCTGTCTCACCCCCCCCCCCCCCGCTTTCTAATGAGCTTATTTTTTGTTTTGTTTTTGTTTCTGTCCTGGGTTCTCTTAGATTCCTACTCCGTAAGTCTGAGAGTTGTTTTAAAAATAGCAGGATATTGAAGTTTGTGCGTGAGCAGTGAGGTCCAGAATGCCAGTCTGACTCACCTGATGATCTCAGCATACTCCTTGTCTTTTCCTTTACTGTCCCTCCATTTCCTGAACATAACTGAAGCATCCACGTTGGCTGGAGAAAAGGTGTTGGGCTCATTAAGCAGTGAGATTACACTTAACAGGATAGTCCTGAAAAGCAAAGAAACGACTGTGAAAACCCATGTTCAGAAAGTAGTTTTTAAAGAAGTTACAGTCAGTTTTTAAAGTTTTTCACCCTTAAAATATCTGATACAAATGTGAGGTTATATTTGAAGACTTATGAAAAGCGATGATACGTCGCTTTTGTTTTGTTTTGGGAGTTGGTGAGATGGCCCAGCAGGTAAAGGTGCTTGCCACCAAGCCTGGGGACTTGACTTTGATAGCCAGGATGAACACGACAAGAAGAGAATAGCTACCCCAAGTTGTTCTCACACTTCTGCTTAGATGCCAAATATACATACACAGTAAATATGATAATAGTTCAGAGGTTAACAGCACTGCCTGCTCTTTCAGAGGTCCTGAGTTCAATTCCCAACAACACATGGTGGCTCATAGCCATTTGTAATGAGATCTGATGCCCTCTTCTGGCCTGCAGGTGGACATGCAGGGAGAATGCTGTTAGCATTGTGTGTGTGTGTGTGTGTGTGTGTGTGTGTGTAAAACCTATTAGGATTAGGACCAGAAGTCATTTACCCCGGCTGCCAGAACTCCAGGTAAGCAGCCTGCCTGTGTACCTACACAACTCTCAGTGCCCCCAATCATCCCCAACATCCCCACTTCTCACAGTCTTGACCCAGCCCCCAATACAAGCAGAGACTCCCTCCTGGAACACAGGCCTTGCAGACGACCAACAGAACTCCAGCCCCAAACTCAAGAGGTGCCCTGCTTATTCCATAAGAGACCACACTGGCCACCAGAAGTACAAGTGAAGACCTCCTGCTCAACCACAGGCCTGAAGACCAGAGAGGAAACTCTTGAGGCGGCACCTAGACTTGTATCACCCCAAACACAACAGCCTAGAGGCCAGTGTAAAGGCACAGTAACAGCCAGGTAATGTGTCACCTGAGTCCAGCTATCCCACCACAGCCCCAACT
This sequence comes from Myodes glareolus, assembly GCF_982192425.1. Classification (NCBI taxonomy): domain Eukaryota; kingdom Metazoa; phylum Chordata; class Mammalia; order Rodentia; family Cricetidae; genus Myodes; species Myodes glareolus. The sequence goes on from NC_142041.1 coordinate 33,249,547, forward strand.
ATTCCAACACAGCTGGAGCACATGAAAACATCCTTAAAACCAACTTTACGTAGATGACCGAGGGCCTCAGGGAGGAAATGAATAAACTACAGAAATCAAGGAAGAGACTAACAAAAGGTTGAAGGAAATAAAAGGCCAAAAAGAAAAAGAAAGTTGTAGGAGACAAAACTGTCCAAGACCTGAAAATGGAAATAGAAGTAATAGAGAAAATACAAACTGAAGGAATTCTAGAAGGAAAACTTTAGTTAAGTGAAGAGGAACTACAGAGGTCAGCTTTGCCAGCAGAATACAAGAGATGAGGGGGCTGGAGAGATGGCTCAGCGGTTAAGAGCACTGACTCTTCTTCCAAAGGTCCTGAGCTCAATTCCCAGCAACCACATGGTGGCTCACAACCATCTGTAATGAGATCTGGTGCCCTCTCCTGGGGTGCAGGTACACATGCAGGCAGAATACTGTATACATAATAAATAAATAAATATTTTTTAAAAAAAAAAAGAATACAAGAAAGAAATGAGACTCTCAGGCATTGATGACAGCATAGAAGAAATAGATACATAGTAAAAGGAAATGTTAACTATAAAAAATTCTTGACATAAAACATTTAGGAAATATGGGACACTGTGAAAAGACCAAACCTGAGAATAATAGAAATAGAAGGAGAAGAAACCCAGTTTAAGGGCTCAGAAAATATTTCAACAAGATCATATGGGGGCTGGAGAGACGGCTCAGTGGTTAAGAGCATTGCCTGATCTTCCAAAGGTCCTGAGTTCAATTCCTCACAACCATCTGTAATGAGGTCTGGTGCCCTTTTCTGGCCTGCAGACATATACACAAACAGAATATTGCATACACAAATAAATAAATAAATCTACTTATTTATTTATTTAAAGAATGGGATTATATAAGAAAATGTTCCTAACCTAAAGAAGGACATGCCTATAAAGCCACAAGAAGCTTACAGAACACCAAATAGACTGGAGAAGAAAAGAAAGTCCCTCTGCCACATAATATCACTAAATACACATAACAAACAAAGAATATCAAAAGTTATAAGGGAAAAAGACCAAGTAACATAGAAAGGCATACCTGAATTACATCCGACTTCTCAAAGGAAACTCAAAGTCAGAAGGGCCTGAACAGATGTGCTGCAGACTCTTTAAGAGACCACACAGCAAAACTTTCAATCACCAAAGATGGAGAAAACAAGATATTCCATGATAAAGTCAATTTAAATAGTATTCACAAATCCATCCCTTCAGAAAGTCCTAGAAAAAAAACTCTAACCTAAGGAGGTTAACTATACCTACGAAATCATAGGAAATAACTTCCCACCAGCAAAACCAAAAGAAACACACACACACACACACACACATCACCACCACTAACAACAACAACAAAACAACAGTAATTAACAATCACTGGTCATTGCTATCAATAGACTCAATTCCCCAGTAAAGAGACACAGACTAACAGAATGGATTGAAAACAGAATCCATCCTTCTGCTATGCCCAAGAAACATACCTTAGCATCTATATATAGAGGAAAGGGTTGGAAAAAGATTTTCCAATTAAATGAAAGCTAGTGTAGCAATTCTACTATCTAACAAAATAGACTTCAATCCAAAACTAAGAGATAGGGGAGCTCCCAGCACTCGGGAGGCAGAAGCAGGTGGATCTCTGTGAGTTCAAGGCCAGCTTGGTCTACAAGAGCTAGTTCCAGGACAAGCTCCAGAGAAATTTTGTTTCAAAAGAGAGAAAGGGGGAGGGGGAGAAGGAAGAGAGGGAGGAAGGAAGGAAGGAAGGAAGGAAGGAAGGAAGGAAGGAAGGAAGGAAGGAAGGAAGGAAGGAAGGAAGGACATCTTACACTCACCAAAGGAAAAACCCCTGAAAATGATCTTTCAGTTCCTACTGTCTACCCCAAATGCAAGAGCACCCCACTGCTGTGGAATATTTAACTATGTAAGGATGGGTTACATTTGTTTATGTTGCATTTGTTTAACTATGAAAAGATGTGTGTCTATGTTACCTTGCCTGCCTAAAGCATCTGACTGGTCTAATAAAGAGCTGAATGGCCAATAGCTATTGTTAGAGGTGAGGCTGGCAGAGAGAGAAAATAAAAGAAACCTAGGAAAGAGAGGAAGGAGGAGAGAAAGAGGGAGATGCCCAGGACCGACCAGCCAGCCAGCCAGAGACAACAGAAAAAGAAGATAATACAGACAGGAGGAAAAAAGTAAAAAGCCCTGAGGCAAACAGTAGATAATGAAAAGGACTTTAAAAAAATTAAGTCCAAAGAGCTAGCCAGGAATGAGCCTAAGCTAGGCCGAGATTCATAACTAAGAAGTCTCCATGTCATGATTTGGGAGCTGGTTGGTGGCCCAAAAGAAAACACCTGGTACAACCCACATCTATAAAAGAAACAGTACTACAGCTTAAATCACATGCTGATCGTCACACACCAGTGTGGGAGACTTCAATAACCCACTCTTGCCAATAGACAGGTCATCCAGCCAAAAACTAAGCAGAGAAACACTGGAGCTAACTGGTTATAAATCAAATGAACCTAACAGACATCTACAGAACATTTCGCCCAAATACAAAAGAACACACCTTCTTCCCAGCATCTCATGAACCTCCTCCCAAGCTGACCACACACCTGCTCACAAAGCTCGTCTCCGAGAAACTGAAATAATCCCTGACCTATCAGACCATGGACTGGAGCTGGAGGTCAGCAGCAGCAACAGAAAGCCTACAAACTCGGAAACTCAACAACTCTACTGAATGAAAACTAAACTAAGACAGAAAGAAATTAAAGACTGACAACAACACACCCAATCTTATGGGACACAATGAAAGCAGTGCTAAGAGGTTCAAAAGTTCACAGCACTAAGTGCCCAAATAAAGAATTTGGAGAAATCTCACACTAGCGATTTAACAGCACACCTGAAAGCTCTAGAGCAAAAGAAAGTAAGTTCACCCAGGAAGAGGAGCTAGCAGGAAATAATCAAACTATGAGCTGAAATCAATAATACAGAAACGAAGAACAATACAAAGAGTTGGTTCTTTGAGAAAATCATTAAGATAGACAAACCTTTATCCAAATTAACTAAAAAGCTGATAGAGAATATTCAAATTAACAAAATCAGAAACATGAGGGGGGCCTAACAACAGACACTGAGAAAATTCAAAAAAATAATTAAGTCATACTTTAAAAACCTGTACTCCACAAAATTGGAAAATCTAAAATTAATGGATTCAAAAAAATAATTAAGTCATACTTTAAAAACCTGTACTCCACAAAATTGGAAAATCTAAAATTAATGGATAATTTTCTCAATAGATCCCACTTACCTAAGCATCACAATCAGATAAAGAGATCTATAACTCTATGGAATTAATGCAGTCATTAAATGTCTCCAAACTTAAAAAAAGCCCAGGGCCAGATATCTTTACTGCAGAAGTCTACAAGACTTTCAAAGAGGAACTAATACCAATACTCCTCACACTATTCCACAAAATAGAAATAAAAGGAACATCACCAAATTAATTTTATGAGGCAATAGTTACCCTGACACCCAAACTACACAAACATTTAACGAAGAAAGAATTACAAATCAATCTCCCTCATGAACATAGATGCAAAAATGCTCAATAAAATAATCACAATCCGCCCCCCAAAGGTTGGGCACTGGTGGCACACACCTTTAATCTCAACACTTAGAAGGCAGAAGCAAGCGATCTCATGAGTTGGAGACCAACCTGGTCTATAGAGCGAGTTCCAAGAACAGCCAAAGCTATACAGACAAAAACTTTCTCAAAAAACAAAACAATAAAAAGCCTCACAAACCAAATCCAAGAGCACATCAAAAAGATCATCCATCATGACCCAGTTGGCTTCATCCTAGAGATGCAGAAACGATTCAACATTTAAAAATCAGTCAATGTGATCCACCATATAAACAAACTGAAAGGAAAAAAACCATGATCATCTCAGATGTTGAAAAGTCTTTGACAAAAATCTAACTCCCCTTCTTAAAAAGTCTTGGAGAGATTACGGGAACAAGGGCCATACCTAAACATAATAAAAGCAATACACACCACGCAAACTGCCAACATTAAATTAAATGGAGAGAAACACAAAGAAATTTCAGTAATATCAGAGACAAGGCTGTCCACTTCTCCCTTTCCAATACAGTACTTGAATTTTTAGCTAGAGCAATAAGACAACTGAAGGAGATCAAGGGAATACAAATCGGAAAGGAAAGGAAGAAATCAAAGGATCATTATTTGCAGGTGGTATGACAGTCTACATAAGTGATCCGAAAAATTCTACACCTGATTCACTTTCAGTTAAGTGGCTGGATACAGAATAACTCACAAAACTCAACAGCCCTCCTATATAGAAATGATAGACTGAGAAATACATCAGGGACACAATACCCTTCACATCAAATAATAAAAAAATATCTTGAGGTAACACTAACCAAAGAAGGGAAAGACTTGTATGATAAGAACATCAAGTCACTAAAGAAAGAAACTGGAAAAGATATCAGAAGATGGAAAGATACCCCATGCTCAGGATCAGTAGGGTCAATATAATAAAATAAATGTAATAAAAATGGCCTTCCAACCAAAAGCATTACAACACAATTCTTTACAGACCTTGAAAGGACACACTCAACTTTATGGGAAAACTGAAATCCCAGAATAGCCGAAACAATCGTGACCACGAAAAGTACTACTAGGCCATGCAGTGGTGGTGCCTGCCTTTAATACCAGCATGCTTAACAACGGAAAATGCACCAACATAACACCCTGTGTGGGTGAGCAGAAAACCACAGAAAGATAAAATTAGGAAAATCATGTGTTAAGGAAAACCTATTTCACCTGTAGGTAAAACAGGAAAAGGACAAAGCCTGTTACAAAATGGGTAGGGAAAATGCATGCATGTACACACACACTCAACGCATGCAAACTAGCTTCTTGTGACAGTTTGCAGATCTCAGAACACCTGACCATGGTGTTGCAGACTTTGTTTTTCAAGACAGGTCTTCTCTGTGAGACAGTCCTAGTTGTCCTGGAACTCACTCTGTAGAGCAGGCTGGCCTCAAACTCACAAATATCCTCCTGCCTCTACCTCCTGAGAGCTGGGATCAAAGGCGTGCATCACCATCTTCCGGCCTGTTGCAGACTTTTAAAGCAGAGGCAGGCGGATCTGTGAGCTCAAAGAACACAGCAAGTTCCAAGCAAGTCAAGACTACACAGTGAGACACTACCTCCAAAATAAACCAACAACAAACAAATAAATAAACCAACCTGCCTTTTTTTTCCCTCCCAAGTCTACATATACTCCCCAGAGCAGCATTTGAGAAGCAAAAAGTTCAATTTTTAAAAACCTAAGTCTGGAGAGATGGCTCAGAGGTTAAGAGCACTGGTTGCTCTTCCAGATGTCCTGAGTTCAATTCCCAGCACCGACATTGTGGCTCACTACCACCTATAATGAGATCTGGTGCCCTCTTCTGGCCTGCAGGCAGACATGAAGGCAAAACAATTTATACATAATAAATAAATAATTTTTTTAAAGCAAAAAACAAAAACCATAGCTTAACAGAGATTTGTAGATGAGATTTATAGGCCTAGCAAAACTTGGTTCTTTTGCAGGGCTGTGGTGGCGCACACCTTTAATCCCAGCACTGGGAAGGCAGAGGCAGGTAGATCTCTGTGAGTTCGAGGCCAGCCTGGCCTACAAGCGCTAGTTCCAACAGGCTCCCACTAGGGGGGTAGACGCATGCCTCTGGAGATCAAACCTAGGGCTTGTCCAAGACAAGTAAGCAAAAACATGATTTAAAAATTTTATGATTGCATAACTGTGTGCATGTATGCTATGGCATACGTATGAAGACAAGAGGACAATTTTGGCCGGTGGTGGCGGTGCATGCCTTGGGAGACAGAGGCAGGTGGATCTCTGTGAGTTCGAGTCCAGCCTGGTCTACAAGAGCTAGTTCCGGGACAGGCTCCAAAGCTATAGAGAAACCCTGTCTTGAAAAACCAAAAGGGGGGGGGGAGGGAGAGAAGGAGAGAGAGGGGAAGGGAGGAGAGAGAGGAAGGGAGGGAAAGAGGAAGGAAGGAAGGAAGTGATCTCACCCCCACTCCGAAAGCTCTGTGGCTCTTAAAGCAGCTTCCGTTGTCTACCTGGTCATGGCTTCTACCAACTAAGCAAGGTGTTAGCCTAGGCTTTTAGTTGAGAGAACAGAAAAGCTAAAGGTTCCTCCAATGACTACAGTATTAAACATGAATAAAACCGAATCCCAGCCCGGCAGTGGTGGCGCACACCTTTAATCCCAGCACTCAGGAGGGAGAGGCAGGCAGATCTCTGAGTTCGAAGCCAGCCTGGTCTACAAGATCTAGTTCCAGGACAGACTCCAAAGCAAGAAGAGACAGTGAAACCCTGCCTTGAAAAAACAAAAACCAAACCAAAACAAAACAAAACAAAAAACCTAATCCCTTGAGTATTGTGGGCCATAGTTAAATCATTTCTTATTACATATGATCGCTAAGACCTGAGGCAGGACTACCACAGAAGTTCAAAGCCATCCTGGGTTACAGAGACTGGGTCTCATAGAAGCAACAAAAATCTCTTATCTTTTCATTTTCATTTTTGTTCCCCAAACAAGATCTTACTATGAAGACCAAGCTGGTCTTAAACTCACAGAGATCTGCCTGCTTCTGCCTCCTGATTAAAGGTGTGCGCCATTACACTTGGTCAAAAATGTATCTTTTAATTTATCAAGACTGTAACTAGTTGGGCATGCCTAGGTACCTCAGAAACAGCCAGGTGAGGTCCACAAGATGGGTTAGCGTAACAGGTAAGGAGGTTGCTGTCAAGTCTGATGAACAAAGCTGGGTTCTTGAAATCCACGTGATAGAGAAAACTGACTTCTACAAGTTCTGACCTCTGACCTCATACTCAGGCTATGACCTTCCCCTCAAATCAATACATACAGTAAAAAAAAAATTAATAAAAATAAACAATTTAAACACAGAAGTTGTGGGATGTAAGGAACAGTGAATCTGAGCCAGGCGGTGTTGGTGCACACCTTTAATTCCAGCGCTTGGGAGGCAGAGGCAGGAGAATCTCTGTGAGTTTGAGGCCAGCCTGGTCTACAAGAGTTCGTTCCAGGACAAACTCAAAAGGCACACAGAGAAACCCTGTCTCAAAAATCAAAAACAAAAAAACAAAAACAAACAACAACAAAAACCCAAACCTGATGGAGGGAAACGAGGAAGAATCCCAACCACCTCAGGAAGTTAGTCAACCAAGAATTGCCCACATTCCAGAAGCAACTCATACCCACCTTCAACCATTATCACTAAAGATCACTGTGACCACTGTCACCAGTGTCGCCTATGTCCCTTCAGGGATGCTCCAGGTCTCCCCCACCCTGTGTCCTACTCGCCCCAGCTCAGAGCTAGCCTCTCGCCCACCCCCCCAATAAATTTCTGACTTCTGCAGCATTCTGTGGCCTCCGATCACCACAATGCCCCTTTGAAGCCAAACCCTTACAACACACCCTCATGCCCTAGCCAGAGAGGAAGCCACCAAACACAGGAGAGAGTTCTCTCACAGCTTCACACTGAGTAAGACACTCCACATATGACTCAAGTAGCAAGTGTCTGAAGTCTGGTGTATTTGGGAGGCTGAGGTAAAGGGTTTACTTGAGCCCAGGAATTTGAGGTCAATCTTGGCAACATAGTAAGAATGTCTCAAAAATAGTTGGGCAGTAGTGGTGCATGCCTTTAATCCCAGCACCCGGGGCAGACACAGGTCACTGAGTTCAAAGCCAGACTGGTTTACAAATGGAGTTCCAGGAACCAGGGCTTTCACAGAGTAATCCTGTCTCAGAAAACAAATAAAAATAGAAAGCAGCGAACCAAGCTCAGCAAGTATAATACCTTACCTCACATTCTGAGTGGGATTCCACCTTTCAGAGGGCAGTTCTCCACTTTGTGGGTCATCTACAGGCGGATGAAGAATTGAAATGCATACATCTCCATTCTACAAAACAACATTACGACATTCAGTAAATACATAAAAAAACTGATGAAAGCAAGGTGCGGTGACACACACCTGCAACCCCAGTACTCAGACTGAGGCAACAGAATCTCAAGTACAAGGCCAGTCAAACCTGGTCTACACACACACACACACACACACACACACACACACACACACACGTCTGTGATAAAGGCCAGGTATGATGGTACGTGCCTTTAATCCCAGTACTTGATAGGCAGAGGCAGGCAAACATATGCGTTTGAAGTTAGCCTGGTCTAAATAGCAAATTCCAAACCAGCTAGTGCTACACAGTAAGAAGCTGTCTTTAATAACACAAACAAACAAAAACAACAACAAAAACCCACCAAAACATGCGATGAATAAGGTACATAATTTATTTGCTAAAGAGTTCGTTTCTTTTGATTATGGGAAAACCAGTTCTCCATGTTGAAGTTGAAGGGAACTAAATAGGATAAACATTCACCAGGACCATGTTTGGTGGCACATGCCTATAATAATCACAACACTCAATGAGATAAGAAACAAGAGGATCACTCAAAGTTTGGGGCAGCCTGATCTACATACATGTCAAGTTCCAGGTCATCCAGGGCTGTGTAGCAGGGCTGACCTTGAACTCAAGAGATCCATCTGCCTCTGCCTCTGCTGGGATCAATGGTGTGTGCCAAATCATGTTTTTTTAAGAATCAAAACTGGGAGATAAGAGTTAAAAACCTTTTTGAATTTAGCTGAGTGGTGGTGGTGCACACCGTTAATCCCAGCACTTGGGAGACAGAGGCAAGCAGATCTCTGTGAGTTAGAGGCCAGCCTGGCCTACAGAGCACATGCCAGGACAACTAGGGCTGTTACACAGAGAAACCCTGTCTCTTCAAAAAAAAAAAAAAAAAAAAAAATTAACTTAGCTGGAGTCAGGGAAGGGACCAGGAGCTGATGCAGAGGCCATGGAGGGGCGCTGCTTACTGGTTTGCTTCCTATGGCTTGCTCAGCCTGCTTTCTTATGGAACCCAGGACCCCCAGCCCAGGGAAGGCACCACCCACAATTAAGAAAAGCCCTACAAGGTTCCCTACAGACCAATCTTACGGTGACATTTTCTCAACTGAGGCTTCCTAGCTTGTATTGAAGCTAACACACAACTAACCCACGTGTCTGTGTGTACACTAGTGCACGTGCCTAAGGAAACCTAGCCCACCAGAACCTAGAGGTCAAGGGTCGTGAGCATTCTGACTTAGCAATTCAACTCGAGTCCTCTGCCACAGCAGAGTGCTCTTAGCCACTAAGCCAAACTCTCCAGATACATCTTTAAAGAATTTTTTAATTAAAAAAAAATGCTTTTGTTTGTTTGTTTTCAAGACAAGGTTTCTCTGTGTAGCCCTGCCTGTCCTGGAACTCACTCTGTAGACCAGGTTGGCCTCAAAATCCACCTGTCTCTGCCTCCTGTTTGCTGGGATTAAAGACACGCACCACTCCTGCTCAGCTTAATAAAATTTTAATGATTTTTGTTTTTATTTACAGCACCTTTAAAAAAAAAAGATTTGCTTATTTCTATATGCACTGGTGTTCTGCCTGCATGTATGTCTGTGTGAGAGTGCTGGATTCCCGGAACTGGAGTTACAGGTAGTTATGAGCAGCCATGTGGGTGTTGTGAATTGAACCAAGGTTCTCTATAAGAGCAGACATAAGGGCTCTTAACCCCTAAGCCATCTCTCTAGCCCCCTCCAAAACATTTTTAAAGAATTTTAGGGGCTGGAGGGAAGTTAAAGAGGCTATTTGCTCTCCAGAGGACCCAGGTTCAATTCCCAGCACCCACATGGCAGTTCACAACCATATGTAACTCCAGTTCCATGGGATCTAAGACCCTTTCCCAGCCTCTTCAGGCACCAGGCATGCACATGATACATAGAGATACCCATGCAGGCAAAACACCCATACATAAAATACTTATATTTTGTTTATTTTTTGAGTCAGGGTTTCTTTGTGTAGCCCTAGCTGTCCTGGAACTCATTCTGTAAACCAGGCTGGCCTCAAAAAACTCGGAGAGTGGCCTGTCTCTACCTCCAAAGTGCTAAGATTAAAGGTGTGTGCCTTTAATATTTTTAAGAGAATAAAATTTTAGGAAACTAAGTATCAAATAGTATATTCTAAAGCTAAATTACAATTGGATATCAAAGAAAGGTAGACGACAGAACACAGTAAGAAAGAATGTATATGTAGAATATGAAAAAAGACAAGAGGCTTTGTGGTTAGGGAAGCTTTTATATAGACCTCTAATACTGAGTAAATTTCATAAATTTTGACATGTGTCTGCCTAGAAAAATAAATCCACATCATAAGCATTAGAGCAGGAGCTGGGGAAATAGCTTAGCTGGCAGTGTTTGTTCCACAAGCATAAGGCCCTGAACTGAACCCCCAGCACCACATACAGAGATGGAACAGTGGAACACGCTCATTATCTCAGCAGAGATGCTTCCTTGGGCTACCTATGGGCTCCAGAGTGAGACCTTGTATCAAAAGAAACAAATTAAATGGCTCCTGAGGAACGACACCCAAGACTGACTGCTGGCCTCGGTTTAGTAACACATGCAATCACAAACTACGTGCACCAATATACAACAAATAAAGATGTAAAAAAAAAAAAATCAATACCTGATAAATATTTCCGGCTACTTCTTTCTGTTTTCTATTACTACTCTAAAAATTACCATAGCATGATGAAGTAAAACAACAAATTCAACCTGTTCACCAACATGGTGCCAAAAGCAAAAAAGGAAGCTCCTGCTCCTCCCCGCAAAGCTGCAGCCAAAGCAAAGGCCAAGAAAGCAGTGCTGAAAGGCATCCACAGCCACAAAAGGAAGACCCACACGTCACCCACCTTCCAGCAGCCCAAGACCCTTGAAAGAGCGCACCCAGGAGAAACACCTTGACCACTATGCCATCATCCAATGCCCCCGACCACTGAGTCAGCCATAAAGAAGACAGAGACAACACACTTGTGCTGGCTGTGGGTGTCACAGCCAGCAAGCTCCAGATTACAGAGGCTCTGAAGCCATGACACTGATGAGGCCAAAGTCAACACCCACAGAAGGCGTACGTTCAGTTGGCTCCAGATTATGATGCTCCAGATGTTGCCAGCAAAACTGGGATCATCTAAACTAAGTCCAGTTGGCTAATTCTGACAGTTGAACATCAGAGTGTTGGCATCCCCTTCCCTATACTAGAAACTACTCTTGGACCAGGAAGACGGCTCAGAGGAACTTACAACTCTTCAACAAGGAAATGCAGACACCAAAATGGTTGAAAGAAAAAAGAATTCGAAGATCTAGTTTTTAAAAAGATCAATGATCCCAATGACTACTCAAATAAATAGCTGAAGACGTTATTCAAAACTTGGATAAGCATTGTGATCTAAGGAACTCATGCTCTACCCACCTTCGGTGCTCAACTCCCATTTGAGAAGCTCCTATTTGCAGTAGATGGTGATTATTACAGAAAACCACAACTGGCCAAGGTGCAGAAAATAAGAGACTAGGAAATGCTCATCCCTAAAGGAAACACATAGCTCCCCACAGCACCCTCAGACTCGAAAGTGAAGAGAGGGCAGAAACTGTCAGAGCTAGAGCTGGGTAACTACAACGACACAGCAGGGCAGCTGCACGCGTCACTTCTGCACTGCAGAGATGACTCAGAGCACTGGCTGCTCTTACCAAGGATGAGGGCTCAATTCCCAGCACCACTCACAACTAACAACTCTCTAACTCCAAGATCTGACCTTCACACAGACATACATTCAGGCAAAATACCAATGCACAAAAAATAAAATTAAAAAAAATTCACTAAAACATCACAAATGAAGTGACCTAGGCAGAAAGTTAACTTCAGGGACTAAAGACAAGATTGAGGAATAGGTACATTCAGTTATCAACTAAAACAAACAAACAAACAACAAAAACGAAACAAAACAAAAAAAGAACTTTGGGAAATCACTAACAAACCAAATCTAAGAGTCTCTACTATGCAGGAGGCAACTGAGACACAGACAAGTAGTCCACAAAGTCTTTCCCAGGGAAGAGCACACCAGTGAATTGCCATCCCATAACAAATGGTCTGCCCTGAAAACATACATATAAGTAGCATTATAGAGGCTGAGCCAGGTGGATTTACATATGTAGTAATATATGTGTATATATACATACTTACATGCACATATCAACAACTAATGAAAAAAGAGGTCATGAAATTGAAAGAACAAGAAGAGGCATATGGGGGTGTGGAGGGAGAAGACAAAGGAGAAAGGTTATAACTAAGTTATATATAATCTCACACACACTTTTAAAAATATATAATACAACTAATTTGGGGGGGGGAACAGGATATCACTATGTAGCCCTAGGTGGACTAGAGCTTGCTATGTAGAACAGGCTATCCTCAAACTTGCATATATCTGCCTACCTCTGCCTACCAAGTATTAGGATAAAGCAATGATCTACTACATCCAGCAAACAAATATATAATAATAATAATAATAATAATAATAATATAGGGAGATATGGCTTCTTCATAGGACCCAAGTTCAGTTACTGGCACCCACATCAGGCAGCTCACAACTGTAATGATTGTTCTATCTCTTTAAAAGACAAGCCATGCCCACTCCCTCCCCCATCCGCTGAGGCAGACTCATCTTTAGCTTCCAGCCTGAGCTCTCTCTCTTTTCTGTCTTCCTCTAGGAGAAGCAGCTTCTGCCTCTCTCTCCACTTCTCCCCTTCCTCCCCCTCCCCCGCTTCTGTCTCTCTCTTCTCTCTCCTCTCTCTTTCTCTCTACTCTTCTCCCCTTCTCCCTTTCCCCTTCATAACTCCCCTGAATAAATATCCAACCTCACTCTGCATGGCGTTCCCATCCATGCCTCTGTCTCTTGCCTGCCCACCCGCTATGTGTCTCCCTGCCTGGAACTAGCCTGCTCAGGGACTGGTAGCTGTCTCTGCCTAGGACTGGCTGCTCTCAGGCCCTGCTGCCTGCTGCCACATGGCCCGCTACCACCGCTTGGGGACCTACAGCATTTCTGCTGTCTACTGCCACCGGGGATCCTGCAGCATTTTTAATTTTTCCATTACAACAACCACTTGTAGCTCCAGTTTCAGCAGATCTGACATCCTCTTTCGTCTTCTTCAAGCACTTGCATGGACATTCTCTCTCTCTCTCTCTCTCTCTCTCTCTCTCTCTCTCTCTCTCTCTCACACACACACACACACACACACACACACACACACTTTTTTCAATTTCATTTTTATGTGTTCATCTGTGCACTATGCATGTGCAGTGCCCATAGAAGCCATAAGAGGACCTACCATTCCTAGGACTGGAGTTACAGGTGGTTGTGAGTTACTAGGTTGAATGCTGGGAATTGAATCCAGGTCCTCTGGAAGAACAGCACACGCTCTTAATCGCTGAGCATCTCTCCAGTCCCAGAAAGAGACAGGCAGGCAGGCAGAGACAGAGTGCTCGCTGGTCAAAAGCCTGTGGCTGAGGCAGTTCTGAGTTCTCATAAAGAAGCTACTGTGCTGCCTTGTTAAGTGGACATGATACCTGCTAAGCTGCCTCCCAGGAAACCATGGTTCCGTCCCAAGACTAGTGTTGCAGTGCTCTCTCTACGACGGACAATGGCTCAGAAGGAGTCAAAGTGCAGAGAGGAAATGAAAAGTGACAGCTCAGTCACAACAGGACACCACAGGAGGGCCAGCAAGGCTCTAGATTACAGAGACTAGACATGACCTGGCAGGTGCTCCCTTGAATTCACATGGGCTATGAATGCCTTCGTAATCCCTGCACAAGACTGTCTGCCAACATCCTGCCTTGAAAGGGGAGGTGCTCACCAGGTCCCACCCTTCCTTGAGGACTTAGACAGTTAAAGGTTGCTGGAGAAGGAAAAGACAGTTTCTTCAATGGTAAAGCCACCAGTAAGATGCCCAGGCTCATGTTAGCAACCACACGAACTCATTTACAACAAAAGGTAATAAAGTAGAAAGAAAACCAGTTGGGAAGAGAAATAGAATTAGTGAGAATGGAAGTGGGACAAAAGGAGTAATGAAAAGGAATATAAATCAAAATTATATGCATGTATAAAAATATAATAAAACCCATTATAGTTAATAAATACTACTTTTTTATGGAGACAGGGTCTCTTGATCCTAAAACTCAAAGATCTAACACACACACTCACACTCACACACAAAGAAAAAGAAAAAAAGAAAGAAAAAGAAAAAGAAAAAAACCCACGCAGCCTAGTCGTCTGCCCCATGGCCGCCCCAGTCTTCAGTCACTACCAGCTGGTTTTCTGATTTAGTGCCTTATATATTCTGAACATTTAACTAAAATGGAATCATACAATATGCAACCTTTTTCTGACCCCTTTCACTTAGTCGAATGTTTCAGAGTTCCCTCCAGCCACCTCCACGGAGGCAGTGAGCGAACGAGTGCTGGAGCTCCCGTTGGTGGACACTGGAGCTGATGTCAGCGGTGCTGCTCTCTACACTGTGGGCTTCCTTTCCCTTGGTTAGATGTGGGGCCTGTGTTTAACTCCCATGGACCTTTTTCCTAATAGCACACGCACCATTTTGTGCATTAGTCAAGTCTCACCATGTGTCTGATGTGAACTCAGTTCATTCATTGTCAGGGTCTCTTTCTATTCTCCAAGCCATTGCTGCCTAGTCTGGCCTCAAACTCCTGGGCTTTGGCATTCCTCCTGCCTCAGCCTCCTAACACACACTTGTGGCTAACTCTGGCTACTTTTCAATTAGATTAATCCTTTTAAAATCCTGTGTTTTTTTAATTCTTTAAAGAACTTTGCAGACCAAGCTGGCTTCAAATGCAGGAATCCTCCTGCCTCTGACTCATAAGTATATTTCTGAGCAGTTTTTCAACAATTTTTTATGAGGTAGAAATCCAGTATCTTTTTTCTTTTTCTTTTTCCCCTGAGTCAGGGTCCTGGCTGTCCTGAAACTCACTTTGTAGACAAAATTGGCCTCAAACTCACTGAGATCCATCTGTCTCTGTCTCCCAAGTGCTGGGATTAAAGGTGTGTACCACCACTGCCTGGCCAATATCATTTTTTTTTGTTTGTGGAAATCCAATTATTAATGAGACCGCTACTTCCTACTTGTGCTAATTTTTATGTCAACTTCACATACTAAGATCATTTGGGAAGAGGGAACCTTAATGGAGAAAACGCCTCTATCGAAATATCTGTGGACAAATATTTGGGGCATTTTCTTAACCACCGATTGATGTGGATGTGCGGTTGGAGCCACCCCTGTGCATTGAGATCCTGAGCTGAATAAGAGAGTAGGGTGAGCAAGTCATGAGGAATAAGCCAGAAAGCAGACTTTCTCCACAGACTCTGCCATCAGTTCCTACCTCGGCGTCCCTCATTCAACAGTGATCTAGAATATGAAAGCCAAATAAACTTTTTCCTCCTTGGAGGAAAATTCATCACCACAAAAGAAATCACAGCAAAGATGCTCAATGAGATTGGTGTCATTTTTTGTCAAAATCTATTGATTATAAATGGGTATCACAGTTCCTGCCTAAAGTCCCAATACTTAGGAAGCTGAGGAAGGAAGATGTCGTGTTAGAGGCTAATCTGGACTACACGGCAAGATATTATCTCAAAATAAATATACTGGTAGTTATAGATATTCTGGATTATTTCGGGGTTCTCAATTCTCCATGGTAGCACTAAACTCACTTGGTGACAATAATTTCATACTATGTTTTAAATTCTTTTCAATTTTTGGAATTCTAGGTCTCTTATTATTTCTTTATAAATTTTATAATCATCTTGCTGATGTTTGGGGGGATTTTGACAAGGAACTGCTTATGCTATCTGCCCCATTAAAGCTGTCTTTACTGGAAACTCACTAGCAAAAGCAGTATATATTCTTTTTTTTTTTTTTAAATTGTTTTTTTGTCTTGATTATTTTACACTTTATTTAGGACATGTAAAAAGAACAGTACAGTAAGGACTCTTGTACACACCATCTAGTGTGTAAATACTAAGGCTCCGTCTCCCTTGCCTGGATTTAAAGACATGTGCTACAACACCCACTCCATCTTTTGTTTTTTGGGTTTTTTTTTTTGACATGTATGTATTGGATAAAAACACATGTTATATGTAGAGATCAGAGGACAGCTCTGAAGAGTCAGTTCTCTCCTTCTACCATGTGGGTTCCAGCTGTCAGGCTTGGTGGCAAGCGTCTTTACTCACTGAGCCTTCTAGACAGCCCCACTGCTGTCTTAACATTATGACTATGCTAACGACTGAAAGACAGTATTGCAGGAGGCTATTTCAGCACAGATCACCTTTTCACGTATGTCCTAGCTGGATGTCTGGAAGCCTACTTGGGAGGTTCCAAGAACTACAAATTGGAAGACAGCCTGAGATACACTATGAAAGCCAACCGTGGAAGGTAAAGCGGCTGCTCTGCGAGGCTCACGCACAACTCCAGCGCTGTTGTGATTAGCCCAAAGCTAAGATGTTCCATTTCGACCGACAGTTCTACTAGAAAGTCTCCCTGCAGGTACACTGAACTGTTCAAGAGAACCTTGGTGTAGGAGGTTCTTCTGTTCATGTGTTGCTTTCATTGGTTAATGAATAAAGAAACTGCCTTGGCCTTTTGATAGGGCAGAACTTAGGTGTGGTGGGGGGGTGGACCAGAACTGAATGCTGGAAGGAAGAAAGCAGAGTCAAGGGAGAAGCCATGGATCTTTTGCCTGAGACAGATGCCAGTTAGAATCTCCAGTAAGCCACTGCCACGTGGTGATAAACAGATTAATGGAGATAGGTTAAACTAATATGTAAGAGTTAGCCAATAAGTTAGAGCTAATGGCCAAGCAGTGTTTTAATGAATACAATTTCTGTGATTATTTAAGGGCTAAGCTAGCTGGGCGGCCAGGACAAACAAGCGGGCCTCTCCATACAACAGAACCTCACCTTGGATTTAGTCCAAAAGAGGCTCTCAAATGATCAGCAGTAACTCCTGATAGGAGGCCAGGCCAAATGTACTAGGATAAATCCCCCTGAAAAAGCTGAGTCTCTGCCCATAGCAACAGGTGACCCTTGCTGTAAAGTTAGAGGATAGGTACTTTACTAAATTTGTAAAACGTGAATGTTTACATGTGTGCATTATAATCTTAGCAACCAGCTGCAAAGGCTTAAAGTCTCCATCTTTAACTGGAATAATTATTATATATTATAAAAGTACTCTTGATTTTAAATAATTAAACCAGAGAATACAAAATACGAAACATAAACATTTCTCTGTGGGTGCAGTGAAACACAACTTCCTGATATGCACAATCCATTTCAGGGTGGGCGGGGTGTGCTGTTGTGACTGAACAGAGATCCTTGGGTATGCTAAGCAAATGCTTTACCAAGTTACACTCTCCAGCTCAAACTACTATTTTTGTGTGGTGTGATAATCAAACACAGGACCTTGACTGGTAAATCTCTAGTCTCCTTTTAAAGAACAAATCTGAAAAAAATCCACAGAGAAAGTTAAAACAGATGTCTCTTACCTCATAAATGTTGGGGTGCCACATTTTGGTCAAGAATCTGAAGGTAGGTGGTGAATATGGGTAGTCAATAGGAAATTTAATATGTGCCTGAAAAAGAAAAAAAAAGATAATGCTAATAAATGAGACAAGTTGTTCATTTGTCTAATAGTTCCCACCATTACATCCCAGAGAGAGAGAGAGAGAGAGAGAGAGAGAGCGCTCCTTTCTACAAATCAGGTTTCCAAGAAGTCACAGACCAGGGTTATCAGAATGTTCTTTCAGTAGATCATCAAATATTTGTGTCTTGG
The DNA here is from genome assembly GCF_982192425.1 of Myodes glareolus. Classification (NCBI taxonomy): domain Eukaryota; kingdom Metazoa; phylum Chordata; class Mammalia; order Rodentia; family Cricetidae; genus Myodes; species Myodes glareolus. Next base: position 33,267,470 of record NC_142041.1, read on the forward strand.
CTAAATGACCCAAATTCACAGATATTATCATTTTTATGAATAAAAATTCAGCTAACAGGAAAGAAAGGTAGGAGATGTGCCAAACACTGAGGCTGCTGTCCTTGCATCCAAAGGTGCCCCCTACACTAAGTTAGTCCCCATCCTCTGCTACCACTATTTTTTTAAAGATTTATTAATTATGTATATAGTGTTCTATCTGCACATATACCTGCAGGCCAGAAGAAGGCATCAGATCTCATTATAGATGGTTGTGAGCTACTATGCAGCTCCTGGGAATTGAACTCAGGACCTCTGGAAGAACAGCCAGTGCTCTTAACTCTGAGCTATCTCTCCAGCCCACTACCACTATTTTTGTACCAAACAAAACTATATGGTTTTCTAATAAATAAGAGAACAAATAATTTTTCCTTTTTATTGGTATCATGCAAACAGTATCTCCTCACTCACTAACAACATTTGACTTTTTTTTCCCCTTCTTTTCTTGGTCTTTCAAGACAGGGTTTCTCTTGTAACAGTCCTAACTATGTTGGAACTCACTTGGTAGACCAGATTGGCCTCAAACTCACTGAGATCCGCTTGCCTCTGCCTCCCAGTACTGGGATTAAAGGCATGTGCTGTACCACCACCGCCTGGCTAATGTGCACATTTTGATGCCATTTCCTTTCAGTGGTTCTTTTTATTATACAAACGCTCTTTTCCTACTCCCCCCCCCCCCAAAAAAGAACTTGCTACCATGTCTCATGACTTGAGCTCAATTTCCAGGCTTCACAGTGCCATCTCTCATGCATTTATTTCCTCAACACTAAATAAAGTTTTCAAAACTTACTTAAATTTTTTTATTTATTTCATTTTATTTATACTGAATGTTTGTGTGCATGTATGTATACGCACCATATGTGTGCCTGGTAACTTCAGGTCAGAAGAGGGCGTGTGATCCCCTGAAGCTGGGGTTATGTGGTTTACCCATCAAATTCTCACTAAACCTAACAACCTAAGTTGTAGAATTAGGCTCTACATGGTAGAATTAAGTTGTCCCATTAAGTTATCCTCTGACATTCATGCATGCACTGTGGCATGCATGCAAACACATACATAAGTAACTGTAAAAAATTTATAACTTACATACAATATGTAAAATAATTAAAAATAATTATATAATTCTTGAAGACATAAAAATACAGAGAGAAGGGGAGAGGAGCAGGTAATCATTTGAAATTAAAATCCTGGCTAAATTTACTAAAGATTTTAAATTTTTAAAAAAAGCTTATTATTAGGGGAGGAAATATGGCTCAGAGATTAAGAGCACTTTCTTGGAAGAAGATCTGAGCTCAATTCCCAGCACCTCCATGGCAGCCCACAACTGTCCATTACTCCAGTTTCAAAGGATCTTACTATGTCTGCCCTCTATGGGCACCAGAACCATGTGTGATGCACAGACATACATTTGAGAAAAACACTCATATACATAAAATTTTAAAACATGTTAAGGGATTTTTAGTTAATGAGGGAGGGTGTGCATATGAGTGCCGGTATGCACATGCACGCACGTGTCTGTATGTGGGTGTGTGCATGTGAAGGGTGTGCTCATGGAGGTCAGAGAGGGCATCAGGTCCCCTGAAACTGGCATTACAGGTGGTTGTGAATGCCCAACTTGTGTGCTCAAAACTACAAAGAGTTTTTGTTGCATCTTGGGCTCCAGGTGGGAAGAGCATGGTTGAGCTGTGCCTCTAGGCCACAATGAGCTATGTGCATCTGTCACCAAACAAGGAAGGCCATGCTCGAGTTGTCAAAATGCCAGGGCCTACAGTCATCATTGGAGCATAAATTCTAACTGGTCTTAATAATGAAAACTCAGAGTCAGCTATCAGGGGGGTGAGAGCTGAAGGATCAGAGAAGCAGAGCAGCCAGCGACTAGGGAGTTTTTTACCTCTACCAATGCTCAGACCAAAGGGGTGGTGTGGGAGGTCCTTCTGTTTATGTGTTGTTTTTACTGGTTAATGAATAAAAAAGCTGCTTTCAGATAATGGTTTAACACAGTGTAGCCAGGCCGAAAAGATAGAGAAAAAAGGTGACGTCATGGAGAGAAGTCATGGAGCTGCCAGAGGAAGAAGATGTGAGCCACCAGCCAAAACCTTTCCGGTAGGTCAAGAACCTCGTGATAAAATATAAAATAATAAAAATGGGTTAATTCTAGATGTAAGAGCTAGCCAATAAGAAGCTAGAGCTAATAGGCCAAGCAGTGATTTAATTAATACAAAAATAAAAATACAAAAAAAAAAAAACTCGTAAGAGCATCAGGCGCTCTTAACTGTTGAGCCATCTCTCTAGCCCCTACTGAAGGTTTTAAATTAGTTACTTTAAACAGGATTATATGAAGCCATGGCTAAAAGATTAATGGAGTCCACAAAATAGACACAGTTTTTGAGTTCTGGCCAGCCTGGAACATACAGTTATGTCCTGTCTTGTATATATAAGATTAAAGGAAAGAAAGTGTTTAAAATCCTAAAGGAAAGGAAATCATTAACTGTAGCAAACCATTTCCATCAAGGTAAGGGAAGATGGAGGTAGGAATGTGGTTTGAAAGAAAATGGTCCCTAAAGTGTGAGGCACTATTAGGAGGTGTGGCCTTGCTGGAGGAAGTATGTTACTGTGAGGGTGGGCTTTGAGGTCTATTTTGTGAAAGCATCCCTCATTGTGACACTGAGTTCACATCCTGTTGCCTTTTGATCAAGATATAGCTAGAACCATGTCTGCCTGCGCCAGGATGCTGCCATGCTCCCCGCCATGATGATAATGGTCTGAACCTCTGAACTGTAAGCCACCACCCTCAATTAAATGTTTTCTTTATAAGAGTTTGGTGTAGGAGGTCCTTCTATATTTGTGTTGCTTTCATTGGTTGAATAAAGAAAGTACCTTGGCCTTTTGATAGGGCAGAACTTAAGATAGGCAGAGGAGACAGAACTGGATGCTGGGAAGAAGGACAGTGTGGCAGACTCCATGGTTCTTCTGCCTGAGACGGACGCTGCTTAGACTCATGCTAGTAAGTCACAGTCAAGTGGCAATACACATTCATGGAGATGGATTAAACTAATATGTGAGAGTTAGCCAATAAGGGGCTGGAGATTAACGGGCCAGGCAGCAATTTAATTAATACAATTTCTGTGTAATTAGTACATTTACACAATGGAGTACTACACAGCAGAAAAAAATAATGATAGCTTGAATTTTGCAAGAAAATGGATGGAGCTAGAAAACATTATTTTGAGTGAGGTAACCCAGACACAGAAAGACAATTATGACATGTTCTCACTCATAGGTGATTTTAAACATAAAGCAAAGAAAGCCAGCCTACAAACCACAATCCCAGAGAACTTAGACAACAATGCAGACACTAAGGGAGACTTCTATAGCTTTAATCTACATGGGAAGTAGAAAGTAGAAAAAGACAAGATCTCCTGAGTAAATTGGGAGCATGGGGACCTTGGGGGAAGATTGAAGGAGGGAGGGGAGAGGTAGGGAAGGGAGCAGAGAAAAATGTAGAGCTCAATAAATATCAATTAAGAAAAAAGAAATAAATCAGCAGATTGATTGGCCACAAAACTGACACCAAAAAGTCAACCAAAATTCTATAAGCTAACAAGGGGGAAATTAAGAATACTAAAATTAATTTACAACAGAAAGAAGATGAACCAGATAGATGTACTGGCACATGTCTATAATATCAGTATTTTGGAGGTGGAAAAGAAGAATAGATAGTTCAGAGGAAGTCAAGGATATGAAACAACATCCCATTTCAAAAACAAACTTGGCACTTTCGTGCATACTTGTAATCCAAAGTCGTCAAGGCCAGCCTGGGCTACATAGAGTAACCCTTTATAGAAACACTATAAAGGAAATAACTTTGTAATGTAAGATATAAATACAAAAAGTCACTTACAGCAAAGGACCTGAATGAAGGCGCCAAAGAGAAATACAGCATACTGCTTACCAGCCTATTCATGGGCTAAGAATTTGAAACGTATATATGAAAAGAACCTCTTACACAGTGAGCCAACAATTTTTTAAAATGTAGAGTAGTAATTCTTGTGTATGCCACTGAGAAATAATGAATACACAGAAAAAAGCCAGATAGACAGAAGGAAATCCACATCAAGTGTCAAGTTTACCACAGCAAGAAAAGAAAATAGTGGCGTGCCCACACATTACCCTGTGTGCCTGACTGGCATTATGTACTAGACCCAGACTCCCAGGCAGGAGTTAAGAATGACAACTAAAGAGAATTACATTAACCAGAAAATAACAACAGTGGCTGAAGAGAAAAACAAAAAAATCTCTAACTTTTGACAATTTATCATACAAAATGACAACCAGAAGATTTTAGCATAGAAAAGATAACACAATGGTTATCTCTGCTAACAGCCACTCAGATAATAAACAATAATATATAACAAAGGCTCTACATCTCTTCCTTTACCTATCCATGTATTACAATCAAATAGCAATAATGTTCCAGGATGCTATCTGTTTAGAAAAGAAGCATTTCCTAATACAGAGAAACAAATTCTCATTAAACCGTCAAAGGATTAAGTTAGAACCTATTGCCTAACATTACCTAATTTCTGAAGAATAGATTGTTAAATGTAGCGAGATAGCTCATGATAGCTGGGGCGGTCGCAAGCCTTTAATCCCAGCACTCAGGAGGTAGAGGCAGCCGGATCTTTGTGAGTTCGAGGTCAGCCTGGTCTACAAGAGCTAGTTCCAGGACAGGCACCAAAACTATAGAGAAACCCCATCTCAAAACACCAAACCAAAACAACAACAACAAAAAAGATAACTCGTGCTCTTTTTTAACCACACCACCTCCAAAAAGAAAAGACTATGCCAGACAAGCAAAACTTAGAAATCTGATGTTATATAACCACGTATTTGTCATTATTCTGATTTCAAATACATTAAATTCAAGAACAAACAAAAGGAAAGACTGTTGCTGCCAATGTTTCTAACCAGAGCTGCAGGGAGCAAACGTACAGCACATGAGCCCTCCTATTATCACATGTGGGATCATCACTCCTCCAAAAAGGCACAGCCATTTGTAACCTACTAACTCATGTCAGAAGAGGGGATGGGTGTGGCTCTGGCACAAGGCTCCATATTCTATCCCTAGTACTACAAAATAATAAATAAATAAAAAAATAGCTGGGCATGATGGCATGTGCTACAATCCCAGCACTCTGGAATCAGAGACGGAGGGATTCCCCAATTTCAAGGCCACACAGGCTACATGATGGATAGTCTGGGGAAAGAACTTTTAGTTACCAGACGGAAGAGGAAGGTAATAAAATTCAGAAATTCAGAGTTATACCTAAGGTTAAGATGTCACAGGAAAAAGGCTCATATATTACTGACCTACCAGGAAAAGTTTTATTTTCAATGAAAAAAATTTAGGGCTGGAGAGATGGCTCAGAGGTTAAGGGCACTGACTGCTCTTTCAGAGGTCCTGAATTCAATTCCAAGTAACCACATCATGGCTCATAACCATCTGTAATGAGATCCAGCACCCTCTTATGGCCTGCAGGCGTACAAGCCGACAGAACACTGTATACATAACAAATAAATAAATCTTTTTTTTAAAGATGTATTTGTTTAAGCCAGGTGGTGGTGGCACAGGCGTTTAATCCCAGCACTCGGGAGACAGAGGCCGGCGGATCTCTTTGAGTTCGAGGCAAGTTTGGTCTACCTAGTTCCAGGACAGGCTCCAAAGCTACGGGGAAACCCTATCTCGAAAGAAAAAAAAAAAAAAGAATTTTACCTGGATGATTTGGGAAATGTGCCTTCCTAATATACAACACAAAAATAAGTTACTTGCCAGGCAGTGGTATTTAGTTCCACCACTCAGGAATCAGAGACAGGTAGATCTCTGTGAGTTCAAGACTAGCCTGTTCTAGAGTGAGTTCCAGGACACCCAGAGCTGTTATACAGAGAAACCCTGACTCAAAAAGAAAAATAAAAGAAGAAAAAATAAGTAATTTATATAGTCACAAAGATTATATGCTCAATATCCAGGCAAGATTTAGATAACCAAGTGGTATTTTATTTGAATCCAAAAATCATTCAAAAAAAAAAAAAAAGCAGTCTCAAAGATCCTGGTGTCACACAAAGATCTAAACTTTTGCGTTTAGCTACTTAAAGAAAACAAAATTACAGTTCCGATAAGATTTCCAAAAAAGAATGTAAGAAAGAAACTAGTACCAAAGAGTCCATTATAGTCTAAAAATGAGTCTGTTTTAATAAGACCTATTCTATCCAAACAGGGTACTGTCATTGGATATGGTGACATACACCTATAATCCCAGACTTGGGGGAGGAGGCACAACACAGTAAGATTGTTTCACTGTCTCTTCTTGCTTTGGAGCCTGTCCTGGAACTAGCTCTTGTAGATCAGGCCGGCCTCGGCCTCCGAGTAATGGGATTAAAGGCGTGCGCTACCACCGCCTGGTTGGTATCCTATTTTCATGCTTTTCTTTGCTCCAGGCTCGCTCTCTGTTCTTTTCTCTTGCCTCTTACTCCTTCTGTTGTCTCTAATTTCCTCTCCTGACTCTGATGTCCTCCCACTCCAAAGTGGCCTTTCACTTTCACCCTTTCATGCCTCTGCTCTCCTCCTCCTCCAATAAACCTCTTACACTGTTTCGTGCAGCATGTTTGCTTAGTGGCAGAGCTCACCGAAAGGAAACCCCTTCATGTTGGGACCCTACCCACCTGCTCCACCGTCAACCTACAACAAAAGTGCTTTCTTGTTCGCTGATGGCTCTGCCTTCCATTCAATACCAACAGTTGGGTCTCTGGAGGTTCCGCCTCTGACCACCCCTGGATGCAAGGCTTCCTTTCTCCAGCAGTCCCTCTCCTTGCCTTCTGGTTTTTCTTCAAGTCCTGGTACCAGGCGAACGTGTCTCTCTCGGCCTCAGAGCCCTTGGCCCTCTTCTTGCATGATGACATACTGAACAGATTGTGCCCACTCAATCTGATCCTCCCTGGATCCCTGGGATGACAGCGTATTCAGGCCTTTAGATCTTCTTTCTCTACCTCACTCATTGTGCCCAATCCTCCTCTGCCTCATCCTTGGGAACTGTGTCATACACCTCCTCGCTCCCATTGGGATGTCTTTTGGAAACCCACTGACTATGTGTTTTAAATCAAATCTTGCCTCAGTATTCCTTGGACCAGACAGTTGGGGAACAGAGAGAATTCCCCATTTTCTTTTTCATTGCTCCAAACCTGCTTGCATCTGTTTGCTCTCCCTCTCTAAATGTCCTGTCTACATTAGCTGCAAAGTGGGAGTCAGAGTCGTAGACAGTCCTTGGGAAAGGAGCTAACCGCTCCTTATAAAACACCCTTGTTAAAATGTCACAGGAACTTCACCTGGACTGGGACCCTGCTTCAGAGGACACCGAGAGCAACTGCCTTGTCTCCAATTCAGGAAAATGAGGCTTCACCCCAGAGCTGCGCCAACTCTAGTGGATTAGGAACCCCAAATGGAAGTGGATGCCTTTATACCTGACCCATCTCCTCGTTCTCCTACCTTTAACAACCACTCTCTGCTTCATCTATTTCTTCTCTATTTCTATCCAAGGATACATTCAAAAATCTCTGATCAAACAACTGATCAGCTATTGTTACAGGACCAACAATCGTTTAGTCACAGAACTGGAGGTGCAAGACTACCTACCAAACATGTCCAGGTGGTGAAAACCAACAGCACCCCAGAAGTATCCATGTACCCCCGACTCAGAAAATAGACGTAACTATTAATGTAATTCTTTACTATTCCTTTATTTAAAATGTACTAACTCTACAATAACTGCCCTCAGTAGTCAACCACCTGTGTTTCCTGGTGAACTGGACAGAAAGAGGGTGTCCAGGTGATGCCTTGGTGATGGGAAAGAATCAGGCACTTTACGGTTTGTTTACATAAAGAAACTTAACTGGTGACAAGGAAAAGTGACTTCAGAAGTGTAAAAGATTGAAACACGTCCCAAATTTCTCTCTCACTATGCTACTGTTATAGTCTTAACATCAATTGAGGAATCCTGATAAGCTATTAACGACAGAGTACCACACTATGAGTACACCACCTTTCCTGTAATGTGGTTTTGGTGCAGATTACAAACGGTGGGAACGCTAATGTGTCTAAAGCTCATCTTTTCACAAGCTCAAAGAATTCTTGTCAACTCCAGGAAGTCAACTTGGATCCACCTTGAATAGCATCTTGCCAGGTCCAAGAGGCACGGGAGGGTCCCACAGAGTCTGGAAAGCAAAGTGTAATAGCCAGCTATTCCTGGACTTGGCCAGCACCCCAGCTCTCTCAGGCTCCCTCAAAGATTGCAACGCCCCCAGGTCAGCAGGAAGCAGTCTCAAGAATACTGAGTCCTCATCCCCACTTCACCTGCTACCCCTTTCTAATAAGCAAAGGGAGGTACGCTAGCTTTCAGGTGTTTGTACTGGCCTGCCCTCAGCTGCAGCCACTAAGAGCACCCCCTATGCAGTCACTACATTTCCTTATAGGCGGGTCTTGCCCACCTCCAGTCTCTCTTTATCTTCCTTCACTCTTGTCCTCAAGAACCAGTCTCTGCCCCTTCTCTCTCCTCTTCCAGTAAACCTCCAATGTGAGCTCTGTCGTGTGGCATGACTCTCTCCCGCTGTTTTTTAAATTATAATACCATCTGCCTCCTTTTAAGACAGGGTCTCACTACATAGCCTTGGCTGGCCTGGAACTCACTATGTATACCAGCTGAGATAAACGCGCTTGCCCCCGCCTGGGCTGTCAGTGCACCACATGCTTGATTAATGCCTACAGAGAGAGGCAGAAGAGGGCATCAGATGGCCTAGAACTAGAGCTGTTGTTGTCACCATGTGGGTCCTCTAAAAGTGTGACAAGTGCTCTTAACCAGTGTGCCAAATCTCCAGACCCTCAACCCCCAGTCCATCAATGGATTGCTTGGTAGAAAAAGGTACCTGCCACCAAGCCTGATGACCTGGCTCAGTACCTGCAAGATTGAATCACTAATTCCGTAACTGTTCTCGGGTTGGAGAGATGGCTTGGAGGTTAAGAACACTGGCTCTTCCAGAGGTCCTGAGTTCAATTCTCAGCACCCACATGGTGGCTCCCACCATCTGTAATGAGATCTGGTGCCCTCTCTTTGACCGTAACTGTTCTCTGACACATACTTGTATACCATAGCCCATGCACACCCACACACATATATACACTTTTTAAAAAATGAAAAACGTAGCCAATTTTTAAAAAAGCTTCGATATTTTTTGAGGCAGGGTATATGTTCACACCAGCACTCCCAAGACTGCCAATAAAGTTTACCAAGAATCAGACGGCGGAGTCATTGATTCGCTGACCGGAATTAGCTATAGAGGTTTTAGAGGACTGAGAAAACGGCATAGGAAGTAGCAGGGAGGGGCTCAGAGAGATGCTCTAACCTTTTTGATCTGGGAAGCATGGAAAGGCAGAGTCAGCTGATGGGTCCTCCATCACTCTTTGCTCCAAGGTAAACTTTATTGACAATCTGGAGTGTCAGTGCAAACAAATATTCCACAAAACATAGCCCAGGCTGACCAGGAACTCAGAGATTCACCTACCTCTACACCACAGAATGCTGCAATGGAAGACTTATGCCACCATGTTTGGTAGCATCTGTATTTTTTGTTTTTTAAGACAGGGTATCTATAACAGTTCTGGAACTCACTTTGTAGACCAGGCTGGCCTCAAACTCACAGAGATCTACCTACCTCTGCCTCCCAAGTAGCATCTGCATTCTTAAAGTTAACTGACAGACACTCAGTGGACACACCTGTAATCCCAGCAATCAGGAAAGCAACCAGAAAGTAATGAGTTTTGTACAAAGCAGGGAGGTGGGGGGGGGGGGAGACAGACAAACATTTCATACACTAAAAAAGGCAGATTTGATCTGGCATAGTCCTAGAATAGAACAGAAATGTTTAGGGTGCTTCTAATTAGAAACTGAATATCCAAACCCAGCATGGTTAACATATCTGCAATCCCAGCTACTGAGGAGGCTGAGACTAAAGAATCGAAAATTCAAGGCTTTGAAGCTATTGAGATGATTCAAGGATTAAGAATGTGTACTATAGCTGGGTGGTGGCAATGTGCGCCTTTGCACTTGGGAGACAGAGGTAGGCACATCTCTGAATTCAAGGACAGCCAGGATTTAATAGAATAAGCCTGTCTTGAAATATACATGCATACATATATACATACATACATAAATATTAAAGGTGTACTTTTTGTGAATGAATGAATAAAAATTGAAAGTGTACTGCTCTTGTAGAAAATTCAAGTTTGTTTCCCAGCACTGTCAGGCAGATTACAACTACCCGTCCCTGTCTTCCAAGTTGGTGGTAATTTGTAATTTGTCTGTAGTGAGCAAGCATTTGGTACATGTGAAACCCTGGGGTAGAGTTCCAGTACCCCCACACACACACCATTCATATGCTAATTTGAAGAACCATAAAATAATTTGGGTATGGTATTGAAGATTGACCCTGGGGTCTTACACATGCTGGGCAAGTGCTCTACTACTAAGCTATATTCTCAGATCCCATTTTTTAAAAGATTTTTATATATTTCTTCTACTTAATGTACATAAACATTATTCCTAAATGTTTCTGTATGCAAGCCTGATGCTTGGCGCCTGTGAACACCAAGAGAGGGGCTGGAGTGATGGCTCAGTGGTTAATAGCACTGACTGCTCTTCCATGTGGGTTCAAGTCCTAGCACCCACATGGCAGTTCACAACTGTCTGAAACTCCAAGATCTGACATCCTCACATGGACAGACATGTAGCAAAACACCAATGCAAATAAAATAAAATTATATTAAAAAATAAATTATATTAACAAAAAATTATAATATAATAATATAATAAATTATATTTTAAAAAAGAAAGCCAAAAGAGGGCATCAGATCCTCTGGAACTGTTGTTTTGTTCACATCTTCTGGAACTGGAACACATCGTTATGAGCCTCCACATGGTGTTAGGAATTGAACCCAGGTCCTCTGTAAGAACCAAGTACTTTTAACCCTGAGTCATCTCCCCAGGCCCCTAGCCTCCCAATTTTTAAATACAAAGTAAAAATCACTGGCTGAATAGTTAACACTTCTACCCACCTTCACTCCAAGTTCTCACAAAGTCAAGGCCTGGGAACAAAATCTATCTTCGAAAGCAAGAGGTAGAGAAAAGGCCATTTTTGTCCTCAGTCTTTTTCTGGCCCGATACTCCAGGATTGTGACAAAGAACCTGGCATCAACAAACCTCACAAAAAATCGCTGCCAATGCCTAGAAGTCTTAGCCAGCTTGATTTGTTTCCATTAACAGTTTTATGCTGAGATAGACCACTGCCACTAGGTGGCGGCAAACTACCTCCAAGACCAAATCAGATTTAGATCACGAGGATTTCCTGAAATTCCAAAACAGAAATAACATCTCACATTTTGTGTGACTTATTTAACACCACTTAACACAGTAAGATGGAATTTACATATCACCAACTATATAACCACCATTCTAGAATATGACATTCTGGACTTAAGTTATATGTTAATACCTTTATACTATTACAATCAAAATAAAAATTAAACATGATCATTTATGCCAGTGTAATATGCATGCAATAAAACTGAATGAGTACATTCTGATAATCATAGCAATCAGAAACTGAGGTGGGAAGACTGAGTTCAAAGCTATCCTGCACTTCAGGAGAGACCTTATTGGGGGCAGGCAGAGAGGGGTCTAGAGATGAAGCAATGATAGACTAAGCACTTGCTGCATAACACTGGGCACTATCTCTAGCACTGTAAAACAAAATTGCACACTATCATTACTATTCATTTAATAGAATAATAAATCTATAATCCAGCTAATAACTTAAGAGGCTGAGGCAAGAGTGTGAGTAAAAGGCCAGCCTGGGCAACACAATGAAATTCTATCTCCTTAACTTGTCTTACCTGTTTGAAAAACAGGCAGTGGAGACTACAAGATCCATGGTTAGGAATGCTTACTATTCTTCCAAAGGACCTAGGTGTGGGTCCTAGGACCCCCATGTAGTAGAGCTGTCTTTATCTCTAGTTCCAGGGAATACAACACCCTTTTCTGGCACTACAGGCACCAGGTACAAACATGGTGCATACATGCAGCAAACACTCTATATAAAATAGTTCTTAAAAAAAAAATAGGAAATAAGAGCCAGGCATAGGGATGAACTTTAATCCTAGCACTAGGGAGGCAGAGGCAGGCAGATCTCTTGCAAGTTCAAGGTCAGCCTGGGCTATAAAGCGAGTTCCAGGAGAGCCAGAGGTACACAGAAGCCCTGTCTCAAAAAACAACAAAAAATTTTTATTCCTTTCCAGCTTTTCTCTTTGCTCTCATTTCCTCCTCTCCTCTTCCCTCTCTTCCACTTGCCCATTCTCCTCCTCCTTTTGAGACTGGGTTTCATTTAGCCCAGTCTAACTTCAAACCCTTACTCTTTCTACCTCCACCTAACAAATGCTGGGATTCTAACTATGAACCATCACACATCTTATTCAACTTCGCATTTTCTTAGTTTTTAATTTTTGAGACAGGTTTCACTTTATGGCTAATTAAGTGGAACTTGCTCTGTACCCCGGACTGGTCTCGAACTTGGGATCTGCCTGCCTCTGCCTCCTGAGTGCTGGCATTAAAGACCTGTGTCACCACTACACTGCAGAAATAGAATTTTATGCAATATGAATTACACAGAAAAGTAACTGTAGTGGAGAAACCTGGAAGACATATACAGCAACCGAAGTAGACATTCCCACTAGTGAGACGTGTGAAATGATGGGCCACCTAAAGAGCGGGAATGGGAGGAAAATTTACTCTAACTGAAAGTCTACAAAATAAAGGAACTATAGAGCCAAACATCAAGGTCATGAAAGTCTAGGACAAGACTAGGAATGCTATCGTGCTCAAAGATTCTATAGACAGGATAGCTAGAAGCAGTAAAGGACTCAAGTGCATCCTTCTGTTACCGTAACTTTAAGATGACTGGGCAAACTTCATGGGATCTGCGTATTAAATGGTACTTATGTCTCAACTTTAATTTCTCTTTTGGGAAGGATGAGGAACAGAGGTCCTGCTCCGTATACCAGGCTAAGCCCAAACTCACAGCAACCCATTTGCCTTGGCTTCCCAAGTGGTAAAATTACAAGCATGAGTGAATTACCAGAGTCAGCTTCATTTTAGTGTCTTGATTGTTGATAACAATTCTGAATATACAGAATATACCCTTGTTTGTAGGGTACACACTAAAATATTCAGAGTAATAATGAGACATCAGATACTTCAAGTGGCTCTCCCCCAAAAAATTTTTGAACTTCTCTCAAAGTGTTTAATACTTAAAAAATTAGAGTGACTAATAAAGAATATAATCTGTTAGAATTGTTGCCCAAGGAGTAACAGGAGAAAAAGAAATGAATACATGGGGACCAACAAATAAAAGAAGGCCTACAACAGTCAAAGTAATAATGAATCATAAAATGGGGCTTGAGGTATATAGCTCAAGAGATCGCAAGCTTCAGACTCTTGGCTCCTTCTCTAATATTTCAGAATCTCAGAGAGGGAACCATGAACTGAAAAATATGACTATGATCTTAATACTAGAAACAATACTTTAAATAAAAATTATTTTAAGTACTGAAACATGACTAAACCTAGGGCTAGAACTCCCTCCAGTGGTGGTTTGACGTTGGAGGTAAAGATTCAGTTAGAGGTAAAGATTCTGTTCTGAAGGAACTGAAAGACATTGCTACTGGTGGTCAGTGGGTGTGTTTCTTATAAGACAGTGAGCAATCTGGACTGAAAGATTTGGAGGGGAGGTCAAATATTAAATTTAAAGCCAGAGACAAGCAGGTCAGTTAAGTCATCAGCCACCAGGACATAGTAACACTTGGTATTCAAAGGGCATGTAAGCCATGAGTCAGTAATTCAGCTGACTGTAAGGATAGGCTGGTTTAGTGTATTGGATGAATGGTTACATATGACTGCTAAAGGAAGCAACCAATGACACTTTTGTTACCACTCTCTAGCAATTCTTCCTGTCCTATTGCCAATTTAAACACACCTACATCAGAGTACTCCTAATCCTGCCTGACTTTAGAAGTAAAGATCCTCAGCTTTGGTGCAACCTTAAAACAGCTCAATGACTACATCCCACTCCCATTCCTCAAGCACAGATACTAGAATCTGCCCCAACTGATTTTTCTCCTGAAAATATATGGGACAAAGTGTACATAGCTCAGTGGGAGAGCACTTGGCTAGCATACATAAGGCCCTCAACTTAAAATCCAGAACTATCTACCTGCCCCCTACATTTTGGAATATTTATTCTCTTATTTGCCATGACCATCAAACCTCTTCCTGAAGGCTATATACTGTCTCCCTAACTACAGTCCAATTGCAAGGATCTTTATGAACCTCTTACCAAACAACTATCTAACAGACTTTCACAGCTGAAAATTCAAGTATGTGCTTTGAGAAGCAGGGTAAAATAGTTAAAGGCATACTAACTTTATAAGCTGCAGAATCTGGAATGCAAACTAATCTGTGTAACCCCGGGTAAGTCTCAAATGCCCTACAAGCCTTCATTCTACTCATCCCATTTGTCAGTGAGGTTTCACCAAGCTGCTGTGCAAACCATGTGACAGCAGGAAACAGGCAGACGGCCCAGGGGTGGAGTGCTTGCTGTACAACCTCAGGACCCGCACTATGATGTCCAGCACCACACAAAGGCTGAACAAGGAGGTGCACATCCTCAATGACTGCAGGAGCTTGGGGATAACCCAGACTCAGGATGATTCTGGGGGTCGTGCTAGCTAACAAGCCTAGCTGAAATGGGGGGAGCAATGGAAGAGAACACCCAACTTCTGCCCCTGGCCTCTATACAAGCACGCACAAGAGAGCATACCCACAGAGACACATGCAGATCTACCCCACTCACGACAACACATGTATATAATAAAAGCAAGTAGCTTCATTCAGTGGGCATTTCCTATGTGCTGGATATACTTCTAAAATATTTTACATTGTTAACTCATTTAATTCCTAAACTAACCCTGAATTATTATCATCAGAACTTTATTATAAAGAAGATGAATACAAAGTTCTAGAAACTTATACATTTAAGTAAGAGAGTCTGCACATTATTTATATAAGATTTTATATACGTATACATATATAAAATATGTATAACAGACATTTCCGTTTTAGCACAGGAAAGGGTAAAAGCAAGTGATGAAATGAATAGGAGTTATATCTTCGTAGTTCTTGTTAAACAAGACAATTTTCTTTATTTTTGTTTTTGTGGAGTTTTTTTTTTTTCTTTTGTGGAGGGAGTTGGAGACAAGGGTTTTTCTGTGCAGCCTTGACTGTCCTGGAGCTCGCTCTGTAGACCAGGCTAGCTGCAGGATCTCACAGAGATCCACTTGCTTCTGCTTGGATTAAAGGTGTGCGTCACCAGGTCTGGTACCTCCTTTCTAATGTTTTCCCACTTTTAAGTGTCAAAGAGCTGCCTTGAGGCCCTTTCTGCCAACAAACCTCATTTTCTGAAAGATAATTATGTGTTGACTTCTTTTTCTCTTCTTTTGTCTAATAAAAAAAAGATAAAACAGGTGGACAGCACTGAGAAGCAACTCTCAAGATTGTCCTCTGGCCCCCACAGGCACTCCAGCTAACTATATACTGAGCAGCAGCAGAAACAGGAGACCCTGACAAGGCAGGAGGTACACACACAGAAGCCTGTCCTCTGACCCCCACACGCCCACATGGCACATGCACACAATGCCTGCTCAGCACGTACATGCTCAGGCTCTCTCACAAATGCTTTGTAAGAGAAAACAATGTCTGTGATACTTCCTCAGCTGTTTTGGCACTGGACTTTAAAAACAAAAATTAGGGGTCCAGCAGTGGTGGCAGACACCTTTATCCCCAGCACTTTGGAGGTGAAGGCAGAGGTGCAGATCTCTGTGAGTTCAAGGCCAGTCTGGTCTACAAAGGGAGTTAGTTCCAGGACAGCCAGGGTTGTTACACAGAGAAACCCTGTCTCAAACAAAACAAAACAAAAACCACCCCAAATTTAGAAGAATACAGTATTTGCCTACTGTATAAATTAGAATACAGAATATAAATTGCTTACTGTATTCTAATTTGGGGTAGGTTTTTTTTTTTGTTTTTTGTTTGTTTGGTTTTGGTGGTTCACATCTATAATCCAGTACTTGAGCAGGCAAGGCAGGAGAAATACCATGAATTCAAGGCCGATGTGGGCTATGCAGTGAGTTACTAGCCTGAACTAAAAACTATAAGCCCCTGTCATGCCACTGAATTGCTATATATAGGGACATCAGGACATTCTTCGGGAAATACACAAAAGTGATGAAATTCCCCTCTCATCACTACCGGTCCATTATAAATGATTGATGCAAATATTTCCTGCTCTTAAAAAGTATCTGCTAATACACAATGGAATGAATAATCATAAGCTTGGAACATTTATTCGCATAGGTTCACCAATTTGTGAATTTGTCTTTTTCTGTTCTACATGCATTTTTACCAACATCATTTATAATGTGTCTTAGCACATTCCACTTTTGTGTCGTACTGAATTCTTGACCACTACCCAAGAATTAGAAACCTCAGCACTGGCCAGGGGCACACCTTTAATCCCAGGACTCAAGAGATGATGGTGGTGCATGCCCAGCACTTGGGAGGCAAAGACAGGCAGATCTTTGTGAGTTTGAGGTCAGCCTGAATTACAAAGCCAGTTCCAGGACAGCTAGGGCTACACAGAAAAACCCTGTCTCAAAAAAACAAAAACAAAAAACAAAAAAATAGAACTAAGAAAAAAAAAAGAAGCAGAGTTAAGTAGGTATCTGGAGGCCAGCCTTGTCTACAGAGTAAGTTCTAGGACAGCAAGGTCTATACAGAGAAACCCTGCCTGGAGGCTGGGTAAAGAAGTAAAATAACAGAATTAAGCATATACAACAAACCAAAGGTAGTGAAAACAATCCAAATGTCTGTCTACAGGATACCACTAACCAATCAAAGCATTCTACCTACTGGAACAATGTGAATCTTAAAGCCATCATCAAACAAAATAAGTCAAACCCAAGAATATACACTGCATTATTTCATTTAAATATTATCATATAAATGTCTGGAATGTGCAAAACTAAATTATAGTGAGTGACTGAGAAAAAAAAAAAGCAATTGCCAGGCTGCTGAGATGGCTTAGTGGGTAAAGGCACTTGCAGCCAAGTCTGACAACCTGAATTCAATCCTCAGGACTCACATGGTTGGGAGAGAAAACCAAATCCTACAAGTTGTTCTCTGACACACATGCTATGGTATGCACAAAACAACACACATAAAACAAATAAATGTAATTTTATAAAATTTTGCTGGAGTCAGTGGCACATGCCTTTAATTCCAGCACTTGGGAGGCAGAGGCAGGTGGATCTCTGTGAGTTCAAGGCCAGCCTGGTCTACAGAGTGAGTGCCAGGGCAGCCAGGGCTATTACATAGAGAAACCCTGTCTCGAAAACCCAAAGAAGTTTAAAAAGCAGCTGGTAAAATGGCTCCACAGTTAGGAGCACTGGTTACTTTTCCAACGGACCTGGGTTCAATTCCTAGATCTGCATGGTAGTTCACAACTATCTGTAACCCTGGGGGCATCAGGACAAAAGTGGTACACATACAAGCTGGCAAAATACTTGTACACATAAAGTCATTATTAATTAAAATTAAAAGTGATTGTCTGGGATAATGTGGGGTAGAAATGATCAGAAAAGCAGCATAAAAGAACTTTTAGAAGCTGGGCAATGGTGGTACCTGCCTTTAGTCCCAGCACTATGGAGGCAGAGGCAGGCGATCTCTTTGAGTTCGAGGCCAGCCTGGTCTACAAGAGCTAGTTCCAGGACAGGCACCAAAGCTACAGAGAAACCCTGGGGGGGAGGGGAGAGGCTGTCTCAAAAAGCAGGAAAAGGAGGAGGAAGAGGCTGAGAATATAAACTATAATTCAGTAGTTAAAGCACTTCCCTAGCATACACAAAGCTCCAGATTTATTCCTCAGAATTACAACAGAAGACAATGTGCCCATTCAGCAATAAAAGGAATGAAGTAGGGTGAGCATATAGTTCATCTGTGTGGGCTTCCAAACTGGGCATGGTGGTACATGCCCATAATACCAGCACTGGGAGCTGGAAATAGAATGAGGACCCCGCCTCACGAATAAATAAAGAGGTACTGACTGGTACTTGTTACAATATACATAAACTTTGAGAACATTAGGCTAAGTGAAAGAAGTCATTCATAAAAGACCACATGTAATTTCACTTATATTAAATGTTCAGGATAGGTAAATCCAGAGACAGAAGTAGAATGGCAATTTCCTGTGGATGAAAAGGTTAGACAGTGACATGTCCAGCACTAGAGAGGCTGATTCAAAAGGATGTCTACACAGGTTTGCATAGGAGTCCAAGGCCAGGCAAATCTACACAGCACAACTGTGTGTGAAGAGAAAAAAGGCTAATGACAAGACCCTACTTACTGCTAGGCATCCCACAAACTGGTCAGGTGACAAGGAGAACAAACGGAAGAAAGAAGGAAGCTTCGCTGGTGGCAGTGGTGGCGCACGCCTTTAATCCCAGCACTTAGGAGGCAGAGGCAGGCGGATCTCTGTGAGTTCGAGGCCAGCCTAGTCTACAAGAGCTAGTTCCAGGACAGGCTCCAAAGCTACAGAGAAACCTTGTCTCAAAAAACCAAAAAAGGAAGCTTCACCTCTGCTGGCAAGCTCTCAAAGCTGCAAGGCTTTAAGTAGGCAGCTGGAGAGAGGATGGAGAGGGACACCAACAGTCTCATCCAGATGTGAATCCTGTGAACTACAATACATGCAAGGTATGTCCACAGGGTAGGATCGGCAGCACTTAAGGCCCACCCCAGAGGAGGAAACATGTTCTCCGTACTGTCAATCTAAGCAAGAATCCATGACCAGAGGAGGAAACATGTTCTCCGTACTGTCAATCTAAGCAAGAATCCATGACCAGGGAGCTCACATGCCTCAGAGAACAATTTACTATTATTGTCCTCTAAATTCATTATCTGTCTACCCGTAGATTAGAACAACTCTCAGATCTCATCAGAGAAGTTTCTTAGTGCAGTTTAAAAGTGATTAACACAGAAACAAATGGTCAAACTGCAGAAAGCCAATGTCAGTGGAATGCTCAGCCACAAATGAATCCTTGTTTTTCAAGACAGGATTTCTCTGTGTAGCCTGGCTATCCTGGAACTAGTTTTGTAGTGTAGACTAGGCTAACCTAGAATGCTAGGCTAACCTAGTACTAAGAATGCAGAAGCATTCTTAGTACTGGGATCAAAGATGTGAATCACTACCACCCTAACACCCTACACACAGCCAGACAAAGACAGACAGACAGACACACACACAAACACACACCCCACCAGCCCTGCCCCAAGGAACTAAGAGCCAAAGGTCTAAAACAGCATCTTATGGACATGGCAGGACTACTGCACAGCGGCCTCACAGCTGCTGTGACGGCCTGCACAAGACCACACAAGCCGGCATTCTAGCATGGAGGAGAACTGAATTCCGGAAGAAGGGAAAATTTCTTTAGAAGAAAAAGAAGAAAGGAAGGAAGGAAAAAAGGAAGGAAGGAAAAAAGGAAGGAAGGGAGAGTGGGAGGGAAGAAGGGAGGAGAGGAGAAGAGAAGAGAGGAGAGGGAGGGGAGGGGAGGGGAAGGAAGAAACAAACTTGGTGCTGGAGAGAGGGTTCAGTGGTTAAGATGACTGACTGCTCTTCTAAAGGGCCTGAGTTCAATTCCTGGGAACCACATAGTGACTCAAAAATCTGTAATGAGGTCTGGTGCCCTCTTCTGGCCTGCAGGCATACACTCAGGCAGAACGCTGTATACATAATACATTTTTTAAAAAAGAAACTTGTTTGACAAACTGAACTTCATTCTCTCCTCTTAATTATGTGGGTTTCAGGGTTTAAATTCAGGTCTTTAGACTTGATGGCAAACACCTTTACCTACTGACCCATCTTACCAGTATAACAAAGTTCTTTATTTTTGTTTTTTTATTTTTTTATTTTTTTTTTTGAGACAGGGTTTCTCTGTGTAGCTCTGGCTGTCTCAGAACTCACTCCATAGATCAGGCTGGCCTCAAACTCAGAGATCCTCCCTCTGCCTCCCGAGCGTTGGAATTAAAGGCACATGTTATGACTGCCTGGCAAAGCTCCTTTTCTCATAGCTTCTATCTTTAGTCTTTATTTTAGTACAACAACACAACCCAGCAGTTAAGAAGATTGGCTCTTACAGAGGATCTGGGTTCAATTCCCAACACTCACACGGCAGCTCACAACTGTCTATTAGTCTAGTTCCAGGGGATCTGACACCAATGCACATAAATAATTAAAAACAAAAAACTTGTTCTAACGGAGAACCCAAATTTGTTTCTCAGAACCTACATGGTGGCTCACAACCATTTGTAACTCCAGTGTCAGCGGGTCTGACCTCTTCAGATATCAAGCACATGAACCAAAATGAGCACACGCATATAAATCTTTAAAATAAAAAAAATTAACTCTGCACTAGCCTGACGATCTGAGTTCAATCCCTGGCATGCACACCATGGAAGGAGGGAGCCAACTCTGCAAATTGTACTCTGACCCTCAAAAGTCTATACACATCCAAATAAATTTTGTTTGTTTTTGTTTTTTTTCTTTTGTTTGTTTTTGTTTTTGAAGACAGGGTTTCTCTATAGCTTTGATGCCTGTCCTGGAACTTGCTCTTGTAGACCAGACTGGCCTCAAACTCACAGAGATCTGTCTGCCTCTGCCTCCCGAGTGCTGGGATTAAGAGTGCTGGGATTAAAGGCGTGTGTGTGCCACCATTGCTTGACTTAACATTAAAAATTTATTAACAAGGGGCTGGAGAGATGGCTCAGAGGTTAAGAGCATTGCCTGCTCTTCCAAAGGTCCTGAGTTCAATTCCCAGCAACCACATGGTGGCTCACAATCATCTGTAATGGGGTCTGGTGCCCTCTTCTGGTCTGCAGCATACACACAGACAGAATATTGTATACATAATAAATAAAGAAATATATTTTAAAAATTTATTAACAAGTATTTATTTTCATAGCTATGTACTTGGAATATGATGTTAAAGCATTTCACCAAGATATAACCCCCTTATCCTGTTAATTAACCTTTTTTTAAAATTTCGTATACAGTGTTCTGCCTGCAGGCCAGAAGAGGGCACCAGATCTCATTACAGATGGTTGTGAGCCACCATGTGGTTGCTGGGAATTGAACTCAGGATCTTTGGAAGAGCAGGCAATGTAACCTCTGAGCCATCTCTCCAGCCCTTAATTAACCTTAAGAATGAAGTTTTAACACAGTAAAATTCAAAGGACCAATAAAGTATAGAATACTTAATCTCTAACTCTACTAAAAATAAATAGTCTCAAATGGCACTAGACTTTTTTCACCTCTTAAGGTTACTTAGACTCTAAAAATCAAACTGTTAAGACTCAAAAAAATAAATGCACTAAATCTAACTTTTAAAAAATCTAGCGGATTAGAGGGGCGGTGGTCTGAGGGTTGTGGGAAATACAGAAGGTATGGAATGTTTGACAGGCACCCAGAGGGGAGGACTGTGGGAAGAAAGAGAACCAGCTGGAGGTGGGAAAGGCATGAGGGCGGGCAGAGAGGACAGAAATAAACGAGAACAAAATATGGTATACATATGAATGAAGATGCCATGATGTAACCCACTACTCTGTTATAACCTAAAATGTTAATTTAAAAAAAGAAAAGCAGCTGAGGATGGTAGTACACACTTTTCAGTCCTGCACTCAGGAGACAAAAGGCAAATTGCAATGAATTTGAGGCTAGCCTGATCTACACAGCTAATTCCAGGCAGCAGAGGCTAAATATTGAGACTCTGTCTTAAGGAAGGAAGGCAAGCAGGCAAAAAGGGAAAGAAAGAGAACTGAAGAGATGATTTAACAGAAGTGTTACTGCTCTTTGCAGGTAACCTCAGTTCAAGTCACAGCACCTATTTCAGGACGCTCACAATAATGTGCAACTCCAACCCTCAGTCTCCACAGCACCTACACTCACATGTGCATAACCATATGCAGACAGAATTGAAACACAATAAATGTGGTGGTTTGAATAAGAATGGCCTCCATAGGCCCATATTTGAATCCCTAGTCATTAAGGAAGAGGTACTGCTTGACAGGGATTAGGAGGTGTGGCCCTGTTGGAGGAAGGGTGTCATTGGGGGTGAGCTTTGGGTTTCAAAGCTCAAGCCAGGTCCAGTGTCTCTTCATGCTGACTGTAGATCTGGATATAGAAGTGTCAGCTACCTCTCAGCAACGTGTCTGCCTGAGTGCCAACATGCTTCCCACCATAACAATAATAGACTAAATATCTGAACTGGAAGCCAGCCCCAATTATGTTTCCCTTTATAAGAGTCGCCATGGTCATGGTGTCTCTTCACAGCAACAGAACATTAAGCTGATAGATAGATCGATAGGTAGACAGACAGACAAACAGATATTAAGACAGAGTTTGTATAATTCTGGCTATTTTGGAACTCACTTTGTAAACCAGGCTGGCCTCCTAGTTGGGTGCTGGAAATTGAACTCAGGTCCTCTGAAGAGCAGCCAATGCTCTTAACTGCTAAGCCATTTCTCAAGTCCAAAATAAATTTTTTCTTTTTCTTTTTCTTTTTCTTTTTTTTTTTTTTTTTTTTTGATTTTTCAAGACATGGTTTCTCTGTACCAGACTGACCTCAAACTCACAGAGATTCACCTGCCTCTGTCTCCCAAGTGCTAGGATTAAAGGCATATGCCACCATGGCCTAACTACTAAAACTTTTTTTTGCTTTGCTTTTTCAAGACAGGGTTTCTCTGTTAGCTTTGATGCCTTGATGCCTGTCCTGGAACTAGCACTTGTAGACCAGGCTGGCCTCGAACGCACAGAGATCCGCCTGCTTCTGCCTCCCAAGTGCTGGGATTAAAGGTATGTGCTACCACCACCTAATAAAATTTTTTTAAAAAAGGAAAAATAACTAAATTTGAGAATCATCCAGTTTCTTTCGTCTCACCTTACCCTTATTGCTCTGAAAACCCAGGACATCGAACTTACTATGTACCCAGAAAGGTCTCAAACTCATAGAAATCCTTCTGTTTTAGCATCCTGATGCTTGGATTATATATCAGCACGTAGCGCTGTGACTATTCTTTACCTACCATTTCTCCTATTGCTGATCAAGAATAAAAGTCTCCTTGGTTGCTCAATTTTAAAAATACACACTGGGCTGGAGAGAGGTCTCATGTGTGAAGACACTTGTTCTTGCAAAGGACCCAAGTTTGGTTCCCACCACCCACATGGTGTTTACCATCATTTGCAACTCCATGTTCTGGAGATCAGCACTCTCTTCTGATCGCCAAAAGCACCAAGCACACACAGGTACAAACATGCAGACAAAACACTCATACACATAAGAATAAATATTTTTTAAATTATCTAAAAATATAAAGCCTTTACAGCAGAACAACTTCTATTCTCTGCCTCTCATGTGATAAACTCTGCAAGGGAGATCATAAATAACATACTGGCTGGGTACGGGGGCTGCACACATGGAATCCTACTACTCCCACGGTTCAGACCAGCCTCAGAGAGTGAAACCTTGTCTCAATAGTCAGGGAGATTAGAGCAGAGGCAGGTAGACCTCTCTGAATTCATGGCTAGCCTGGTCTACTCAATAAGTTCTAGGCTCTTGTCTCTGAATCAATGAATGAATGAATGAATGAACGAACATAAATAAATGACAGGTAGGCAGGCAGGCAGACAAATGAGTGAATGAAAAAACAAACTTTCCTTGGAATAAATTATGAAGGCTATTAGCATAAAAATTCCAAAATGAAGCTGGGCAGTAGTGGCTCACATCGTTAATCCCAGCATTTGGGAAGCAGAGGCAGAAGGTTATCAATGAATTTGAGGCCAGCCGATCTACAGAGAAAGTTTCAGGACAACCAGAGCTACACAGTGAAATCTTATCTTGAAAAAGAAAAAAAAAAAAAAAGAAACAATTAAATTTAAGAAGGAATCAGACCAAAGGAATGATCTTTCTTGAGAATCAATACTCAATCCCACCTTTAAAAAAAAATTTTTTTTAGGGCTGGAGAGATGGCTCAAAGTTTAAGACCACAGACTGCTCTTCCAGAGGTCCTGAGTTCAATTCCTGGCAACCACATGGCGGCTCGCAACCACCTGTAATGAGATCTGGTGCTTCCTTCTGTCATGCAGACATACATGCAGGCAGAACACTGTATACATAATAAATAAATCTTAAAAAAGATTTAGCTATGTTTTTTATGTGTCTTTGGATGTGTATGTGTGTTTGTGTTCACAAAGGCCACACTGGTCATTATGGTCTACAGAACAAGTCCCAGGACTGCAAAGGCTATTAAGAGAAAACCTATCTGGAAATAAAAATTTCCAAGCTCAGTCTAAACAGGCTTCTACTTCAGACCCAGTCTGTTACTCCCTTGCTGTACACTCAAACTGCCTTTCCAAAACTTTCCAAATTTAAATAAAGTTATCTGGTTTACATATTCACACAAAGTATTTTTAAAATGAACTTATCAGGGCTGGATGGTTCAGCAGTTAAGGTCTTCCAGAACACCTGGGTCAATTCCCAGTACCCACACGGCAGTTCACACCTGTCTGTAACTCCCTTTCCAGGGTATCTGACACCCTCACACCAATGCACATAAAACGAGTTATTTTAAAAAATGAACTTTTCAGTTAGGCATGTCATTAATAATAGCCAGACTCAGGGTCAAGAAGGGGAGAGTCACCACATGGTCCAAACCTTCCTGCTCACATCCCAGGCCATTCAGGAACACAGCCGGGGACTGGAGACACAGCTCAGCCCTTCCTGTGCTTGCAGAGGAATCAGAGTTTAGTCCCCAGCATCCATGTGGCAGCTGACAACCACCTCCAACTCCAGTTCCAGAGACTCCAATGCCTCCTTCTGGGTCTCTGCAGGCCACTGCCCACAGGTGGTGTACATGAGCTAGCAAAAAGCACACATGTAGGAAAAAAAATAGATAACTCAAAAAAAAAAAAAAAAAACCAAACCTGAGACCCCCATCTTTAAGAAAAAAAAAGCAGCGGTAGCACATACCTTTAAACCCATTACTCAGGAAGCAGAGGCAGGTGAATTTCCTTTTTTTTTCCAAAAAAAATTTATTTATTTATTTATTATGTATACAATATTCTGTCTGTGTGTATGTCTGCTGGCCATAAGAGGGCACCAAACCTCATTACAGACGGTTGTGAGCCACCATGTGGTTGCCGGGAATTGAACTCAGGACCTTTGGAAGAGCAGGCAATGCTCTTAACCACTGAGCCATCTCCCCAGCCCCAGGCAGGTGAATTTCTGTGAGTCTGAGACCAGCCTGGTCTACAGGTCACTCTGGTTCAAGGTCAGAGCTATTACACAGAGAAACCTGTCTTAAAAAATGAAAAAATTAAATGAATAAATGAACAAAAACCAGAAACAAATGAACAAACAAACCCTCAGAGGTATGTACCTTTAAAACATAAGGACATTCTAATAAAAAAAAATTGAATATGTGGATTTGTGAGGATTACACGGAGACGGGGTGAGGTACTATGTCTATAATCCTAACACTCTGAATGCTGAGGCAGAATCAGGAATCCAAGGTCATCCTCACCTACTCCATCCTCACACCATCTCAAAAAAACAATAAATAATAAATTGAGTGTAGCACCATACACCTTTAGCCCCAGCATTGCTAGGCACAGGCAGGTCTCTGTGAATTCAAGACCAGCCTTGTACTCTAGCCTGTTCTACAAAGCAAGCTCCAGGCCAGCTAGGGCTATACAAGGAGACCCTGTCACAAAAAAAAAATTCTCCCACAATTTCTGGGCAGGCAAGGTGGCTCAGTAGGTAAAAAGCACTTGCCACACTAGCGATGAACTGAGTTTAGGTCCAGGAAAGGTGAAGACTGACTTCTGAAAGCTGTCTTCTCCCCAGTACACACTATGGCCCCACATTAACACACATTAACCAATTAAATAGAAATTAGAATCCCAGGTAGAGATTTCCACCAGATTCTTGTTCTAACCTGGAAGATTTTGATTCTGAAAAAGTACAAGTTGATCAAATCTATGTGTTTTGGAGACAGGATCTTTCTATGCGGTTCCAACTAACCTTTAACTCAAACCTCATTCAAATAGAGAAAAACAGACAAATGACAGAGAGAATTAGACAGTATTATTTTAAGGATTTATTTGTTATGTATAGTGTTCTGTCTGCATGTATACCTGCCGGCCAGAAGAGGGCACCATATTTCATTACAGGTGGTTGTGAGCCACCATGTGGTTGCTGGGAAATGAACTTAAGACCTCTGGAAGAGCAGCCAGGGCTCTTAACCTCTGAGCCATCTCTCCAGGCCAACAGACAGTATTTTATAAGTAATATGCAGACTCCATTACTTCACTATGTGATCCTGAGCTGGATTATAGGCATGTAACCATCTTAACCAGCTCTATATTAACATATTTTTCAACTATTATCTTCAAGTTTCCAAAAATGATCATGTTTAATATTCTTAGACTATTGCCCTAAACCCCATCTAAAACACATTGAATGATCTCCATGACAAAAATTTCTTCATCTCCCCCAATACTTGAATTTATGGAAAGCAACAAATATTGGAAATCCTTGGCCTAACTTAATGAAACCTGTTTTGTTCTCCTGATCTAGTTTCTACAAAAAAAAAAGATATTAAACTGGAAGATGCTGGTATTTAGTGCTTCCAAATTCAAACACTAGCTACCACTCTAAATAATCTTCAGAATTCCAAATTTATTTTATTTATTGGTTTTCAAGACAGGGTTTCTCTGTGCAACATCCCTAGCTGCCCTGGAACTAACTCCTGTAGACCAGGCTGGCCTCAAACTCACAGAGATCCTCCTGCCTCTGCACCCCAAGTTCTGGAATTAAAGGAGTAACCACCACTGCCTGACTCAATTTTATTTCTATGAAATTATTAAATTTATTTTAAAATTTCCAGATGTAAACATATTGACTTATAGAAATCGATTTCTATTACTTTATAATAAATAAAACCAAATAATATTTGTAAAATTTTAGGTCAAACCTGGATGGTAGTTATAAGGGCATCCATTACTCTACTAGTTTTCCTTTTTGAGATGGGAGTTTTCTATGTTTTCTAGATTGGCTTTAATTCCTAAACTCATGTCTCTTCTCAATCTTCCCAGTATGTACACCTTCCCAGTATGCATGGACGCACACCTCTGCACTGGGCTATATTTCTAAACTCTACAATATTTCGTTGCAAAGGATACATTCTAAGGGTGTATAGAGTAATTCCCTTCAAAAATAAAATTTTTATTAGGGTAAAGCAAAAAAACAAAAGTTCAACAATACAGGCAGTACAAAATTATACATGTATACTAAATAGCAATTAAATGCAGCATAAACTAAACAAGGTGGTATATGTTACTTCAACACTTAGGAGGTAAAGGGAGGAGTCTAGGAGCTTATGGTTATCCAAGTTATCTCAAAACAAAGAAAAAGAAAACTAGTTAAATGAGGACTGAAGACATGGCCAGCAGTTAGGAGCACTTGTTCTTGCAGCAGACCTGGGTTCAGTTCTCTGGGTCCACATGGCAGTGCTAGTTCCAGGGATCCTGACACCCTCTTCTGACCTCTAGGGGCACCAAGCAGACACATAATGTACATACATGCAGACAAAACACTCATATACATGAAATTAAGCCTAATAATAGTAATAAATGAAATAGGAATACATAAAACTACAGGATAAAAAGTCTAGAGTGGTGTGGTACATAACACTTGCAGCCCAACATTTCAGGAGACTGAGGAAGTAGTCATCTTCAGCTCTAGGTCACTTAGGGTACGTCTGTCACAAATACAACTAATTCACACATATTGACAGTAGTGAGATCTCTGAGTTATCTGGTTAACACTTTAATATCATCTTATAAGGGACAATCAGTCTGCTTACGCCTGCAGAGTACAGGTGTGTACCACCACACCCAGCTGCTGCTTCTAATTTTAGAGAGTATAATATGTTTACATGTGCATAGACTATTTCTGGAGGATTACATCTTCAACAGGTAAGTGGCTTTCAAGAGTAAGAAATTCACTTACATTGCTTGCTTTTCCATACCAGTCTTTTTAGAAAAGAAAAATGTTAACTGTCACTGTTAAAAAACGAATATCTGTACAACATCTATGATGATAAAATTATATTCACTCACCAGGCTTGGTGGCAGATTTCTGAGTTTGAGGGCAGCCTAGTTTACAGAGTGAGTTCCAGGACTGTCAAGAATATACAGAGAAATCTTGCTGCAGAAGATAAACACACACACACACACACACACACACACACACATATACAACAAACAAAAACCCCCATCTTATCTTAGACTTTATCTTCTCACCAAATTTATGGATCTAAATTTAAACAGCTCATATAAAGAAAAACAAAAATATTTATTTAACTTACTGAACTGTTCATTTTCTTTTACTTTTGTAGTATTAGGAGTTGATGAACTGAACCAAAGGCCTTGTGCATCCTAAGCAAGTTACCCAAACACTGAGCTACAACCTCAGGCCCTGATAACTCTACACAGAAGCACACATAAACAAGGGTTTAAGGACTGAAACCGGGAGCAGAAAGAGGCAAGGCAAGCTAAACACGTTTCGGGCTTCAGCTTTCCATGATTACTTTCTAACTGCCAACCCTAAAACAGTAGCCTCACCGGGGCTGTGGTGGCACAAGCGTTTAATCCCAGCACTTGGAAGACAGAAGCAGGTGAATCTCTGTGAGTTCGAGGTCAGCCTGGTCTACAAGATCTAGTTCCAGGACAGGCTCCAAAAGCTACAAAGAAACCCTGTCTCGGAAAACAAACAGATAGTAGCCTCACAATACATTCGTATTGTGTATTTATGTATTTAATGATTAAATTTTTTGGTTTACAACAAAATGTAAGTTATGATCAATCCAATACTGAATTCAAAGAAAGGTAGCATCTCAGCTGTTACAAATTAATTCTTTAGGTCTGGAGAGGTAAGCTGGCTCAGCAGGGTAAGGATACTGCTGCCCAGCTCTTACAGAGGACAGCTCCCAAATGTCTGTAAATCCAGCTCTAGAGGCTCTGATGCCTTTGGCCTCTCTAGGAACCTGTACTCACTCATATGCACATATACATGCAGACACACATATCAAAAGTAATTAAAAGAAATATTTTTGCATGTGTGCACTCTTATATGTAAGTCAGAAGATTTGCAGTTGTTCTTTCTCTCCTACTATGTGGGTCCTGGGTATTAAACTCAAAATCTTCAGGGTCAGTGGAAAGTACCCTGTACACATTCACTCATCTTGTCAGGAGCCCTTCCCCCCCCCCCCCCCCCCCCCCCCCCGCTTTGGAAACAAAGTGTCACTGTGTAACCCTGGCAGGCCTGGGACTCACTATATGTAGACCATACAAACTTGGAGCTCACAAAGCTTATCTCTTCTCCCAAGTTTGGTATTAAAGATAATCATGCCACCACCGCAGATTTTAATTTTCCTTTTACAGTGCAAATATACAGGTAGAATACAGAGAAATGAGAGCTCTCAAAGACTGCTGCAAGAAATGTGACATAGCTACTATGTTACAGAGCCTCAAACATGCCACACTCCCACTGCACCAATGAGCACACAGCACAGAGTTAATAAGGTATGCCTCCCTGTTAGAGACAATTTTTTTAACTATTTTTTTTAATTGTACACTTTTTAAATTAAAATTTATTCAATTATTTCATGTAAGCATGTGCACCACACTCACTTGGTGCCTGCCAGAGTCAGAAGAGGGCATCTGATACCCAGGAACTCACTCTCTAGACCAGGCTAGCCTCGAATTCAGAGATCCGCCTGCCTCTGCCTCCCAAGTGCTGGGATTAAAAGACAGCTCCACCAGGCCTGACTTTTAACTTCTTTTAATATTGTAAAAGTTAAGGTGAAAACAGAATTAGGTATATTTGCTCCTTGGATTCTCCAAATTCATAGAAGTCGAAGCTGTTATTACCAGCAGCTTTTGCTAATGTTCCTCATCATCACTGCTGTGGAATTCTTAGCCTTCCTCCTTGTACATTTAGTTATAAGCTGCCTTTACAAAGATGCTAATTTGCTATATTGACTATATTACCAAGATTGCAATCATCCTCTTTTGTTGTTGTTTAGCCAAACCTTCAGTCATTAAGAGCCTGAGACAACCCAGCAACTAGATAAAATGTCACTGATAGCAAACTCTAAAATAAAATCCAGTTTCCTCCTAGGAGGAAAAATGGAACCAGAGGATTCACAGTCCAAACAGACTGAAAGTTTAAGTCAACCACCTGAGTTTGTTTACCAAAAAAAAAAAGAAAAGAAAGAAAGAAAAAAAAAAAGCTGGGCAGTAGTGGCACACATCTTTAATCCCAGTACTCAGGAGGCATAGATAGGCGGATCTCTGTGAGTTCGAGGCCAGTCTAGGCTACAAGAGCTAGTTCTGGGCTGGAGTGATGGCTCAGTGGTTAAGAGCACTGACTGCTCTTCCAGAGGACCTGTCTGTCATTCCAGTTCCAAGGCATCTGACACCTTCACACCAATGTATCATAAAATGAATCTAAATAAATTATATATATATAAGAGCTAGTTCCAGGACAGGCTCCAAAGTTACAGAAAAACCCTGTCTCGAAATCCCCCCCTCCCCCACATAAAAAAAACAATGACCCAGGCAATGTTGATGCATACCTTTAATCCTAGCACTTTGGAGGCAGAGGCAGGCATAGGATCTCTGTGAGCTAAAGGCCAGCCTGATCTACAGAGTTCCAGGACAGCTAGGGCTGTTGCACAGAGAAACCCTGTCTCAACAAATGATCTCTGAGTTTGAGGCCAGCCTGTTCTACAGTTCCAAGAGAGTACTACATAGAGACCCTGTCTCAGAGAGAGAAAGAGAGAGAACTCAAAAAATAGTAAGTAGTATTAAAGCTGGTCTCAGCTCAAACAGGAGGAACCCTTAAGCCCAGAAGTTTGAGGCCAGTCTGGACAACATAGTAAGAACCCTTTCTTTGGAAAACAAAAAAGATTTCAAGTGTGGTGACACAAGTTTAATTGCAGAATTCCAGAGGCAAAAACAGGCTGATCTTTATGGGTTCTAGGCCAGTTGGTTCTAGTTAATTACAGGACAGCCAGGGCTATGTACAGACACAGTCTCAATAAAGAAAAAGAGAGAGAAAGGAAGGAAGAAAAGAAAGAAAGAAGAATTAAGCTGCTATTTTCTGGCTGAGTAGCATTTCCTAAATAGTTCACAATCTAAGAAGCCAGGTGTGACAGCTTGGGGGTGGCAATGGTGGTGGTGCACATCTTTAATCACAGCACTCGGGAGGCAGAGACAGTGATCTCTTTGAGTTCAAGGCCAGCCTGGTCTACACAGAACAAGTTCCAGGACAGGCTCCAAAGGTACACAAAGAAACCCTGTCTCAAAAAAACATAAATAAATAAATAAAGTAAAAATCAAACAGCTTTCCGGGCAGTGCTGTTGCAAACCTTTAATCCCAGCATTTAGGAGAAGAGGTAAGCAGATCTCTGTGAGTGTAAGGCCAGCCTGGTCTATAGAGCGAGCTCTAGGATAGCCATGGTTATACAGAGAAATTCTGTCTGGAAAGACAAAAAAAAAAAAAAGTAAAAAAAAATTCAAACAAGGATGGCTCAGCAGGCAAGATACTGACACTCCCCCCACTAAGCCTTGAATTTGATCCAAGGTGGGAGGAGATCAATGAATCTAAAAGTTGTCCTCTGACCTCAGGGTACACACATACCAAATAAGCTGCAATAAAAATAAACAAGACCGGGACAGGGAGATAGCTCAAGAGTTTCAAGCACTAGCTGCATTTCCAAGTTCTGAGTCTAATTCCCTGCATCC
The DNA here is from genome assembly GCF_982192425.1 of Myodes glareolus. NCBI lineage: Eukaryota > Metazoa > Chordata > Mammalia > Rodentia > Cricetidae > Myodes > Myodes glareolus. Next base: position 33,299,630 of record NC_142041.1, read on the forward strand.
ACATGGTGGCTCACAACCATCTACACCTGTAGTCCCACAGGATCCAATGCCCTCTCTCATGGACATGCAGACAACACATCCACATACATAAATACATATTTAAAAATAAATGAAACAGGAAATAAGTAAATAAACAGAGAAAAGAGCCTATAGCCTTAAGAGTTTATATATATATACTCCCACACTACTAACAAGCTTTGTTCACTAGAGAAAACTTTTATTTTACTGTTTTGTTTTGTTTTTGTTTTTCAAGACAGGGTTTCTCTGTAGTTTTGGAGCCTGTCCTGAACTAGCTCTTGTAGACCAGGTTGGCCTAGAACTCACAAAGATCCACCTGCCTCTGCCTCCTGAGTGCTGGGATTAAAGGCGTGCACCACCACGGCCTGGCATTTTACTGTTTTTTTTAAGAGAGAGAAAGAGACAGGGCCTCAACAGGGTCAGTACAGGCTGACCTCAGCAATTCAAAAACTTACAACAATCCCACTGCTTCAGTTTCCCATCTACTGAGATTACTGGTGTGAGCCACCATGCCTACTAACTAAAGAAAAGACTTTCTTTTTTTCTTTCTTTTTTTGCAGTAGTGAAGATTGAACCCATGGCCTATAGCATGCTAGGTAAGACCAGTATCACTGAGGTATGGCCTCAGCTGGAAAGCACCCTTCCCCATTTACCCCAGGCTTCTATGTGTAGCCCAGGCTGGCAACTCAGAGATCTGCCTCCCGAATACTGGAATTAAAGGGATGTACCACTAGCACCCAGCTTGAAAAGAGGTCCTTTTTGTTTTTGTTTTTTTGAGACAGGGTTTCTCTATACCTTTGGAGCCTGTCCTGGCTCTTGTAGACCAGGCTGCCAGGCTGGCCTCGAACTCAGAGATACACACCTGCCTCTGCCTCCCGAGTGCTGGGATTAAAGGCCGGAGCCACTACTGCCAGGCAAAGAGTTCCTTTTTTTGTTTGTTTGTTTGTTTTGAGACAGTGTTAATTTGCCTAACAATCCTGGCTGTTGTTGAACCCTTTGTAGACCAGACTGGCCTTGAACTCAGAGATCTGCCTGCCCCTACTGACTGGCAGACAGCATTCTTAAAAGAACAAACCTTTAGTGAGGTAGAAAAAGTGCTCCCTACAACAGCAAGGGAGAAGACTAAAAGATTAGGTTGCCTTAGAAAGTATTTTCAAAGCTAGAAATAACAGATTCCCTTAAAACAGAATATTATGGTCTTCATATATCTTCCTTTCCAGTTTACCACTTGCTATGTTTATTAAGTGATCTCTTTACCTTATGCCACATTAACCAAGGGTAGCTTCAGGTGGAACTGTAACTTGGTGGTAGATTACTTTGCCTAATATACATAGGTCATCAGTTTTGGCAGTAAACACTCTTAACCAGCTGAGCAATCTTGTCAGTCCCTGTGCCAACTTGTCACTGCAGCTGCAGAGGAACACACTAAAACCTTGTTTTAAAACAAAAGCACTGAAATTTTAAAAAACAAAAACAATGATCATAGCCAGATGGTGGTGGTGGCAGCGCATGCCTTTAATTCCAGCACTGAGGAGGTAGAGTCAGACAGATCTCTGTGAGTTCGAAGCCACATTGCCTGTTCTTCCAATGGTCCTGAGTTCAATTCCCAGCAACCACATGGTGGCTCACAACCACCTGTATGAGGTCTGGTGCCCTCTTCTGGCCTGCAGGCATACATAATAATATTGTATACATAATAAATATTTTTTAAAAAAATAACTTAAGGAGAAAAACAGCGGAAAATGCCATTGAACAAATTTCTCACAAAGACTGAAACAAAAAACCTGTTAAGAGTTTTTAAACTTGGGCTGGAGCGATAGCTCAGAGGTTAAGAGCATTGCCTGCTCTTCCAAAGGTCCTGAGTTCAACTCCCTGCAACCATATGGTGGCTCACAACCATCTGTAATGGGGTCTGGTACCCTCTTCTGGCCTGCAGGCAGACACACAGACAGAATATTATATACATAATAAATAAATAAATATTTTAAAAAAAAAGTTTTTAAACTTTACCAAAAAAATGACTCAACAGGTTTTAAAAAAAAGCCTCTGCTGCCAAGTCTGATGACCTGAGTTCCATCTCTGGTACCCACATTGCAAAAGCAGAGAACTAACTTCCACAATGATCATGTGAGCATATAATACATTTAAATATAAGATGCAGGGCTAGAGAGATGGCTCACCAGGTAAGAGTGCTTGTTATTCTTGCAGAAGACCCAGGTTTGAGCTCAAGCTCCCACATGGTGGCTCGCAGGTGGAGGACATCTTAAGATCTTTTCAGGCATCAGGCACACATGTGGTACACACATACATGCAAGCAAAGCACTTATATTTTAAAAAAAAAAAAAGCTGACAGGTGGTAGTGATACACTTCTTTAGCAGCACTAGGGAAGCAGAAGCAGGTGGATCTTTGTGATTTCAAGGCCAGGGCTTGATTTTTCCAGCCAGGGCTGGAGAAACCCTGTCTCAAAACAAACAAAAAACAAGTACAGCATGGATGAGATGGCTCAGCTTTTTAAGACCCAAGAGGAACCAGATTCAGTTCCTAGCATTCATTTAGAAATTTACAACTACCCGTGACTCTAGTTCCAGGAGATCCAATGCCCTCGTCTGGACTCCTCAGACACCAGGCCACATTATGCACAAGCACACACAGAGTTCAGATTTCTCTATACAGAGCTCTGGATGACCTGGAACTCACTATGTCAACTAAGCTGATCTCAAAGTCACCTGTCTCTGCCTCCAGAATGCTGGAATTAAAACGGATATATGAAAATATATCTTAAATAGTCAGGAGGCAAAGGCAGGCAGAACTCTGAGTTCCAGGCCAGTCTGTGCCTACAGATCAAGTTCCAGAACAGCCAAGGCTACACAGAGAAAGTCTTTATTGAAAACAAAGGAAACAAATGCCGTGTGTGTGTATAATGCAATAAAAAGAATTTTAGGAGCTGGAGTTGGCTCAGCCAATAAAGGCCACTGGCCGCTCTTCCATTGGACCAGGGTTCGAGTTCCAGCACCCACACAGCAGTTCATAACCGTCTGTAACACCAGTTCCTGGGGATCTGGTGGCCTCTTCTGTCTTCTATGAATACCAGGTATGCACAGAGTGCACAGACACACATGCAAGCAAAACACCCAGAGACATAAAAATAAAAATAAATAAATTTTAAAGAATTTCTGAGGGCTAGATGTGGCAGCACACACCTTAAATCTTGGCATTCAGCAGGTGTATTTCTGTGAGTTCAAGGCCAGCCTAGTTTACATATTGAGTTGCAGGACACTGGGGACTTTGTAGAAATCCTGTTTCAATAACCCCACCCCAAAGTAAAGAATTTATGAGGGTGAGAATGATGGTTCAGTAGTTAAAAGTATTTACTTTTTTTCAAGAGGACCCAAAATCAGTTTCTAGCAACCATATTAGTAGGCTCATAATCCTCTGCAACTCCAATCCTAGGGGGATCTGATGTCCTTTTCTGGCTTCTGAAAGCACCCCAACCGGGGTAAACAGACACAGACACACACACTCTCCTCTCTTACCCGCACACCTCACATTCTCTCTCTTACACACACAGTATTTTTAAGATTTTTCATTTGGATGTTGAGGATGGAACAACTGGCACAGTCTTGCCCGGCACACATCACACCCTGGGTTCAATCTCCAGCATGGCATAAACCTGGCATGGTGACAAAAGCCTGTAATGCCAGCACTTGGGGGGTGGGAGGCAAGATTAAGGTCATCCCTGGCTATATAGAAAGTTTAAGCCAAGTCAACCTAGGTTATATGAGGCGTGTCTTTACAAAAAAGGCCGGGTGGTGGTGGTGGTGCACGCCTTTAATCCCAGCACTTGGGAGGCAGAGATAGGCAGATCTCTGTGAGTTTAAGGCCAGGCCAGTCTGGTCTACAGAGCAAGTTCCTGAACAGCTAGGGCTGTTACACAGAAAAACCCTGTCTTGAAAAAACGAAAAGTGTTCATACATTACTAGGACAGGGTAGCACAGACACTTCAGAGGCTGAGAACAGGGGTGGTGAGGTGAGCTGGAAGTCAGCACAAGTTGCAAAGCTCCTGGCTATCATGAGCTACATAACCAGGATCTCATCCTGGATCACAGGCTGCCAACTGACACAACAAATATAAAACATGGGAGTAAGGGGTTTTGGATGGGGGTGGGGAATGCGTGTCATTTTTCTTAAAACCACAGGTAAAAATGCTGAGTGCATGGCCTCAGTGGCAGACCAGTGGCAGACTTTGAGTAGCCCGGGTTCAATCCCCAGCATCAAAAAATTAGTACAGGGGTCAGGCAATGGTGGAGCACACCTTTAATCCCAGCACTAGGGAGGCAGAGGCAGGCAGATCTCTGTTGAGTTCGAGGCCAGCCTGATCTACAAAAGCTAGTTCCAGACAGGCTCCAAAGCAACACAGAGAAACCCTGTCTCAAAAAACAAAAACAAAATAAAACAAAAAAATTAGTACAAGATGGATCAGCAGGTAAAATTCTTGCCATACAAGCCTGTAAATTTGAGTTTAATCCCCAGAACCCACACATAAGTGGATGGGGAAAACTACACTCTAAAGCTGTCCTCTGACCTTCACAAACAAGGTGTGGTTTCTACTCACCCATATTCACATACAAACACAATTTTTTAAGAATTAGAACAAAAAAAATAGAGCACACATATCCTAATATTAATTTAAAGAGTTCCAGTACAGCCAAGACACACAAAGAAACCCTGTTTTGAAACCCCACACCCCCAAAAAAGAAGTAAACAGGGGCTAAAGGGTTGGATCAATAGCTAAAAGTATCGGCTGCTCTTGCAGGACTCAGGTTCAATTCCAAGCACCCACAAGGTGGCTGACAACCTCCTATAACTCCAGTTTCAGATGATTCAATGCCCTCTTCTGAACTCCAAAAACACTAAGCCAGCACGCACATGCTACACATACATATAAGAGAAACCTTTGCGGGGCGGTGATGGCACACACCTTTAATCCCAGCATTCAGAGGCAAAAACAGGTGAATCTCTGTGAGTTCAAGACCAGCCTTGTCTACAGAGTGAGTTCCAGCACAGACTCCAAAGCTACAGAAAAACCCTGTCTCAACAAACCAAAAAAAAAAAAAAAGAAAAGAAAGAAAAGAAAGAAAGAAAGAAATCTTAAAAGGCTTAAAAGGGTGGACATGAACCGGCCTTGGTAGTGCACAACTTTAATCCCAGAACTTGGGGAGAGGCAGATGGATCTGAGTTTGAAGCCAATCTGGTCTACAGAGCTAGGTCCAGGACAGTCAAGACTACACAGTAGTCTCCAAAAAAAAAAAACCCAAAAACACATTAAATAGGACATAAAGCCTTTTTTCACCCCCTCTTGCCATGCAGTCCTGGTTGGTCTAGACCTTACTATGGAAACTAGACCGGCCTCTAACTTGCTTGCATAACTCCTGCCTTTGTTTCCTGACTGCTAGGATCTCAGGGACTTGTCTAGGTTTGGGCAGTACTGGAGATGGAACCCAGGGCTTAACAGTACTAAACAAGTCCTCTACCACTGAGGTACACCCAAACCCACAAAGCCAAACTTTTTAGCAGGACTGAAGCAATTATTTATTTTCTTGTGTGTGTGTGTGTGTGTGTGTTGCTGGAGTTTAAAATTAGGGCTTAATGCATGCTAAGCAAATACTCTACCACTAAGCTACATACTGAGCCCAACGCCTTTATTTTAAATTAGTATATGCTACAGGAAGTATTTCTATATTAATTTCAAATCAAAAGTGTCACACTGCTCCCTATTAGAGAGCAGAAACTTTCATAGTTTGATATTTTTTTAATGAACAAATTCCAATACAGGGAAATTAACTAACAGTTGTTCCAGTAAAATAGTTTTTGGAAATTAAATTGTATCCTTAAGCCATGCATGGTGGTGCAGGCCTTTGATCCCAGTACTCAGGAGGCAGGAGCAGATGGATCTCTGAGTTCAAGGCCAGCCTGGAGAGTTCCAGGTCAGCCAAGGCTACACAGAGAAACCAATCCCTGTCTCAACCAAAAGAACAAAAAGCAAACAAACTGTATCCTTTAAAATTAACCAGAAGTTTGCTTTCAAAATGTTTCTAAGAAAGTAAGCACATGAACTCCACTGTGTGCAACACTTCCAGTATCTACAAATGACAGCACACACAACATACCTCAACATGGGCACAATACCCTTTCCAATCTGTCACTAGTAACTTGAACCTTTACTTAGCACTTTTAAGCACCTGCATCTAAAAAGTACAGTGTACACTGACCACAAAAGATGAAGCAAACAGTTGGTAAGGATACTACTCTTACATAATATTCTAAGAACGTCCTTTTACTGAGTATTCAGCAACTATCACATGCATGAATGTTAAGCATTCCCTATCAATCCCATTTTCCACAAAGTTGACCCAGTTTAAAGCCTGAAATTGAGGCTTCTGGACGGTAGAAATAAGAGTTAAGTAATTGGGTAGTCCTAAAAATACACATCACAACTACATGACTAAGATATTCGTTTAAAACTTGTGCCAAGATAAGCCCTCCCTTCAAAACAAACGAAAATTGACTCACTGGCCTATTTTACTTAATTCTGGAAATTAAAAAAAAATTAATGGATTCCTAAACACTCATTTCCTCTCTCCATCCCCCCACTCCATCTTCACTGTGGGATTCCACCCTCCAAAAACACGCTTTAGTCAAATCAAGTCAAAAAGAAGAAGAAAAAAACCTCAGTGAACTCAGGAATAATTCATGGAAAACAATAGTAACAATGTCTATATAGTGGCTGCCTAAGGAGCCACTCCACCATGAGAAACCCTCTCACCCCAGACGCTTCTCATTTGTGGGACGACCTCATTTGCAGAAGCTAACCACCTAAGCAAAAGCTTTCAATTTTCTCTCCCTAAAGTGGGAAACTATCAATCTCTCTAACACGTTCCACCCTTTGTGAGTGTTTGTACACGGGGGGGGGGGGGGGGTGCGCTAGTAAACTTGGTAGGAAAGGACAAAGGGCATTCTGAAAGCAGGGAAGACTCAAGTAAACGGGAGAATGAGAGCAGAAAGAGGGTTAAATTAAAGTCCCTCAAGCAGCCGAACAAGGCAACGCCAGCACACCACCCTCTCTTTTTTTGGTCACCCCCCGGGGGTCCTTTTCCTTATTACCGCCTACTGAAATCAAAAGTTGGTCTACCCCTACCCAGACCAACAAATCTTCCAAATGTCAGGGCACTAGCGACATGGGGAATGACAGGCTAATGTTCCTCCCCCACACTCCCTCCCCCCCCAAAAAAGAGAAAAGTCCAATCCAATAAGTGCAGGTCATCCTGCCCTCTGGGGCAGTTCCAGCCTGCGCAGAGAAGGCTCGGATGGGTCGAGAAAGAGAAGACAGACCATCTCTATTTCCACACACCCTCAGCTGGAGAAACAAAACAAAGGCAGCCCTCCTTCCCGGTAGCCACTACCCCAGCCACAGAGGCTTTCCTATTTCCCGGTGCAGTCTGGCCTCCCGCCCCCGCCCCATGACAAAGAAAAGGCACTTGGTGAGCAAGGCCTTCCTGCCTCCACGGTTGGGGGAGGGGGCTGCGAGGTGAGGAGCCCCCTCGACACCCCGCGCTCACGCTACCGGCCCGCGGCGGAGAGGGGAGGCCCGGGAATCCGGTCCGGGAAGGGGTGGGGGTACCTTGAAGTAGCCGCCTTCGTAGAGGGTGTTAGGGGGTCCGAAGATGGCCACCTCCCAGTTGTAGAGGTCGGACTCATCCACCAGGGTGATCCGGAAGCCCTCCACTGGTTCCTCCTGCAAGGATTTCAGCTCAAGCATCAAGGCTTTTTGCGAGCTGGTCATCTGCTGCTGGGCCATCGCGGCAGCGGCGGCGGCGGCCGTGCGGGGCCGCGGCCCCAGTCCTCGCGCACCGGCCGGGCCGGACCAGGCCCCTCCCCTCCGCTCGCCCTCGGGCCGGGCCGGGCCCCTGTCTTCACACGCCTGGTAGGGCCGAATCAGGCCCCAGACGGCCCGCGGGCCCGCCCGGGGTCCTCCTCACTCTCGACGCGGGCCGGCCCGGGCCCTCCTCACACTCGGACCGGGTGGGGGCGGGCCTGAAGGAGTTGGGGGAATCCGCTCCCGGCCCCGGGCCTCCCCCCCCCGGAGGGGGCCTCTACTTGACGGGGGGGGGGGGGGAGTGGAGGTGGAAGCGAAAGAAGGCGGCGGAGGGCAGGCGGTGGTGAAGACAGGGGGGCCAGGCTGGGCCGGGAACGCCGTGCTCGCTCGCCCTCTCGTTCTCCGCGGGGGCCGGAGGGGCGCACGAGGGAGGGCGCGCCGTGCGCTAGGGTCTCGGGGACCGTGGCAGCGGCGGCGACGGCGGCGGCTGCGCGGGGGGGAGGGGCGGAGGAGAAGAGCGAGAGCGCCTCGCGCCGCGGGAGCGACAGAGCAGAGAAGGAGGGAGGGAGGGTGGCAGGGAGGGACGGAGAGGAGGAGGGGCGCGCGCCGGGAGGGGGGTGGCTCGCGGCGGCAGCTGCCCGGTGCGCGTGCGCGCGCCCCTCCTCCCTCTCCCCCCCCCCCCCCCCCCGCCCTCTTCGCTCCGCTCCTGCTCCCGCCTGCCCGCTTCTTCCCCGCCGGGCCCCACGGTGGCGGCGCTTTGTGACGCCTGCGCGTGTCCCCCACCCTTTAAGGGCCAAGCGGCGGTGGGATCAAGGGCGGGCCGCCGAGGATCGCTTTGGGCCCTAAGTGACGGTTGTGCGGCTGGACGCCGCGGTTCCAGAGGCGTGCCCCGGAAGGAACCTCAGGTCCTAAGGCTCTCAGAGATCTCGCCCTGTGTGTCCCTTGGCCTCCGTAGTCTTCCTGGGTGGAACCCTGGTCCCCTGCGGGCTCCTCTCGGAGACACCCAGTCTGTGGTCCCCACACTTAGGAGATGCTAGAATAAGCTCTGTCTCCCGCTGATCGCTGATCGAACCCCTAGGCAAGTCGCCCACCTTAGGGAAGGCAGCCTCCCAAAGGAGAACTAGAGAAAAACAGATAAGCTAGCTCCTGCTTCCTTTTTCCAAGAGAAGGTTGTGTGAAAAGAGTAGAAAACTTAGAAAACTAATATTGAACCTGATTCCAGGTCCTACTCTATGTGAGATTTGGGGAAGAGCGCTACCTATACTTTAGAGTACTTGGTTGCAAAATATTGAGGTTGGCCTGGTTTGAGCTTGGAAGGGAAGACGGAGACAAAAGCAGAAGAGTCAGTGTACTTCCTTGCCAATCAGCGCTACATAGTGAGACCCTGTCTCTAAAGACAAAAGTCTGTGGTTGAACTTTTACTTCCTACGGATCCTTTCTGCTTGTTCTTCCTGGATATGGCTTGACTGAAGAGAGAGGGAGACATGGTCTTCAGTCCCTGGGTTAGGATACTCAAGGATTGTTCTCCACAGAAACCAGGAGACTGTTGGGTGTGGTGGCTCATGCATTTGATTTCAGCACTTGATAACTAGATATTCAGAGGCAGGCTGATTGAATTCAAGGCCAACCTAATCTACCTAACTAGTTCCTCACCGCTGGAGCTACAAAGCGAGACCCTGTCTCAAAAAAAACAAACAAAAATAGAAACCAGACTACTGAAATAAGTTCCAAACATACCATTTTGGGTCCAAAAAGCTCCATCCCAACTTCTTGTTTGATCAGCTTCTGTAAAAGAAGATTGATTACACTTAAAAGGAATTGTAATGGTTAAATTGAATCTACAGGTAATAAGACTTTATTTTACAAAAGTTTCAGATTTATAGAAACAGTTAGTTCTCATGTACTTATCACCCAGTTCCCCTATTGGAACATCTTCCATAGTATAGGACAGTTATTGTGATTATAAAACAATACTGACAGCTTAGCATGATGCTACATGCTTGTGATCCCAAGATTCTGAGGCTGAAGCAGGAGAATCACTTCGAATTCTAGGCCTGCCTGACCTTCGGAAGAACCACTTAAAACCAAGTGGTTCTACTGCTCACCTATAATCCCAACCCTCTGGGGACAGAGACGAGAGAATCAGTCTCAGTTCTCGGCTACAAGACCCCGACTCAAGCACAAGAAGACTGAGAGAAGACTCAGCAGATACAGGAACTGCTGTTAAGCCTTATTATAGAGGAGTCCAGGATCCACATGGTGGAAGTGAAGAACTGACTCCCCCAAGCTGTCCTCTGACCTACACTCAGTGCTTGCAGTGACACACAATAATAAAGATGTAAAAATCGTTTAAATAGTTTAGATGTATTTGTGTGTGTGTGTGTGTGTGTGTGTGTGTGTGTGTGTGTGTGTGTGGCTTGTCTGCATATATGTACCACATTCCAGCCTGGGGGCTGGAGAGAGATCAGTGGTGAAGAGTGTGTACCTCTTTTCCAGAGGACCTGATATCAATTCCCAGCACCCACATCAGACAGCTCACAATCACATACAATCCAGCTCCAGTGACTGTTTCTGACCTCTGTGGTCACCATACTCACATAAAATACACACACATAATTTTTTAATATAAAAAGGGAAGGGACTGGAGAAATGGTTCAGCGGTTAAGGTTCTTGCAAAGGACCTGGATTCGGTCCCCAGCACCCACTTGGTGACTCAAAACCACTTGTAGCTCCACTTCCAGGGAAGCCAACACCCTTTTCTCACCTTCATGGGAACTACATTCACATGGTGTACAGACAGGCAGGCACAACACCTTCAATCCCAGCACTTGAGAAGCAAAGACTGATCAATCTGAGTTTGAGGCCAGCCTGGTCTACAGAGTTCTAGGACAGCAAGGGTTATACAGAGAAATTCTGTCTCAGAAAATAAATAAATAAAACAAGAAAAATAATTCCTTCGGGAGACAGAGGCAGGTGGATCTCTGTGAGTTCGAGGCCAGCCTGGTCTACAAGAGCTAGTTCCAGGACAGGCTCTAAAACTACAGCAAAACCCTGTCTTGAAAAACCAAAATAATAATAATAATAATAGCCGGGCGGTGGTGGCACGCACCTTTAATCACAGCACTTGGGAGGCAGAGGCAGGTGGATCTCTGTGAGTTTGAGGCCAGCCTGGTCTACAAGAGCTAGTTCCAGGCCAGGCTCTAAAACTACAGAGAAACCCTGTCTCAAAAAAAACCAAATAATAATAATAATTCCATATACATATTAATAAAACTTTTTTCCTTTTTTTTCTTTTTTGGTATTTTTGAGATAGGGTACTATGTAGCTCTGACTGTCCTAGAACTCACTATGTAGACCGGATTGGTCTCAAACTCAACAAGATCCACCTGCCTCTGCCACCCAGGTGCTGGGACTAAAGTTCTGTGCCCCACACCTGGCAACTTTTAAGAGGCTTTTTAAACCCCAACATTTCCAGTTCTGCCACCCTCTTTCTCTTTAAACAATGGCCTGATGGCAGATCTTCATGAAGGCCTGAGGAGTAAGGTGAAGGCCTGTCACCCTGGAGGATGACACTCAGTGACATCAGTGATGATCAGCCCAGTGACACCAGGAGGATGAGCCCAGTGACACCATTCTCGGGGCCAAAATCCAAGACAAGGAAGGCATCCAGCACAGCCGGCAGAGCTGCTGTTCACTAGGAAGCGGCTGGAGGATGACCACATCTTGTCAGACTACACTACCCAGAAAGAGTGCCCCCTGCACCTGTGTGGTGGCATCACAGAGCTGTCCGTTTGCCAGCTCATCCAGAAGGACATCTGGGGCAAGATGATCCATCACAGATGCACCCAGGAAGTGCACCCACAACAGCAACCTGCACCCAAATGGAAGGTCAAATCAGGGTTGACCCATGACCGCAGAACTTAGGAAAGTTCCAAGATATATGCCAATACTGATGAGTGACTATTAACTGAAGCTCAGGTTTTATTCACATTTTCTTTGTTTTTACCTAGTGTTATTTTCCCTATGGGGGGGCGGGGGAGACAGGGTTTCTCTGTGTAGCCCTGGATGTCCTGAAGCTCCCTAGATCTGGATGTCCTAGAACTGCAGACCAGGCTGACCTCAAATTCAGAGACCCGTCATTTTTCTTTTTCTATTTCTGCATTCTACCCAGTCTTTTTTCTTTCTTTCTTTTTTTTTTTTTTTTTGCTTTTTTTCCTTTTTTTTTTTTTTTGCTTTTTGAGTCAGGGTTTCTCTTTAGCTATGGAGCGAGATCTGGAACATACTCTGTGAACCAGGTTGGCCTTGAACTCACAGAAATCCATCTGCCTCTGCCTCCAGGGATTTAAAGGCATGCACCACCACCACCCAACTATCCCAGTCTTTTTTTTTTTTTCCTATAGGACATTTTCTTAACTATCCCATCCAGTCTAAACGAGTACAATTTCTTAAACTTTTTTTCCTTTTGACGACTTTGACACTACTAAAGAATATTGAGGGCCCAGGGCCGGACAGATGGCTCAGAGGTAAAGAGCACTGGCTGCTCTTCCAGAGGTCCCTGGTTCAATTCTCAGCAACCACACAGCAATCAAAACTATCTATAACTTCAGTTCCAGGGGACCGAACACCCTCACACAGACAGACATGCAAGCAAAACACCAATGGACATAAAAATAAATAAATAAATAAATATTTTTTTAAAAAAGGAATCATCAAAAAAATTTTAAAGTATATTGGTTTTTGATTTTTACATTTCATTTATGTGATGTACATAAGCGAATTGTCTGCACGTATGTCTGTATAACACGTGCATTCCTGGTGCCCTCAGAGGTCATAAGAGGGTCGGCTCTCCTGTGGAGGGACTGCAGCTGTGAGCCGCCATGTCGGTGCAGACACTTGAACCTAGGGTCTCTCAAAGAGCAACCAGCCATCCATCTCTCCAGGCCTGCTTTTTTAATTCCTAATGGTGTTGCTGAGGATTGAAACCAAGGTCTCTTTCCTGACTACTTGTATGTTTAATGGACACAAGCTGGAGTCATCTGAAAGGAGGGAACCTCAACTGAGAAAATGCCTTTACTTCAGATCCAGCTGGCCGGGGTGGTAGTAGTGCATGTCTTCAGTCCCAGCACTTGGGAGACAGAGGCAGGCGGATCTCTGTGAGTTCGAGGCCAGTCTGGTCTACAGAGCAAGGTCCAGGACAACCAGAGCTACACACAGAGAAACCCTGTCTCAAAAAAAAAAAATCCAGCTCAAGGGCATCATTTTCTTTATTTGTGATTCATGGAGAAGGGCCCAGGCCACGGTGGGTGGTGCCATCCCTGAGCTGATGGTCCTAAGTTCTGTAAACTGAGCAAGCCATGCTGAACAAACCAGTAAGCAGCATTCCTCAGCTCCTGCCTCCAGGTTCCTGTCCTGTGTGAGTTTCTGGCCTCACTGCTTTTGGTGATGACCTGTTACATAGAACTGTGAGTGAAATAACCCTTTCCTCCCTAAGTTACTTTGGTCATGGCGTTTGATCGCAGCAACAGTAACCCTGACTCAGACCGCCTCCAAGGTAAGGAAACACTCTATATTTGCTTCTTCCTTTTCATTTTTTTTTCAATCAGAATTCCCTCTTTTTATTTATTTATTATTTTGCATTGTGTGTGTGAGAGCGGGTGTCCTACATGGAGGTCAGAGGACAACTTTCTAGAGTACACTCTCTCCTTTCACCGTGTGAGTCCTAGGGATCAAACTCAGTCCTCAGGCTTGGCACCAAATGCCTTTACCCACCCACTGGGCTATCTCTTGCTGACCCTCTGTTTTACTTTTTTGGGGACAGGATTTCACTATGTAACCCAGGCTGACTTCAACTAGCAGTCTCTGCCTCAGCCTCCAGAACAGTTGATAATAGGGGTAAGGCCACCACACTTATCTAGATCAAATATTTAGTAGACAATCCCTCAAAACTGGGATTTGTGGTGTTTTTCTCATAAATAAGACTTTTTTTTTTTTGCTAAAGGGAATGATCACAGAGGTAAAATACCATCTGCATCACATCAGACCAAGGGCATGTAATAGAACAACATGATTAGCCTTGTGAATGTTGACCTTGGTCAGCTGGCTAAGGTAGTGTGTCAAGTCTCTCCACTGTAGACTCACTCTGCTTCCCCACCCCTTCATTACTGTGTTGTCTGGAAGGAAGTCACTGTTCAAAAATCCAGTTGATGAGCAACTTGTTTATTTACAGACGGGTATCTTCTTGCTGTATAGCCCAAGCTGACATATAACTCAGTTTGTAGCCCAAGCTGGCCTAAGACTTGTGAGCCTCCTGTCTCCCTGCCTGATTCTGGGGATACAGGCGTGTGTCACCAAGCACAACTGCCCCACCCCAATAGCTGAGACCTCAGTACTTGAAAGCATCATTTTCATCCTAGGTCATCTTTAGCTGTGTAGTTAAATGCAGACTCGAGTTTCTGTCCCACCCGGTCCCACAGCCATTCAGTCCCCAGCGAGGGCAACATAAGACCGTGCCTCAAAACATTTTTAAAAGGAATAGTTGATGGGCTCTCAATCCTGCCTAGGTCACAAGACCAAGTTCTATTACTAGAATTAGAACTCCCCTCAAGGAAGAATACCCTAATTAAAGCATCCTCTCCTCTCAGAATGATGACATAAGCCTAACTCTAGCTTCCTTACCTCCACTACCCAATTTCAGGACAAGAAGATTGCCGACCTAGAAACCTGGGAGATGATGTTGACACCTTTAATAGCACAGCTGTGTGTAGACAAACAGGCAGAAAGATCTCCTTCAAAGCATTTCACCCACATACAGTCACCACAGCCCCACCCTGACCTATAGGATTAGAGATCTTTAGCCTAGCCCATTGAAGCACGCACCTGCATTCCTGGGCTCAAGTCAACTCATACACTCATACCCTAGGTATCTACTCCGGGCATGGTCCTAAGGTAGATCGGCATCCTCTTGTCTTAATGGGTTTTATTCTCAACTCTCCACTGTCAGTCTAGAAGCGCAATTCCACCAAGACAGCGCCTGTCTTAGTCTATCCAGCGGAGACATTGTCTTCAGCAAACAGTAGCTGTTTGTTACTCTTCTCTGTACCTCAGGGAAAGCACCGAGTCTGATACAAAGTAGATACTCGGCATTTGGAATTTATGTTGCTTTATTATTATTACGTCTATTTTGTGTGTGGGGGGGTGCCACATGCAACACCAAGGGGGGATGTGGAGGTCAGAGAACAACTTGTAGGAATAGGCTCTCTCTTTTCACCGTGTGAAGCTCATGGTATGGAACTCCAGTCACCAGACTTGGCAGCAAGTGCCTTTACCCTCGGAACCATTTTGCCATCCCCTGTTTGTCTGTTTTCTTTTTGAGGAAGAGTCTTCACTTATAGCTCAGGAGGCCACTTAAGTATTTGTTTTGAAAGGCAGCAAAGACTTGGTGTCATAGTCTGTAATTTCAGCACTGAATGGAAAGGCTAAAGCAGGAAATCCAGCATTTACGTGGTTAAGGCAGGAGGATTACCTTGTTGGAACTATTTAGTGAGTACCAGGTCAACCAGGGCTGCACAACAAGATTCTGACAACACACACACACACACACACACACACACACACACACACACGGGGTGGAGAAGTCAGAGTCAAGAAGATAGTCAGTATCACAGATTAACACATTGAACCCCACCTTCCACCTCCATGGCTACGCTGTCTCTAGTACATAGCAGGTATTCCGGACAACAAAATACATAATCGTATTTTTCTAATGTCTTTCACGGATTATGTTCTGAAGTAAAAGCTGAATGCAGAGTGATGAAAGAGATGGAGGGGCAGGGAGACACAAGTTCAAAGCCAGCTACAGAGTCAGTTCAAAATCAGTCTGGGCAAGTTGTTCCTCTCTCAAAATTAAAAAGTCTGGAAATATATAGTTCGGTGGTAGAACACTTGTGCAACATGTAAGGCCCGTTCATGACCTGGCATTGAGGAACACAACCACCCCAACAAAAATGATTGGCAGAAATTACAACATTCTGTTTCATAATGGCAGGAACAGACTTGAATTGATTGATTGGTGCCCTCTTGTGGTCAAGAAACCAAAAACCTAAAGTCACAGTCTAAGGCTTCACCTGGTACGAGCCAAGCAGAAAACTTCTGTAGAGTCTATTCACTTTTTTTTTTCAAGTGAGAGCTGACATAATGTAAAGAGAGGAAGAAGAATTTTATTTAGGATATTTTAATTTTTAAAAACAGAGTTCCCAGTATCCCCAGCTGACCTTGAACTAGCTCTGCAGCTGAGAATGACCCTTAACTTGAGATCCTCCTGCCTCCACCTCGGCTGGCTTGCTTGTTGTAGTTAAAGGTTTGTGCCCTGTGCCCCTTTTAGAAAATTTAATTGTGATTCTTTTTTTATAGATAAGGTCCAAGTATCCCGGGCTGGCTTTAAACTTGCTATGTAGTTGAGACTGTCCTTAAACTGATCTTCATGCGTCTACCAGTCAAGTTATGGAGTGCAGGCATGCGCCGCACATCCCAGCTGTTGATTCTGAATTCAATGATTGGCTTAGGAATGTGGCTGAATGCTCACAAAAAAATATGCAATGCCTGCATTCAACCCCCACAAAAATTTGTTTAAAAATTGTATTTTATTATTTAGTTTTCAGGCTTATTCACTTATTTCTCTCTCAATATATTAAAATAAAGCAAGGTGTACTGGTGTGTGAGTATACTCCTAGGACCTGGGAGTGGAGATAGGGTACAGGAATTTGAGCAGGGCTGTGGTGGCACACCTCTTTAATCCCACCACTCAGGAAGTAGAGTCCTTTGCTTCTCTAAGTTCAAGGCCAGTCTGGTCTATGGGGAGAGTCCCAGGACTATATAGAAAAACCCTGTCTTGGGGGCAGGGGAAGGATATCAGAAATTCAAGCCTAGCCTAGACTACAAATTATGTTCAAGTTCATGTATCCCAAGGCTGACTTGGGATACAAGAAACCTGTCTCAGCACATTTTTAATCCCAGCTCTAGAGAGGCAGAGCAGGTGGATCTCTTGAGTTTAGGGTCAGCCTGGTCTACAGAGTCAGTTCCAGTACAGCCAGAGCTGTTATACAGAGCTGTCTCAAAAATAAATGCGTAGGGGCTGGAGAGATAGTTCAAGGGTTAAGAGCACATACTAGTTTTGCAGAGGACCTGAATTCAGCTCCCAGCACTTACATCAGGCTACTCAACCAACTGGGACTCCAGCTCCAAGGAATCTGATGCCTCTGGCCTTGACAGGTACCTAAATTCACATCTTAAAAATAATAAAAGTTGGGGCTGGAGAGATGGCTCTGAGGGTGAGAGCACTGGCTACTATTTCAGAGGTCCTGAGTTCAATTCCCAGCAAACACATGGTGGCTCACAGCCATCTGTAAGGAGATCTGGTGCCCTCTTCTGGCCTGCAGGCAGAACACTATATACATAATAAATAAATCTTTAAAAAAATAAAAATAATAAAAGTAAATCTTTAAAAATGAAAAGACATATGTCATACTTGAATAGTGCTACTAAGAACCACAATCATCTAATAGTAACTAACAATTGTTAAGCATCTCTATGTAATAGGGTGTTGTGGGATAATCTTTTTGTACACTGTGAAGATATATCTCTGCCAAGACACCTTCTGATTGGTTTAATAAAGAACTTAACAGCCAATAACTAGGTAGGAGAGGATAGGCCAGATTTCTAGGCAGAGATAGAAATTCTGCAAAGAAGAGAGGCAGAATTCGCTAGCTATGGGACATACTGTACTGAGTGGAAGTAAGGAGCCACGTGACAGAGTGTAGATTAACATAAATGGGTTAATTTAAGTTATAAGAGCTAGTGTGTGAAGCAGGCTAGTAGTGGCGCACACCTTTAATCCAGCACTCAGGAGGCGGAGGCGGAGGCAGGCGCCTCTGTGAGTTCGAGGCCAGCCTGGTCTACAAAGCAAGTTCCAGGACAGCTAGGGCTCTTATACCAAGAAACCCTGTCTTTGGGAACAAACAAACAAACAAAAACAAAAAAGCTAGTATGTACAAGCCTAAGTTAAAGCCAAGCTTTCATAATGAATAAGAAGCCTCTGAGTCATTATTTGGGAGTTGGCAGTCCAAATAAAGTCTGACTACAATAGGTCCTTCACAGACAGTATCTCAGTCAAACCTCACAGAATTCACTACACAGTCCTTCACTCATTGTACTATGTTAAAATAAAGGTTAAAGAGGTTAAATAACAGCTGGGGGGTGGCGTATGCCTTTGATCCTAGCACTTGGGAGGCAAAGGTAGGCAGATCTCTGTGAGTTTGAGGCCAGCCTTGGGGTTCCAGGACAGGCAGGGCTGTGATGCAGAAAAGCCCTTTCTTGGAAAAAAAAAGAGGTTAAACAAGAAGCTACCCAAGGTCACTCAAATATCGTGGCAGAACCCCAAGTTAGCATCAATCATACCACTTCATGGATTTTTTTTTTGGTGGGGGGGAAAGGGAGTCTTTCTTGCTGTGTGGCACAGGTTGGCCTTGAACTCATGATTCTCCTGAGAGCCTCCGCAGTGCTAAGATTACAGGTATGCTCCATGACACCTAGCTTCAACCACTCCACTTCAGTGTGACTGCTATTAATTGCCTTGCTGTCATGTTCTTAGTGTAATACGTTGACAGCAATCTGTGTGCATCACAGCACCACCCACACAGTACTGAGGCTGTTTACCTCTTCCTCTCAGCCATCAAGATGCTCTCGAGGAAGCCTTTCATCCTTTCTTTCATTCAACAAATATAGGGAGTGCTTCCTGCATGACAGACCCCGTGCTAATTGCCAGGAATACAGCAATGAATAAGACAGAGATTTCCTGGGCATGGTGGCACGTATCTATAATCCCAACTCCTGGAGGGTGGAGACAGGGAAGATAAGAAACTCATGGTCAGTCTCAACTATATACTGAGTTTAAGGCCATTCTGGGTTATCAGAAAGGAAGAAAGGAAGGAAGCAAACAAGAGTCATCTTAAGGCACTGGCTCACCACGAAGCCTGATGGAAAGAGAGAACCAACTTCTCCACGATGTCCTTCATATGTGTGTCATGGCACAAAGTAAATGGGAAAAAAATTAGGAACAAACAAGACATAAACAATCAATTTGTGCCATTTATGTGGCTGGCTAAAGGTATTCTAGGTTGAAATAGGACTAGACACAAGCAAGCAGTTAGAAAATCTCTGGGAGACAGAGGCAGGATTAGGAGTTCCTGGTCATCCTCAGCACCACAACAAATTTGAGGCCACCCTGGGTTACATGAAGCCTTGTCACAAAAAGAGCAGCACACACACACACAATACACAAAACCTAAGCAAGGTGCTTGCTTACCATGCTAGAGGTCTTGCATTGTTAGAGAGAGAGAGAGAGAGAGAAATACCAGATATGGGGCTGGAGAGAAGGCTCAGAAGTTAAGAGCACTGGCTGTTCTTCCAGAGGTCCTGCAGTCAATTCCCAGCAACAATACAGTGGCTCAGAGTCATCTATAATGAGATCTGGTACCCTCTTCTGGCATTCAAGCATGCACGGAGGCAGGAGAATATATACAAAATAAATAAACAAATCTTAAAAAAAAATACCAGCGATAGCAGTGAATGCCTGTAGTTCCAGTTACTTGAAGTGGCTGAGGCAGGCGCCCCTCTTAGGTCTATAAGTCTAAGATCCAAGACCAGTTTAAGCAGTGAAGAAGGATCCCTTATCTCAAAAAAAACCAAAGAAGACAGGAAAAGATGCAGTTACAAATGAAAGCAGGACGAGGAAGAGACATGACAAGCATCTGTGCGCTTGTGAAGTGATACATAACTAGATAAAAGGACTAACCTGTGAAGTAGAGAGGCAAGAACATCCTACCAGGTTTCTGACTTTTGGTCAAGACTTATGAAACTCTCTATCCTGGACACCAAGTACAGGACCTGACATTTCTTTTTCTTTGTTTTCGAGACAGGGTTTCTCTGTGTAGTCTTGGCTGTCCTGGAACTCACTATGTAGACTAGGTTGGCCTCAAACTCACAGAGATCCACCTGCCTCTGCCTCCTCGAGTGTTTGGATTAAAGGCATGCGCCTCTATCGCCTGTTGGGCTTGACATTTGTTATGACTATCATTATTTTTGCAGTAATTTTAACTCAGGGCTTCTCCTTTTTTTTTTTTTTTGTTTTTTTGAGACAGGGTTTCTCTGTGTTGCTTTGTTGCCTGCCCTGGAATGGAACTAGCTCTTGTAGACTAGGCTGGCCTCGAACTCACAGAGATCCTCCTGCCTCTGCTTCCCAAGTGCTGGGATTAAAGGCATGCACCACCACCGCCCGGCTAACTCAGGGCTTCTTAAATGAAAAGTACCAACTCTACCACAGAGTTCAGACACATACTCCTTTTACTTTACTCTTCAGGATTTACTTACGGGTGGATGGAGAGATGGATTAGGGTTAAGAGCACTTACTACTTTTGAGAGTACTGAGTTCTTTCTCCAACACCCACACAGGGTCTTACAACTGCCTGTAACTCCACTTCTAGGAATCCAATACCCTCTTTAGGCTCCCAAAGGTTCCTGCACACACGTGGTGCATAGAAACTCCTGGGCACAAAGCCATGCAATCAAAAATAAATTTAAAAGATTTACTTTCAAGACTGGAGAGATGGTTCAGCAGCTAAGATCTCTGACTGCTTTACTAGAGGACCTGGTTCAATTCCCAGCACCTACATTGTGACTCACAACCATCTGTTACTGCAGTTCCAGGGGATCCTATGAGTTCATCTGGCCTCCGTGAGCACTGTACATACATGGTACATGGATACACATGGAAGAATATGTACATACCTATACACATAAAGTAAAAAGCAGTCAGGAGACAGAGGCATGTGGATCTCTCTGAGTTCCAGGGCAGCCAGAGGTACAGGGTGAAACACTGTCAAAATAAATTTTCTTTGCATATAGGTATGTGTGTCATGGGAGTGCCTGGTGCCAAAGGCGGCCATTTGATTTCCTAGAACTAGGGTTACAGGCAGCAGTTGTGAGCCTCGGTGCTGTGTGAATTCTGTGAATGAAACCAGGTCCTCTGCATGAGCAGCAAGTGCTTTTAGCCCTCAGCTATGTCTCCAGGGGTGGAATTCTTTTTGTTGCTGTTTTCCAGAAATCTTTTTTCCTCCCTTAATTACGTGTGTGTGTGTGTGTGTGTGTGTGTGTGTATGTGTGTGTGTGTAAGGCACACAGGTATCACACGAGTGAATGTGGAGGTCAGAGAACAACTAGCAGGAGTCAGTTCTCTCCTTCCACCATGTGGGTCCCAGGGCATAATGGCAGATGCTTTTACCCACGGAGTGGTCTCATAGGTCCTAAGGAGCCAACTCTTGACCTCGTTTCCTCCCCGTTACTCCCCTCTGCTCTATCTTATTTATCTTACAATATAGTCCTGGCTAGCCTGACACTTCCTGTGTAGACCAGGCTGGCCTTGAACTCAGAGATCTGCCTGACTCTGCCCCAAGTGCATCTATTACTTCACTGGGATGCCAGGATTAAAGACGCATCACGTGGTGGTGGCCCATGCCTTTAATCCCAGCACTTGGAAGGCAGAGGCAGGTGGGTCTCTGTGAGTTCCAGGCCAGCCTGATCTAGAGATCGAGTTCCAAGACAGCCAAGACTACACAAGGAGAAATCCTGTCTCTTTCAAAAAACCCAAAACAAACAAGCAAACACCCAAAAGTAACACAAACAAACAAACAAAACAAAAGACGTCCATCACCATGCTCAATTTATTTTCTTTATTGAGACATGGTATCATTATACAGTCCTTGACTGATCTGGAACTCCTTCTGTAGACCAGTCTGGTCTTGCCTGCTTCTGCCTCCTAGATGCTAAGATTAAAGGTATATGCACCACACCTAACCTAGATCAGAGATCTGAAAAGGTAGACACCCAAGTGCCATTTTCAGTTTCTCTCTAGTAGCTCAGGCTCAGGCTTGTGAATGGGATTATTGAGTTCATTAATGACACAAGCACTCATGACCAGCTCAAGCGGTTTTGTAAAATAATAGATAAATAAAGGTAAAATAAATCTGGCGAAATAGTAACACTGAATGAAGATGAAAGGTATTTAGAGATTCACTATTACGAGGATCTGTGCTTAAACTTTTAGTGTTTGTTATCTTTTATACACACATGTACACACACACACACACACACACATTTTTCAAGACAGGGTTTCTCAGTGTAACAGTCTTGGCTGTCCTAGAACTTGTTTTGTAGGCTGGCCTCGAACTCAGAGATCCGCCTCTGACTCCTGAGTGCTGGGATTAAGGGCATGTGCCACCACTGCCTGGCCGCTGTCTTACATTTTAAGAAGGAAAAGTTGGAGAGAGGCTATGTTAGAATTCTAGATACTTGAACTAAACTTGGCAGGGAAAACAGAAAAAAAACGAATTCAAGATGTATTTTGGAGGTAGAAATCACATGACTTGCTCATAGACAGGACAAATCAGATACTGAGAATCGCTAGCATAAACAGGCAAACAACGAAACAAAACAAAAAACCCCACCGGAAACAAAGGCAAGCTCCACCCTTCCGTTCCCAGATAGGGAAGTGAGGAAAGAACGCGACCAGCTGGACTCACACGCGCTTCCGGTGTAGTGTCGCGAAGAGGTTGTAAATTACAAGACCTCCTTTGGTCCCGCCCACAATGGGCGGTTCCGTGCCAACGATTGACCAATAGTGATCGAGATGACGTACTCTAGCTCAATGGTCCTCAGTGGGTGGAGCCTGTGACAGGAGTTGGAACTCTGGAGTTGCCCCTTCGGCCCACGTGGGGAGCTACGCGGTAGATCCGGCTTGAATTCCTAGTGCGGGAGAGTAACTGCAGTGGAGATGGGGCCGGCCCCCCCCGGAGAGCAGCTACGCGGAGCAGCAGGGGAGCCAGAGGTTGGTTGATCTCAGTAGGTGAAAGAGAGTCTCAAAATGTGCTTTCTTGGCTACAAAGCATGAGGTAATCAGGCCTGACAGCTAGCTCGTGGGGAACTTAAGGGCGGCCCATTCTGGAGGAACCGTATTTCCTCCATTCTTCTAACCTAGATCATTGGGTAAAGATTTTCAGGGAAGCGAGGCCTGGCAAGATCTGAATGCAGCAGGATTGGAGGTGATATTTTTAAAAAAGCCATAAGCCTGTCTCAGCAAAAGATTTATAGTATCTGGAACCACGAGGGCTTTTGGGCTCTGCTTAAGGCAATGAGCATTAAATTAACTCAGCCAGGCCGGAGTAGGACCGCTGTCAAACTCATCCCGATGATGGACATCCCGAGGTTTCTAAAATCCGATGCCCACTGAAAGGGAGGAACTAGAGAAGTTGAAGCCTTTACCCATAACCTTTAAGCAACTGATGATGTAGGTACCCACGGTTTCATGTTGGCTTTTCCCTCTTTGGTCATAGGTTTTGGAGCTTGGCCTGGAAGGGGGGAACAAGGAGAAGGTGACCTCCAGAAAGCGCGCAAAAACTGAGCCACCTGCAGACGGCCTCCTGCAGCCAGTGAAGCTCAGTCGGGCAGAGCTGTACAAGGAGCCTACAAATGAGGAGCTGAATCGCCTGCGGGAGACGGAGATCTTGTTCCACTCCAGCTTGCTTCGCTTGCAGGTCCTTACAGGTGACCCGGGCATAGGTGAGAGGGATTTCCCTGGGGTCCTGAGGCTGACAGGGTCTCCTTTTTCCCTCTCTTACAGGTGGAGGAGTTACTGAAGGAAGTGAGGCTCTCAGAGAAGAAGAAAGAGAGGATTGATGCTTTCCTGAAGGAGGTCAACCAGCGGATCCGGAGAGTGCCCTCAGTCCCTGAGACTGAGGTGAGAAGGGTTGCCTGGGGAACAGGGAGGCATCTGACACTCTGCTGTTCTCCCAAGAGAGTGGGGTGCTAGGGAAATCATTGTCATTGCGATAAAACTGAACTGGGTCACCAGCCATCCATGTATTTCTCACTCAACAACCATGTGTATGGGCCGGGTGGTGGGGGCACACACCTTTAATCTCAGCACTGGGGAGGCAGAGAACTCACTGGGAGGTGAGTTCAAGGCCAGTCTGGTTTACAAGAGCGAGTTCCAGGACAGTCAAGGCTGTTACATAGAGAAACCCTGTCTCAAAAAACCCAAAACAAAACAAAAAAAAACCCCACAACCATATGTATGTCTTGCACAAATGTTATATAGGATTTTGTTTGTTTGTTTGTTTGAACAGGGTATTATGTAGCTCTGGCTGGCTTTGAACTCTTAGTAGTTCTGCCAGAGCTCCCAAGGACTGAGATTGAGGGCCTGAGCCACGTTTTGTTTTTAACACAGGAACACAGGGTCTTAGCTCTGTAAACCTGTGTTGTCCTCAAACTGGTGGCTATTCTCCTACTTCAGTCTCCTGAGTGCTGGGATTATAGTTGTGAACCTTAACCTCCAACCAAAAATGGATATATTTTGATTTTATGTATTTATTCACTGTGTCAGGCTGGCCTTGAACTTGTTGCTGTGTAGTCAAGGGTGACCTCGAACTCCTGATCTTCCTGCTTTCCCAAATGCTGGGATGACATCAGGTTAGCATTCCTAACCTGAAAATAGGTAATAACAGAACTAAATCTTAAATATTTTTTTTCAATCAAGTTGTATTCATGGAGAAGGTGTTTATGGAAGACTGAGAGTTTAGTTTTTAACATGCCGGTATGTTGTCTACTAGACATCGGGGCTTTGTGAGAAGGGTAGTAGAATCCATGTGTTTCCTCTCCGTCCTTCCAGCTCACCGACCAGTCATGGCTCCCAGCTGGCGTTCGAGTGCCCCTCCACCAGGTGCCCTATGCTGTGAAGGGTTCCTTTCGCTTCCTGCCTCCGTCCCAGATCACTGTCGTGGGCAGCTACCTTCTGGGCACTTGTGTCCGACCAGACGTCAACGTGGATGTGGCGCTGACCATGCCCCGGGTAAGGCCCATGCTTTGGGGGTGTAGAGGGCCGCCACTCTGAGGGTAGTTTAGATGGGCCCTTGGTTCAGTTACTGTCCCTTTGAGCTCTTCATCTGTACGTTGGATATGATGCTCCCGTTGTTTTCCTGCACTCCCGAGTCAGTCACGAAGCCCTGGGAATTAAGCCTAACTTCGACCTAGCCCTAGCTCTGTAAGCACTTCTTCTGTGTCTGACTTCTCTCTTTTTCCCTGACTCCTCCAGGAAATCTTCCAGGACAAAGACGGCCTGAACCAGCGCTACTTCCGCAAGCGAGCTCTTTACCTTGCCCACTTAGCTTACCACCTGGCCCAGGATCCCCTCTTTGGAAGTGTTCGCTTCTCTTACACCAGTGGCTGCCACCTGAAGCCCTCGCTGCTGCTGCGGCCACAGGGTGGGAGTCACCCACTGGGTTTGGTGCACAGTATGGGGTGACAAAGCCAGAGGGGGGTAGTCACAAGGTCCGGAAGGTCTAGAGAGTAGAAATAGGAGCCTCAAGGCCAAGGTGAGAGGCATTGGTCTCAGATTATGAGGTGGAAAGTCACGGGTGCCCCAAGTGTGAGGGGGTGGTGAGGGGATCCCTCTGGTTCCAGGAGTTGTAGAATGTCAGTGTTTCTTGTCTCCGCCTAGGGAAGGATGAGTGTCTGGTTACTGTACGCCTGCATCCGTGCCCTCCTTTGGACTTCTTCCGCCCTTGCCGCTTGCTGCCAACCAAGAACAATGTGCGCTCTGCCTGGTACCGAGGGCACAGTGCTCCGGAGAGTGGTCAGTAGGCTCTGGTGTTAGGATGTGTTGGTGGACCAGGGTTTGGCGGAGGCTTTGTTCCTCACAGCTTCTATTTTCTTCTATTTCTTTTTCCTCGACAGGTAGCCCAGAGCCCCCTACACCCCATTATAACACGTGGATCCTGCAGGATACAGCTCTTGAGTCCCAAATGCACCTGCTATCCACTGTGTTGGGCTCTGCCCAGGGGCTGAAGGATGGTATAGCACTTCTGAAGGTTTGGCTGCGGCAGCGGGAGCTGGACAAGGTGAGCTGATGGTACCCCAGTGGCCTCACCTCCCTATGTCACAGACTGTTTCTGAGCTCAGATTTGTTGTGTCTCTTTCAGGGCCTGGGTGGATTTAATGGCTTCCTCATTTCTATGCTGGTTGCCTTCCTCGTGTCCAAACGCAAGATCCATACTACCATGAGCGGCTACCAGGTCCTGAGAAGTGTCTTGCAGTTTCTGGGTAAGGCAGCTAGATTGGGAAGATCGGGGTT
Organism: Myodes glareolus; assembly: GCF_982192425.1. Taxonomy (NCBI): domain Eukaryota; kingdom Metazoa; phylum Chordata; class Mammalia; order Rodentia; family Cricetidae; genus Myodes; species Myodes glareolus. The sequence goes on from NC_142041.1 coordinate 33,325,757, forward strand.
CCACTTATCCCGGGAACCCTCTCATCTCACCCCAGCTCCTTTAGTTCCTTGTCACCAGATGAGAAACAAATAGGTATAGCCACCCAGGCTAGGTATAGCCACCCAGGCTGCGGGAGGGTGTCCCTGCGGCTGGGTTCCAAGGGAAACCTCCTAACACACCTCCTTCTTCACTCTAGCCACTACGGATCTGACAGTCAACGGAATCAGTTTATCTTTGGGTTCCGATCCCTCCACGGTGAGTTAGGGCAGGGCCGGGCAGGGCTGTGCCAGGACCTGAAGGTAGCCCTGATTGGCCTGATTAGCCCTGATTGCCTTCTCTCTGCCTCGCAGCCAGTCCCGGCTGACTTCCACCAGGTCTTCCCCGTTGTGTTCCTGGACTCTACAGGCCACCTCAACCTCTGTGCCGACGTCACAGCTTCCACCTACAAGCAGGTACCCGTGGGCTCCTAGTCCCGTGTCCTCCAGAGGTCCCAGCCCAGACGCTGTTCCTTTGTCAGCGCCAGAGCCTCAGACACTCCCCTCCAAAGAAGTAAAGTCCGATGTGACCCCTTCGGCCCATGAGGGTTACAGCTGCGGCCCCTGCTTCACCCTGTGGCCCAGGTGCAGCACGAGGCACAGCTGTCCATGGCCTTGCTGGACAGCCAAGCTGGTGATGGATTTCACTTGCTGCTGATGACTCCCAAACCCATGGTCCGGACTTTTGACCACATTGTCCAGTGAGTTTGGGGCGAATCCAGGGTACGGGTCATTAAGGGAGGAAGCGTCAAGGACCTAGTGGGTCCTGATTGGTCCTCTTCGTCCTGTGCCCTCCAGCCTCCGCCCACTGAGTCGTCTGCAGGCAGCGTGTCACCGGCTAAAGCTTTGGCCAGAGCTACAGGACAGTGGTGGTGACTATGTTTCAGCAGCTTTGGGCCCGCTAACCACGATTTTGGAGCAGGGTCTGGGGTCCCGGCTGCGCCTTCTGGCTCACTCTCGGCCTCCAGTCCCAGAGGTGAGACCGTCTATGATGGGGAGTTTGTGGGGTCCCAGGGGACACAAAAGGCGGGCTGCCCAGCTGGCTAGACCAGGCTGGGGGACGTTGGGGTTGAACTCGACCTTTTTATTCCCTGCAGTGGGACATCAACAAGGATCCACCGAAGCACAAGGACTCTGGGACCCTGACCCTGGGATTGCTCCTCCAGCCTGAGGGACTGACCAGTGTTCTTGACCTAGGTCCTGAGGCTGACCAGCCTGAGGTGTGCAGCCCCAGCCTGTCCGTGGGGAGGAGTGGCCGGGTGCCCCTCATGCTACCCGAGCTGAGGCCTGTCATGGTGGAGTTTCTGAGGCAGCCTGTAGCTTGCTTCAGCGTTTGGGACTGAGCCTAGGGCTTCGAGCTTGCTGATAGGCAAGGCCTACCACTGCTACACCCCGACTCAGTCTTTCTTTCCTGATCTTTCCTCCCATCCTTTGCTTCTCCCCAGGCTGCTGACTTCCGTCAGTTCTGGGGATCCCGCTCAGAACTGAGACGTTTCCAGGACGGAGCCATCCGGGAAGCTGTGGTCTGGGAGGCGGCCTCTGTTTCTGAGAAGCGCCTTATTCCTCAACAGGTGGTCACCCACCTCTTGGCACTGTGAGTATTAGCATCTTCATGCCAGAAGGCTGCTGGGGTCAAGGGCAGCTGTTTTCAGTGGACGTAGCCCCTGATGCCCTCATTGGATCTGTGTTCTTTAGCCATGCTGACATCCCAGATACCTGCGTCCACTATGTGGGTGGTTTCCTTGATGCATTGATCCAAGGCCCAAAAGAGGTAAGAGCCTGAGTCCAAGCATGGCAAGCCATGGCAAGACTGGAAAGAACCTTTCCTACTGCAGCCAGCCTGCGTCTTCTGTGTCCAGCAGGGGGCGCCCTCGTCCTTCAGTAGCCCGAGTCATGGGCAGGATCCTAGATGGTGCTGGGGTTCCGTAAGACCCAGACTTCTTCCTGAGTGTCTTCTCTTCGTCAGCTCTCCAACACAGGTGAAGAGGCCCTGGCATTGGCTGTGCGTTGCTATGATGACCTCAGCCGCATGCTATGGGGGCTGGAGGGGCTCCCACTCACCGTGTCTGCTGTTCAGGGAACTCACCCGGTGCTGCGCTATACAGAGGTGAGGTGGGGAGTCCCTTCCGGTTGGTGCCTCCCTCACACCTCTATTCAGTCCCTTTTACCTTCTGTCTCTGGGCTCTCCCTCCCTGCTAAAAGTTCTCGTTCTCATTTATTCTATAGGTATTCCCCCCAACCCCAGTCCGGCCTGCCTATTCCTTCTATAAGCATCTCCAAGAGCGGGCTTCCCTGTTGCCCCGGCTGGATAAGCCCTGCCCAGCCTACGTGGAGCCTATGACTGGTAAGAGGGTTCTGGGGAGGGAGTGGGAGAGGCAGCAGGCTGCAGTAGTAGATCTCTCGCCCCTTTTATTCTTCAGTGGTTTGTCACCTCGAGGGCAGCGGGAAGTGGCCTCAGAGTGCAGAGGCTGTGCAGCGGGTCCGAGCTGCCTTCCAGCTGCGCCTGGCAGAACTGTTGACGCAGCAGCATCGGCTACAGTGCCGCGCCACTGCCACACACACCGATGTCCTCAAGGTCAGGCCGGTGCAGGCTGGGAAACCACAGAGAATGGGCACCAGGGATGTCCCTGTGGGTCGTGTGGTCCCTGTGGGTCGTGTGGTCCCTGTGGGTCGTGTGGTCCCTGTGGGTCGTGTGCTGGGGGACCAGGGGTACAGGCAGCAGAGCTCCCCCAAGTGTTCTGACATCACTTCCTTTGCCACATCTTCCCACAGGATGGGTTTGTGTTCAGAATTCGAGTGGCCTATCAACGGGAACCACAGATCCTGAAGGAGGTACGGAGCCCTGAGGGCATGATCTCTTTAAGAGACACACCTGCCTCCCTCCGCCTTGAGAGAGAAACCAGGCTGTTGCCCCTGCTCACCAGTGCCCTGCATGGGTAAGGCTACATGCATAAGCTCATCTTGGATGTAGGCCTTCTCCTGCCCCCGTTCTGTTTGCCTGGCTACCAGACTCTCTGAGAGGCCAGATAGCACGATAGCTCATTTGTAAATGGTGACACCATTAGTAACAGCCTCCCAGGTGTTTGCTTGGCTAATATGCAATAGCACATGTAACACATTAGCACAAAGGCCAGCGTTGGCAGAGGTTAAATGACTGTGACTGTAGAGCTAACTCTGTATGGGGCTCTGGCTTCCGGGCTCTCACTACCATTCCTTCCTCTCCCAGACTCCAGCAGCAGCATCCGGCCTTCTCAGGTGTGGCTCGCCTGGCCAAGCGGTGGGTGCGTGCCCAGCTTTTGGGTGATGGATTCAGTGATGAGAGCCTGGATCTGGTGGCTGCTGCCCTCTTCCTGCATTCTGAGCCCTTCACCCCTCCCAGGTAATTCCTCCAACATTTTCCTTACTCAGGAAGTTGCCCTTCCTGATGCAGTTCTTACTCTAAATGGGGGAGGGTGACTACGTCCCCTAGGAGGACTGTCCGAGACCAGACTCCCCACAGTCTGTGCTAACGGATTATAGGAAGCTTGGGAAGGGGGAACATGAGGCCTCATATTCTTTCTCATCTGCGCAGCTCCCCGCAGGTTGGCTTTCTTCGATTCCTTTACCTGGTCTCTACCTTTGATTGGAAGAACAACCCTCTCATTGTCAACCTCAACAGTGAACTGACTGGTAAGCTGTAGGACTCAGGTCAGACCACTAGAAGAACTGCCCTTATAGACGGCACAGAAAGACAGACAGGGTCTCGCTGGAATTCTGTCAGGGAATTCAAGAGGCCCAGAGAAGGGCCTCTTGAATGCTAGGTGAGAGGTCTTGTGGCCGGGGAGCAGGAAGTTAGACTGGGTGCCCACACCTTGGAGGTCGGATTGTTGGTTTCCCATTGTAATCTTAGGAGCTCTGGGTCTCAGCAGAGAACAGGGTGTCGGGTTCCTAATTCTCCAGGTGTGTGAGAGCCCAGGATGAGGGGGGCCTTGGGCAGGCCTCAGCTTGTGCATGCCAGAGACTAGTCTAGGGGTGACAAGCAGGGGGAAACTCTGCCTCTGGGCTGGCGCTGGGAGATTAACACCCCACCCCATTGTGAGGCCCATGTGGTGTCCCTTTCATAACCTTTGTCCTTTAGGAGAGAGGTATTGGAAAATTCCTGTGATGGGTAGTTGCTGGTTACACGGTCTGTGTGGGGCTGACCTAGCATCCCCTCTCGTCTCTAGCTGAGGAGCAGGTAGAGATTCGAAGTAGTTTCCTGGCAACGCGGACACAACTTCCGGTCATGGTCATCATTACTCCCCAGGACCGCAGAAGCTCTGTGTGGACACAGGATAGACCCTCTGCCCAGGTGCAACCCCATACCTGTCCCGAAATTAATTTTTTTTTAATACTGAAAAGAAAGGCCCAGGCCAAGCTCAAAGAACCATGGTCATTCAATCTTGTGACGTTTCTGTGTCCCAGATCCTTCAGCAGCTCGTGATCCTGGCCGCTGAGGCCCTCCCTGTCCTAGAGAGGCAGCTGATGGATCCCCGGGGGCCTGGGGACATTAGGGTAAGCATCCGACTCAGGGTTAACTCCTAGGGCCAGAAGCCCAGAGTCGAGGGCTTCTCAGGGTACCCAGTTGCTCTGTGTGGTGAGACATAGTACAGAAAGGCTTTGAAGCTGCCATGGTGCCCTGCAGTGTTAGAACCTGTCGGAAATCCTGGGCGTCCTTTCGCCGCCTTCTTCTGGACTCCAGCTGGTCCTGGCTGCTTCCCTCAGTGGACTGGCTGTTCTCACTTACCTTCTGTGGGCACACAAGCCCATAATGGATGGCCTGATGCTTGGGCATGAGGTACGTGGAAGGGTAGCTAATGTAAAGGCTTCCGCAGACAGTGTTCCGGCCACCCTTGGACATGTACGATGTACTGATCCGCCTGACTCCCCGCCACATTCCCCGGCACCGGCAAGCCGTGGACTCTCCAGCTGCTTCCTTCTGCCGTGGTCTGCTCAGTGAGCCAGGGCCTTCGCCTCTGATGCCTGTCCTGGGCTACGATCCCCCTCAGCTCTATCTGGCAGAGCTCAGGGTAAGTTCTAAAGGACTGGCGGGCCTGGGGAGTGTTCAGTGGCGCTGGAACCATGGAGGGGGTCCTAGGTGCCTGTTGTAATCTCGTTTGTGTTCTGTCCCTTCTAGGAGGCCTTTGGAGATCTGGCGCTTTTCTTCTATGACCAGCATGGTGGGGAGGTGATCGGTGTCCTCTGGAAGCCCACCAGCTTCCAGCCCCAGCCCTTTAAGGTATGCTGACCAGTGACTCAATGCATTGCTGAGTGTACGCACGTGGTTCCCTGCAGATACGCATTTCCGTGTGGCCCTGGGTCAAGTACGTGTCGGGGTTCATATATCTGTCCACACTGCCCCCGACCTTGTGCTTTTTGTGACATCCAACTCAAGCTTATTCTCTGATTCTTCAGGCCTCCAGCGTAAAGGGACGCATGGTGGTGTCTCGAGGTGGGGAGCTTATGATGGTGCCCAACATAGAGGCAATCTTGGAGGACTTTGCGGTGTTGGGTGAAGGCCTGGTACAGTCTGTGGAGGCCCGGAGCGAGAGGTGGACTGTGTGACTCCAGCATTGACGAGCAGTAGGAGGACCATGGGAGCCTGGACGTCTGGAGCAGCTGTCGGTGGGCAGCCGCTGCTTTATGGACACACGAGAAAGCCTTGCCAGATTCTTCAGTTCTGTGCTTTAGCGCTGGGGCGGGGGCCATGGTGTCTTGTGTCCCCTAGACCTGACCAACTAAATTCTCGGAAGAGGAGGAGCCAGCTCAGAGGAAACTGAATCCACCAGATCCATTTGCCTATCAGTTCCGAATCAGGACTGGTTTTTCTTCACTTTCGTTTTTCTCTCCGTCTTCATCTTGAGACAGTTGAAGGACATGTGCCTGCCTGTGTGGAGGCCGGGTCCTCTTCCCACTGGCAGGACATAGGTGCCCAGATAGCAGAGTGCCTTCAGATCTGTAGATAGGACCCCAGAGAAGTCGTGGCCCTTCCTAAAGGTCACAGCACCAACACTGTACAGTGGAAAAGGGACTGTGCGTGTATGAATAGAGCCCATTGGACAACCGCAGTGCCTTCCCGTGTGAGTGCTACTGCCTCCCAGCAGAGTAACAGTGGGAGAAGACCTGGACCAGACAGGGCCTGGGTGTGTGGAGTTGAGGGGGATCCTCCAGTCCAGAAGGAATGCATACAGCACTGGGTGCTGCTGCCTGGCCTCAGTGTGAGTCCTGCCCATCCTTTGCGGCTGCCCATCATTCCCCATGACTATGCTACACACCTGCTCTCTGGGAGCTCTGAGTGAGGCAGGTTACTGCCTCTCAGCCTGATCCAGCCCACTTCTGGCAGCCACTCCCTGCTTTTCTCTCCTAATCCTGGATGGTTTTTTTAGACTCAGCTCAAATAGCACCCCTCCTAGTCCCTGCCCTCACCCCAGCCTGAGGTGTGCTTTCCCTCTTGTGAACGGCCAACGCAGTTGCTCCTTGTTGAGTTCACTTGGCAGGCATGCATACCGGTGCGCACTGTCTGTTGTCTGGAACTCTGATTTGAGATTAAATTGCTTAATGCTTTCTGGGCACCTAACTTGTCTTTTCTCATGATTTTAGCCTGCTGTGTGAGAAAGGTCTGGGAGGACAGAGAGCATGCTGAACACAGACAATTTGTGCTCCTCACGGCACCTAGAATGGGGCTCAGGGAGGAGGCAGATGTGTATAAAAGGAGCACCTAGCCCAAGCAGGGGGCTCCCACCAGGAGCCAGAACTTGTGGACTATGCCTGGAGCAGGGAGGGGGTGCCGCTGAAAGAAAGCCTAAGACTAATCGGGTGTAGTGATGTCACATAACCTTTAACCCCAGCACTCAAGAGGCAGAGCCAGGCAGATCTCTTGAATTTAATTCTAGCCTGGTCTACAGAGTGAGTTTCAGGACAGCAAGGGCTACACAGAGAAACCCTGTCTCCTTCAAGCAAAAAACAGAAGCTGGAGAGATGGCTCAGTACTTAAGAGACACTGGCTGCTTTTTCAGAGGTCCTTAGTTCAGTTCCCTGCAGCCACATGGTGGCTCTCAACCTTCTATAACTAGTCCCATGGGATACGATGCCCTCTGGTGTGCAGACATACATGCAGACAGCATCCATATATATAAAATACATAAATAAGCCATCGCTGTTATAGTTAGGTGTTGATTTTCACATATTTTTCTTAGTCTTTTGAGATAGCGTCCTGTGTGGCCCAGGCTGGCCTTGAACTCACTGTGTAATAGGTGAGTCTGGTGTTGAATTATTCTTGAGTCTCCTGCTTCTGCCTCCCAAGTGCTGGGATTATGAGTATATGTCATCATGCCTGGCTTGACTTCCATCATATTTTGTGTAGAAATGTGGTTATATAATCATACCAGCCCTATAAAGGAGGTACTTGGCCAGGCAGTGGTGGTACACGCCTTTAATCCCAGCTCTTGGGAGGCACAGGCAGGCCCATCTCTGTGAGTTGGAGGCCAGCCTGGACTACAGAGAGTTCCAGGACAGCCAGGGCTACACACAGAAACCCTGTCTTAAAAAACCAAAGGGGAAAAGAAAGAAAGAAAGAAAGAAAGGGAGAAAGAAAGAAAGAAGAAAGAGAGAAAGAAAAGGTATTTTTAGCTCCGTTCTGAATGAGGAATCAGGCTCAGTGCCGGGTGGGACCAGTAGTGCATAGATAACCAGTGAGCTCCATCATGGTGAGAAGCCACGTGCAGGAAGGAACTCTTTGTTTCCAGTTTTGTCTTTGTGCACTTTATCCTGTCCCTGCTGTCATTAGACAGCTCAGCCCAGGCTTGCAATTAGCAGAAGAAATTTGATGGGTTGGATTCCTCATCTCTGTTCTATAGATCATGTGAAGAAGCACCTATGTAAGCGCCTTTCCCTTACAAAGCCCTGTAGCCACGGTCTAGGGTTGCCCTTGGCTTGTCTCTGCCCCTTTGCCCTTGGTTCCTTGGCTTATTTCTGCACAATTCCTCTGTGGGCTCTAAGGAAATTCAGGATTGGCTGGCCCTTTTCAAAACCACCCTGTTTCTTCCCCAGGGTGGCTTCAGGCCCTTGAACAAATCCAGTTCTGGATGGTTCAATTGGAGGAAGAGGTAGTGTGGCCTGGAGGCAGATCTATAGCAGGTTGGGGTCTATAGCAAACAGGTAGGAGGCAGATCTATAGCAGGTGGCCCTGGGCGGTATAGATGCCAGAAGCCGTCAGGGCTTGGGCCTCCTTTGGCTTGACTCACTCTTGCCATCTATAGAAGGCACAGAACAATGGCTTTGTTGAGTGCCCTCTGCATGCCGAAGTGGCGAAAGAAGAGGCTGCGATCTCAGAAACCCAAGGAGCCATACCCACTCCTTCCCGCACACTGCTCTAGCCTGAGCCAGAGCGGGAAGTCCAGGCTTTCCCTTAAATCCCTCACAAGGCAGCTCCAACCTGTTTTCCTCAGATCTTCTCCAGGAGGCAAGGCAAGAAACGACTCTGCCCTGGCTCTGTGCTACAGCGCGCGATGGCGATGGCACTTGTGTGGCCACTCACGTCTCAGTCCACCGAGGCACCTGAAGAGGGAGCTCCTCAAACGGGGGAAGGGAAGGGAGGCTCCGCTCAGAGAAAGCCTTTGTGTGTGTGTGTGTGTGTGTGTGTGTGCTAGAGATGGTGTTGGGGTCCATCCCCATGGGGACACTGGCCTCTGCATGCTCTTCAGTGCAGGTGATTAGGTAGGGTCGTTTGATCTCCGGCATGGTCCCGTGTGCAGTAACTAGGCATAGCACATGTGCGCACACACACACACACACACACGTCTTTATGCCTTGGTCTGTGTGTCCAGCACAAGGAATCGCCACAAAGAGGAACCATCTGACTTCAGAGTTCAGGTCAGGTAGGAAGCAGGAAGGTAGGAAGCCTGGACTTCTTCCTGTGGCTCTGAGAAAAGCTCTTCCCTTTGGGAGGGGGGATGTTTGGACTTCCAAAGTTCTGATGTTCAAATCCTCTTTTGTTCTATGTGGAGAACCCCGAAAGGGGCCTCTTCCCTGACTACAATATGGTCAACCTCCTCTCAATCCAAATCTTAGTTGGAGCCCCGATTTTCTGCCACCCAGCTCCTTACTTTGGAAGAAAAAGCACAGTGCCTCCAAAAGTCAGGGGTCTGAGAATCAGGTTACACTCAGTGGAGTCCTAGAGTCAGATTTGGGCTAACCAACCTCTCCCCAATATATATGTCACCCCCCAACATCCGGTGCTTGTGAGTCAGGTATTAATCCAGGTGAGTGATAAGGGAGAGGAGAATCGTGAGGTCCTGAGTCATCCTGCTTTCCACAGGAAAGGCCACTGCCCATCAGCCTGCTTCAGACAAGGGGTGGCACCTCGGGTTGCCCCAGGGAACTAAGTGGGACTGAGGAAAGGGGCGTTCCAGAGGGAAGATTTCCTCTTGCTCCTCAACTTCTGAGAGGTGGGTGGGGAGCATGGTTTTTCTGGTTTATATGAGGTTCAGCCCTGTAGGAACTTGTCCAGGGAAGCACCGGGAATTGGGGGTAAGGCCCCAAGCTGCTCTGGCCAGGTCGAGCCTGCCGTTTGGGCCAAGGGGTGAGGTGAGATGTGGTGAGGGGGACAAAGGAGAGAAAGGCCTGAGTGGTAGGTCTGTCCAGAGGCAGACAAGGAGGGTGCGTCCCAGCTCAGGCCCAAACTTCTGCCCCTCAGAAGCAAGACCTAGTTTTCCTCTATTTCACAAGACAGAGCTTGAAATTCCCAAGAACTGAAGAGGTTGATTTGGCCTCGATAAAAGGGCAGCACTGAGATCCAGTGCCCTGTTCAACCTGTCAAAGTGTGGCTGAAAAAGATAACGCAGCAGCTAGGAGGTGGTGACACATGCCTTTAATCTCAGCACACGGGAGGCAGAGGCAGGCATATTACTATGAGTCTGAGGCCAGCCTGGTCCACAAGTGCTAGTGCCGGGGCAGGCTTCAAAGCTACAGAGAAACCCTGTCTCGAAAAACCAAAAAAAAAAAAAAAAAAAAAAAGTTTCCTGGCCTTTTTCTAATTTTCCTTCCACAAAATGCCTCCTCCCATCTCCAAACTACTCAGCCCACTGACTCCAGATCTAGAAATTTCTGAACTCCAGCTGCAGAATTCCCTCCCATGGAGCCTTTCCCTGTGACTCCTCTCCCTTTGGGCAGGCGGCTGCTACCTTGTAATTAGCGCCAGCCTGGGCTGGGATGAGGCGGGAGGAGCTGGGACTCCCACGTGTAGTCTTTTTGGCATGTCACATATGATATTTCCTTCTGTGAAATTCCTATGAGCACACTTTCCGTTGTGAGGGCCTTCATGGAGCCGTGGCCCAGCTGGCCCCTGTTCAGACCGAAGCTCCAGTTCCTTTTCACTCCCTACTTCCGCCGGAAGCCCAGCGATTAGTCTAGCCCTTCTTTTCCCGGGGTGGAGCTAGCTAGCTTAGACCCAGGAAACCTGTGAGCATTTCTATTTTCTTCACCGCTCATCTTGACCTCTCATCTTCTATAAGAGCCCTCTTACCTTCAAGAGCTTCCCTGTCGGTGAAAAGGAAGTGCGGAAATCAGAAGGCAAGGCTTCGGGGATCTGGTACCCAAGAGGCAAGCTAGAGCCCTCCGGACGTCCTAGACCTGCTCCAGTAATGGCCTCGTTTGTGTCAACTCCGTTTATTAACTCTTCTTCCCCAGTGGCTGGCACGGGGTAGGCCCAAATGTTCAGCGTTGTCTTCAGAACTTTCAACGGATTCCCCCTCACCTGCCTTTAGGGCTTTCCAAACACCAGACCCAGACGAGGTCCAGGCAGGGACACACTCAAATATGCTCATGGGTGCTCATATGCACACATGGGTCCCCATAAATACCGACATGGCGTGACACATAGCTAAGCATGCATCTGGATGTACGTGGATGTTCATGCATGAATACACGTGGCTAAAGATCTAGCTTTTGGGCATGACCCTGGATGACAGTGTGATACACAAAGCCTGAAATATTCTTTTCTCTCTCTCTACTTCTTTTTTCAGTTTTTTTTTTTTTTCCAGACAGGGTTGTTCTTTGTAGCCCTGGATATTCTGGAGCCCATTCTATAGATCAGACTGGTCTGCATCTCAAAGATCCACCTGCCTCTGTCCCCCGACCCCGAGTGCTAAGAGTAAATGTGACCATCACTACTACCTGGCTCTGAAATACTTTTTGTTTTGTTTTTTCAGAACAGAGTTTCTCTGTAGCTTTGGAGCCTGTCTTGGAACTCGCTTTGTAGACCAGGCTGGCCTCGAACTCAGAGAGATCAACCTGCCTTTGCCTCCCAAGTGCTGGGATTAAAGGCATGCTCCACTATTGCCAGGCTGAGTATTCTTTTTTTTAAAAAAAAATATTATTTATTTATTATGTATACAATATTCTGTCTGTGTGTATGCCTGCAGGCCAGAAGAGGGCACCAGACCTTGTTACAGATGGTTGTGAGCCACCATGTGGTTGCTGGGAATTGAACTCAGGACCTTTGGAAGAGCAGGCAATGCTCTTAAACCTCTGAGCCATCTCTCCAGCCCCCCAGGCTGAGTATTCTTAATACTATCTGACCCTTCTGAGGTCCTAGAGTTGCTTCCAAATGAAACTTCCATGGAACTTAAGAAAATGAGACTCTTGGGGACTTCCAAAAATCAGTGGCCAAACCTGACTTAAACTTCACATGGCCTCCAGCTCCAGGGATCTGCTGCTTCCTTCTGGCCTCTTTAGGTACCTACAATCATGCATGTGCACATACACACATTTTTTAAGTAAAATAAATAATTTTTAAAAAATATTTATTTGCCAGGAGGTGGTGGTACACACCTTTAATCCCACCACAGTGAATAAAGATTTACTTTAGGGGTTCAGGGCAATCAGGCACACAAATGGTACACAGACATACGTGCTGGCAAAACACCCTTACACATAAAAAGTAAATAAGTAGAAATCTATTTAAGCCGGACGTGGTAATGCAGGCACTCAGGAGGTGGAGGCAGGGGAGTTCAAGGCCAGGCTTCTCCAGAATAGCCAGAGTTACATAGAGAAACCCTGTCGAAAGGAAGGAAGGTTAAAAGCCAATCACTTATTTCTTTTTAAAGATTTGTTTGTTTTATGTCTATGGGTGTTTTGTCTGCATATACATGTATACTCCTGAAAAGTCCCTCAGATTTCAGGGGACTGCAGTTATTGATGGTTGTGAGCCTTCACAAGGGTGCTGAGAATTGAATCTGGGATGTCTGGAAGACTGGTCAATGCTCTTAACTGCTGAACCCTCTCTCCAGCCCACCAAACACTGATTTTGACCTGCTCTGTTTTGGATCTGGACCAGATCACCCCTGCTTAGGCACCCTGATGGTCCCCCACTCCCAGGAGGTCACCCTATTGATGCTGAACTTAGTAAGGACATGGCATAGTGTACAACAGCCCAGAACTCCGGACTCAAACATCCTCCTGCCTTACCCTCTGGGGTTTCTGGGACTATAGGCATGTGTCATCACACCCAGAAAAATATGTTTTTTTATGTTTATGTATATGTGTCTTTACATGCATGTATATATATGCATGTGTGTGCAGGTGCCTGGGGAGACCAGAAGAAAGAACTCCTTTGGAGCCTGAGTTCCAGTTGGAGACACCTGCCTGCTGTAGATGCTAGCTAGAACAGAGCTCAGGTTCTTTGGAAAGGAGGCAAGCACTCTGAACTATTGAGCCACCTCTCCAGGTCACAGGCTGTTCTCATTCAGAACAAAAAAACATCTGGGGGGGCAGGAAATGAAGGGTGTGTCACCCTTACCCCTTGAAAGGCCCCAGCCAGCCCCTCTGGTCCAGCAGGCTCTGACTTGCATCTTTTAGCCCATCCCTAGGCTGGGAACCCACTCCTCAAGCTCTGACCTTGAAGGAGTCATGGCCTCCCACAGTAGGATGGGCTTCCAGGCCCTGTCCCTAACTCAGCCTCTTGCTTGGGTGAGACACAGGCCTTGCTCAAGATGCCCAAGGAAGAGCCCCACTTCCTGCTTGCCTCCCTGGAGCTCTCAGAGGAGCTGGCTGGCTCCTTGCTCTCAATCTTGGCCGTCCTTTCCAAAGTGCAAGTGGGAGCCCAGAGGGCTCCAGGTAAGCTGTGTGACTCAGAGGGTTGGGACTTTACCCAGGCGCCTCTTCTCTGTGACTTTCTTATGCCTTTTGTTCTGGGGCGGGTACCAATCACATTAACTACATAGACAATGATGTCCCAGAGTTCCTCAGCCATGAACGAGGGGATCTTTCTTCCCCACACTCAGGCCAGCCTGGTACTACTGGACATGCAGCCTTCATCCTCTCTCTCCCAGGTGTATAAGAGCTGACAGGAATAAGTAGGGTCCTCTTTCATCCATGAAGGAGTAGGAAGGCCCATGTTTGGATCTGTGTGGACACCATGCTAATGGAGGGGAACAAGGACCTCAAGATCCTGCCCTTGTTTCACTTACTAGCTGTGTGCCTTCCTATGTCTAGCGGAGTGGGGGGGGGTATCAAGAAGATGCTCTGTGTTGATCTGCAGCCCCAGGATTCTTGACAGGCGCATCCATACAGACATACAGTGAGTGCAGAACTGTTCACATATAAGTACATGGAGAGCTATGAGAATAAGACACATATCCAAGCTCATGCCACCCTTCTTCATGCACTCCTATGTGTGCTGGTTATGAATTCATGGTCCTGGGCCCTCATAGCACTTGGGTACATACATTATACATGAACACACATTCACACACATACAAGCACCTTTTTTTCTCCCTTGCTCTGGTTCCTAGGCTAGTCTCTGCTAGCGGCAGGCCTAGGATGGGCACGGTGGGGGATGAGGTGCTGTGGACTGGTTTCTCTCTCTCTCTCTCTCTCTCTCTCTCTTTCTCTTTCTCTTTCTCTCTCTCTTTTTTGGAGACGTGATCTCTGTGTGTAGTCCTGGCTGCCCTGGAACATGCTATGTAGACCAGGCTGGCCTCGAACTCAGAGATCCTCCCAAGTGCTGGGACTAAAGGCATTCACCACTGTGCCAGGATCTCTTGTCTCTTATTCATGTTGAGACGCCTTCTGCGTCTTTGCAGATCCACCCGAGGCAATGACAGGCCTAAGAGCCCAGAGGCGCAAGGGCGGAGAGCAGAGGGCATCCTGGCAGGAGATGCCCCCACTCCCACCAACCACAGCTGGAGCTCTGGCACTGGCTGAGTCACAGGCTGGCAATAGGGCCAGCAGGCAGGCACTCAGTGATGGCTGCCTGATTCACTCTGGGGCCTCCCAGCCCAGCGGGAGAGGGTTTCTGGGAAAGGGGTAGCTCTTGGGCCAAGGACTATGAGAGGCTTCGTGTATTGGCTCCAGATACCCGTGAGCCTATCGGCAGGTTCTTGTGTAATCCCTTAAGCAAAGTGAAGTGTCTGTGGGTGAGACTGTCACTACAAGCTGTGTGTGCCTGCATGTGTGTACATGGATATGCATGCATATGACTGAGCAGTTGTCAGCCTCCCTTGTGTGTTGCTAATCCTCAGCCTTAGGATTTTCTCCCAAGCACTTTCTTTCTTTCCTTTTGAGGTAGGTTCTAACCAGGTAACTTTGGCAGGCCTGGAAGTTGCTAGATAGGCTTACCTCAAATTCATAGAAATTTGCCTGCCTCTGCCTCCCATGTGCTGGGATTAAGGGTCTTTGTAACACCAGTGTCTGATTTTTTTTCTTCCTTTTTTGGATATTTTTGCTTTCACATTTATTTGTTTGTTTGTTTGTTTGTTTTGCTTTTTTGAGACAGCGTTTCTTGGTAGCATTGAAACCTGTCCTAGAGCTCAGTAGCCCAGGCTAGCCTCGAGTTTACAGAGATCCGCCTGTCTCTGCCTTCTGAGTGCCGGGATGAAAGGTGTGCACCACCACTGCCCAACTTGCTTTTACATTTATTTATGGAGGAGGCCACATGCCACAGTGCAAGTGTGAAGGCAGAGGACCTCTTTGAGGGGCCGGTTCTTTCCCTCCACCACGTGTGTCACTGGATCTGTACTCAGCTCACTGGGCCTGGAGGAAAGCGCCTTTACCTGCTGAGTCTCCTCACCACTCTCTTTTGTTATTTGAGCAAAGGTCTCACAGCTCCCAGCACCGGCTCAGACTTGAAGTGAAGCCAAAATGACCTTGAACTCCTGATCTGCTTGCCCCCACCCCCAAGTGCTGGTGTGTAAGGCCCTTAAAGATGTAAAGCGTGCGCCCACTCCCTTTCCTGTGGTAATCTTTGTTTCAAGGACAGCCATTCCTGAGAGGACTAGTCCCTAGGGCCTTTTGCTCACCCAGATTAAATCCTCCTGAAAAATGCAGTTTCTTTGGCCTTCCCTGCTTCTGAAAGTGCACACTTCTCTCCTAGTCCTATGGGAGCAGGGCTCAGGCCACTAGACCTGTTTCCAGTTGATGAGTTGATCAGTTGGTTGATTTATCTTTTTGATGCCGGGGATCAAGCTCGAGACCTTGGACAGGCTAGGTCAGTATTTTACCTCTGAACTACACTCTCAGTCCAATTTCCCAATTACTAAATGAAATTGGGTATAGAGGTTCATGTCTACAGCCCTAGCACTCGAGAAGTTTAGGCAAGAGATTGCCAAGAGCTGGAGGCCAGCCTGGACTGGCTGTGTAGTGAGTTCAAGGCCAGTTTGGAGCACAGTTTGTGTAACTTTGTCTCATAAACAAACAAACAAATAAACAAAGCAGTCAATCAAACAACAACAACAACAACAAAAACCAAAAATGAGTAAGTAAATAAATGTAGCACCGGGTGGGGGTGGAGCTCAATAGCAGAATACAAGCTTTGGCGTGCCTTGCTCTAGACCCCTGGGTTTTACCCCTGAGCACTGGAGGAAAATGAAGAGAAGAAAGAAGAAGGCAGGAAGGCAGGCAACACTGAGAGAGAACAGCGTTGACTGCAATGCTCCCCTGACCGATGCATCAGACATTCTTACAGTTTGTTGGATGTCCTCTTTCTCTCTCTCTCTCTCTCTCTCTTTTCATAGTTTAGATTTTTGAGACACAGGCCCTCTTTTTTGGGGGTGCAGGGGATTGAGACAGGGTCTCACTGTAGCTCTGGCTGTCCTGGAATTCGCTGTGTAGACCAGGCTGTCCTGGAACTCACAGAGATCCACATACTTCTACTTCCTGAGTGCTGGGATTAAATGTGAGCACAATCATTTTATTTTTTATATTGTTATTTTTGAGACAAGTTTTTGTGTGTGTGTGTGTGTGTGTGTATGTATGTGTGTCTGTGTGTGCACGCGCATAACCTTGACTGTCCTGGAACTCAGTTCATAGACCAGGCTGGCCTTGAACTCAGAGATCCTCCTGTCTCTGTCTACCACCGTCCAGCTATTTTTATTATTTTAAATTATGTGTCTGTATGTGGGTTGCCCATATGAGTGAAGGAGCCCACAGAGGCCAGAGATCTAGACAGGATCTCCTGGAGCTGGTGGTTAAGACAACTTGCCTTGAACTTGTAAACCTCCTGTTGTCTTCCCAAGTAGCTGGGGAACTCTCCATTTTTGATAAGGTCTCATTATGAAGCCTAGGCTGGTTCTAAATTCACAATTGTCCTGCCTCCATCCCCTGAGTGCTGGGATTACAGGTATGTACCATGATGCCTGGCTCAGTTTAATCTCTCTTTTAAAAAATTAATTAATTATGCCAGATGTGCTGGCACACGCCTTTAATCCTAGCACCTAGGAGGCAGAGGCAGGCAGCGGATCTCTGTAAATTCAAAGACCAGTCTACATGGCGAGTTCCCGGTCAGCCAGGGCTACACAGTAAGATGCTGTCTCCAAAAAAAATGTATGTGTGAGGTATACAACTAGGAATGTGTCGGATAACTCTCTCCTTCTGCCTTTAGGTAAGTTTCAGGGATTGAACTCAGGTCACCAGCCTTCCATGGTAAGCCCTGTTCCTGCTGAGCCATCTCCTGGCCCCCAGTTTAATCACTCAATAGGATAGGTTTACTTCCGATGGGATGGGGGGGGTCAACCAGGTGGGGAAAGGAGAGGGTTAAAAACAGCTGGAGTTCACCCTGCTGGCATGATGGTGTGGCACGTCAGGACAATGGCAGCTCAGCCTCAGGAGCCACTGGTATAGTGCAAGAAAGCCCCACAAGAGAAAGTCCAGGTACCCCAGCCGGCGTGTGCACATCAAAGGTCGTATGATCAGGCACACATGACATATGCTATGTTAACACAGTTATGGACATAACCGACCAACACATGCAACATGTGACATGTTCCTAGAGCACAAGAAGGACTGGTGAATTCTCGTTAGAACTCAGCACGCTTGTGCCCACCAGGGGAGGTACTGTAAGTTTTCTTCCCACTTGGGGCCCATAGCTTCCTTTTCAGCCGCCTGACTGAGGACCTGCTTGTAGCATCTTGTAGCAAGCTGGTTCCTCTCCAATATTTACATATTACAGGTTTCACCCATAGCGTGAGTCGATGCCCACAAGACTCACTGTAAACGCATGAGATCGTTTTTTTCATTTCAGGTCATTTTTTTCACAGTACTTCAGGACTCCCCTAAATCGACTCCCTCCCCTAAGTGCCCTCCAGAGCCAACCCACCCTTAAAGCTCCTAGAACCTTCCTCTCAAGCTCCTGTCACCCTCCAGCGCCCCTAGGCTGGGCGGTGGGTGGTGGCTGCTCTCTCCGCCCCAGCAGGACTCTGCGGTGAGGTTCTGCGGGCGGGGCTGCTCTCCCGTGCATATAAAGGGCGCCACCTAGGCTCCGGGCCACCACCGCTCTCGGTGCCCGCCGCTAGCCACTTCTCGCCCCCGTGCCCGACCGCGTCGCTGCCTTGCCATGGGTCGACAGAAGGAGTTGGTGAACCGTTGCGGGGAGATGCTCCACATCCGCTACCGACTGCTTCGCCAGGCACTGGCGGAGTGCCTGGGGACCCTCATCCTTGTGGTGAGTGCAGGGAAGTGAACAGCCCTTTCTCTTTCCAGTCCCGAGCTCCCCAACTCCTTATTCACCCAAGGGACAGTTTTTCAAGGCAGACCCGACCAGATTCCCCAGCTCCGCTCACCAGGCTTAACCCTCAGGGGTCAAGTTGACCTCCAAAGCCCTCGCCTCCACAGTCAGTTCTTGACAGCCCTGACTCTTGAGAATGAACATGTTGCTTGCTCACGAAGAGCAAGTCTGCTCCTTTACCTTCCCCCTGGAGACCCAGATCACAGGCTGCCAGCAGGGTCACCCCTACAGCTTGGGACCTCCAGGCCTTTCTCTTCCCAGTCTTCCAGCTTCCCAGAGCCCCAGCCCCAGCACACAGGGAAGGCAAACGATCCCCTCATTAGGTTATTTGGGTCTTGGGTGTCTGGCCCCTAATGAATAATTAAGCCTCAGAAAGTCCAAAAGTTGCAGCGAAGGGAGGACAGATTACCACAGGTGGGGGCAGAGGGCGCAGGTCTCTTTGGGCTGCGAGCAGCAAAACTGGAAGAAAAGAATGTCCTGAAGATAAGCAGCTGTGGAGGGAAACAGGGCCCTGACAGAGGACTGGGTGTGTGTGTGTCTAAGTTTATTTCCCGCACACCATAGTACTTCAGGTCTAGTCTGTGGCCCATTGCTTTCAGCGTCTTTGCAGAGGACTGCTCGCCTTTCGATCCTTCCTCTGCCTCTCTGTTGCTCTTGGGACGTTTCTGCGGTTTTGCCCTGAGTTGTTTTGGGTAACTCTGGGTGCATTTCTCGGTCTGACAGGCAGTTATAGTGTTCATTTCCTGTCCCAGTTACTCTGATTTTCAGCTGTCCATGCCGTTTCGTTACATTTGTTTCCCCTTGAGTCTTCTCTGAATTAAGTGGCCCCATTGCAGCGGCTGGGTTGAGTTACAGTGCTCCCCACTTCTCCAGTCCTCGGTAATGTAGATCAGTTAAATGACCAGAGGCTTCGTGGGGAGAAGAAGGCCCAAACTTGCCTCTGATCTCATAGACTAGTGGCCTATTGGTTGTCCCTCTTCCCTCTCTTCCCTCTGAGGAGAAGGGAATGGGGGGGCACTATCATCCTCCTGCCGCTGTTCCCTCTTGATTTGTGAGTCCAGCCACCTGTTTTGGAGCAACAAGGACAAGGGAGGTGGCTTCCACTTCACAGGGGGCCTCCTTATTCCTCCCCAAGTCTCAGGTCAACTCCTACTAAAAGAACAACAGCCCTCACCGAGTCCCGGGATCACTGGGCTTATTGTGGACCACAAGGAGAGGGTGCTGGATTTGTGGCGAGGGCTTCTAGGCTCAGGGAGTTAGGAGGGATCAGGTGTCAGTGGAAAGCAGAGCTGGGGTGGGTGGGTGGGCAGGCCTTGGGGTCACCCTAATGGATGAGGGCTTGCTTGTGTAGTTGTGTTGGGGACCCAGAACCTTGCAGTGTCGGAGTCCAGGTTGTCTTTGGGGGGTGAGAAAAGCCCCTCTGAGGTCTATAGTTGGGTGGGGTGAGGGGCTAGCTGAGAACCTGGAGACTGGGGTGAGGGGGGTGGAGAAGGAAGAGGAAGATTAGCCCCAAGGTGGTGGAACTGGCTTTGATAGCTCCTCCTTCCAAAGCTTCTTGGCATGAAACCAGGTGTCGGCCTGAGCTCAGGCCAGGGTCTGGCTGGGCATGGTGCCCCAGACCTCCATATGCCTCCACGCCGTACTCACTCTTACAACCTCTGACCTTTGCTTCACCTGCTTGCACACCTTTGACCCGCATCAGCGCCACGGGCTTCCCCTGCCTCATCCTTCTGAGTGATAGTAATCGGTGCTCAACAACTCAGTACACACAGGGCACGGGCCTATTGGAATCAATGGAGCACAGCCTGCTGGCCAGCAGGGCACTTTTTTTTTTTTTTTTTTTTTAAATCAGGGTCTCTCTACACGGCCCTGGTTGTCTTGGAACTCACTAAGCAGACCAGGCTGGCCTTGAACTCATAGACATTCACCTGCCTCTGCCTCCCGAGTACTGGGATCAGGCCCAGCTCATATAGCACTTAGTTATGGAGACGTGAGAAAGAGACCCAGGTCTGGGCTGGGGGAGCTTTGAGGAACACTAGAGGCTCAGGACAACAGCACTTTACAGTTGGTGGAGAGTATTTTCCCTCTTGAACATATATTATGTCCTGTACATGCTGAACTTGAGGGACCCTAGTCTCTTTTAGTCCCTCTATCCCGGGTAGAAGGATAGAACAGATCTCAGTGGTGTTAGAGAGAAAAGCCTCTTAAAACCTTGTATTTGGGACCCTTGAGGTCCAAGCGGGAATCCTGAAGGCAGAGGGCTGGAGCAGGAGGAGGAAGATTGAACTGGGGAGGTTCAACTGGGAGAGCCAGGTGCTCGGCATTTCTAGACTCAGGAGTGGTTTCTCTGTCTACTCTCCGTATTCCCCTTCCCCTCCACAATGACCTCTGCTTTGGAACCGCGTACATGCAGGAGAGGGTATTGCCTACCTCTGTGTGCCAGGTCTGGAGGACACAGAAACTGCTATAGTGACAACCCCCTCCCAGGCCCTTCTGGTACTCAGGAAAAACCCGGGAATATTGTTCAACCCTCTGGGTTCCCAGTCACGTGTCCATTACTAGTCTTCCCACAAGGCTCTGCTATATTCAAGATGCAGCATAAGCAGGTGAAGGGCTCGCAATTACAGCAGGAGGGATTTGAGTTAGGTTCCAGGAAGGACCTCCAGTCTTCTCTGATGGCTGGTGTTGCTGGTCTCAACGGGACCTCATTTGCTCTGTTTTCTGATACAGATGTTTGGCTGTGGCTCCGTGGCTCAGGTGGTGCTCAGTCGGGGCACCCATGGTGGCTTCCTCACCATCAACTTGGCTTTTGGCTTCGCTGTCACCCTCGCCATCTTGGTGGCTGGCCAAGTGTCTGGTAAGCCCACATCGTCATTTCCAGCAAGTGTCTGTCTAGAGAGCAGAGAGTGAGGAGCATCCCCACGTGCAGGTTCGAACAGTGCCCTCAGCTTTGGGACCTTTGGAAGAGACCTGACACTTACAGAACCTTTGACTCTCCCCTTGGACCCACAGATTATCAGTCTGTGACATAGTTCAACTGCCATGAGGGCCAAGCAAACATTCCTGCACCCCAGAAGGGAGGAGCACATGGGAGCCCTGGCCTCCCTGTGGTGGTGGGCTGTAGCTAACTGGTTCTATCCCTGCTCAGGAGCCCACTTGAACCCCGCTGTGACCTTTGCCATGTGCTTCCTGGCACGTGAGCCCTGGATCAAGCTGCCCATCTACACACTGGCACAGACACTGGGGGCCTTCTTGGGCGCTGGGATCGTTTTTGGGCTGTACTATGGTAAGCATTCCCCATCCTGCCCTTCTCCCCTGCACTCTCCCTCTGTAAGTACTTGTTGGCACCGGTCCCACTGATGACAGCTGAGGCCTGCCCAGGCCCAGAGCTCATGACTCATTCATTAACACTCAGACCCACGTTGGGGGCTCTAAGGGAAAGAAACAAGTTGGGCAACCAACAATCTCAGGTCCTCCACCCCACCCTGCCTTCTGCGTCTCCACAGTAATATGCTTACCCATGACCCCTGGCAGGGTGGGGAGGGCAGGCCTGAGAGGGGAGGCCCTGCCCTCACTCACAATGTGTCTAATCTGTCACCAGATGCAATCTGGGGCTTTGCCAACAATGAACTTATCGTCTCCGGCCCCAATGGCACAGCTGGCATCTTTGCCACCTACCCGTCCGGACACTTGGACATGGTCAATGGCTTCTTTGATCAGGTATGGACTGGGGACATGTGAGGCAAATGCAGAGGAACAGGCTTGTTTTGGACGACACTCCTTGGTTGTAGCAGGATTTCTCAATTTGTGGGAACCCCGACCTCAGAACACGGTGGCAGGTCTTTTATAAAACATGGAGTGTCCCTCTGAACTGCAAGCATGCTAGAATTAGCCAGGGCAAGGCAGAGGAAGGGAAGGATCAGAGGGTAGGGGAAGGAACTGTGCCTCACCTTGTTCTCTCTGCTCCCCAGTTCATAGGCACAGCCTCCCTCATCGTGTGTGTGCTGGCCATTGTCGACCCCTACAACAACCCTGTCCCCCGTGGCCTGGAGGCCTTCACCGTGGGCCTTGTGGTCCTGGTCATTGGAACCTCCATGGGCTTTAATTCTGGCTATGCTGTCAACCCTGCCCGTGACTTTGGCCCGCGCCTTTTCACCGCTCTAGCTGGCTGGGGCTCAGAAGTCTTCACGTGAGTACAGCGGCCACTCACTCAGCTTAGCTTGTCTTTGCTCTGCCCTGCCTACCTACCTGTCTCTGATTACCTGTGTCTGCCTTTCAGGACCGGCCGGCATTGGTGGTGGGTACCTATCGTCTCTCCGCTCCTCGGTTCCATTGCCGGTGTCTTCGTGTACCAGCTCATGATTGGATGCCACCTGGAGCAGCCCCCACCCTCCACGGAGGCAGAGAATGTGAAGCTGGCTCACGTGAAGCACAAGGAACAGATCTGAGTGGGCAACACTCGCGAGTGTCCACTGTGTGGGGGCCACTCTCTGAGAGCCCCCTTGTGATACTTCTCACAGACTAAGGCGCTCCCCGTACCCACCCCTGCTGGATGGCCCTTCCAGAATCTCTACTGAACTCTGCCCAATAAGACATTCGGTCCCCATTCTTAAGACAAACTAGGATAGCAAGTAGGACCAAACGTCCTTTTGTTTCCAAAAGGAAAAGAATGTGCAGATTGTGTGTGTGTGTGCGTGTGTTTGTGTGTGTGTACAGGCATTCATGTGTGCTTGTATGCTGTATGCTGTTTTCCAGACATTCAGGGTAAGGGACCAAATTTTCAAAACAGACCCTAACAGTTCAAGGGAGCCCCGGAAAAGGGAGTGAGCTGTGAGGAAGGTACCGGAGTATGCATGCTTCGGGGGCTCCATGTGGAGGGGGACCCAGAAGTGTGTTTCTGAGTATGTGTGTCTGCTCTTTGTTTTTTTTTTTTTTACAGTGGGTTTCTAGGCTGTGGGAGGGGGGAAGGGATAAGAGGGGCGTAGCTCACATTTGGAACTGGGATCCCTGAGTAGGGGCTGTGTATGTATCTCTGTCGTAAGATAGGCAGTGAGATGGGGATCAAGTCCAGGCCATAAATTTCATATTTTCTGTTTTTTTAAATATATAAATATATAAATACATACACACACGTATATCTATGTTACAGTCTTAGGAATAGGGCTAGGGAGACTCCTTCTTAAAGGCGTTTTTCCTTTAATCCTCCAATCAACAATGTACTGTTGACTTTTATAAAAAAAATAAAATGTATGCATAAAACAGGAACTGTGCCTTTCTGCTTGTTTTTTGTTTGTTTTGGGACAGAGTCTATGTAGCCCTGGTTATGCTGGGCTCACTATGTAGACCAGGCTGGCGCTGAACTCAGAGAGATGCCCTGCTGGCATCAAAAGTGTATGGCACCGCATCAGAGTCCATGTTCTGGAACTCATATTGGAGCCTTGGTGGTTTTTGACCACAAACTCCCAGGTGTCTCTAGTCTAGAGTCAAATGTCAGCTTGTATTCAGGGATCCCCGGCTTCCACCCTCTTGAGTATCTTCCCAATTCTCCCATCCCATTCCCCTCCCCAGGAAGGAAATTTGGAGCCCCCAAGGCAGGCAGCGCTGCCCCAAGAACTGATAGGGCCTGGAGAGGCCAATCAGACTGGAGACCTCCACAGCTGTGTGAGCTCCTTCTAGCATTTGCCTGCAGCGCTCTCAGCAGCTTCCCTGCAGCTGGTTTCTCAGGGGCACCTCCCTGAGAACAGGGCTCTTTCCACGGTCCTCACTACATCTGAGAATATTCCAAAGTCCTTCATGTGCACCCAGGCTCTCTAGAGCCTGTCCCTGTCCTGACCCACCCCATCACAACGTCCTACCTTTACTCCTGGCTATGTTCCGGGTCTGTGGGCTTTCCTACTTCACTTGCCTGAACCAAGAACCTCTGTTGTGTTTACCTGAGTTCCCTTCTGCCTCATTAGCCCAGGACATGTCGGTGCCCAGTAAGGCACGGGTTGTGTGACTAGCCTGGCACACCTGGGCCCAGGAAGTGCGCCTCATTTCCGGCTTCCTTACCCTATCTGACTTAAATTTCACCAGGAATATGAGGAAAACCTTCCTGCAGAGTTAACCCTGTAGGAGCCAAAGGCTCTTGGGCCTGCACAATTGTGCGTTGTAAGTCTCTTGTTTCCTAACTCCTTCATAGATGAGACCCAGGCCCAGAAAAGTGGGAGGCAAACTTAGACCACACAGCCAGGACTGTGACCTGGGGATGGGTGGGAGAAGACAATTCCTCCATGGATCTCTACTCTTTCCTTGTCCCCAACTCCCAACAGGCATGTCTGGAATGCAGGAGAGACCTGAGCCAGAGGGAGCGTCCCATTCCCAGACCCTGAGGGGGAAGAGTGGTAGACCTTGGGAAGGGAAGGTACCTGCACAGTTTCACTCAGCGTACCCTACCAGTTCCTCCTTGGGACCCTTCCATCCGTGATCCTGCCCCACCATCCTTCCTTTCAAACCCTGCCAGTCAGCCAGTGGGTGTAGGAGGCCTTCGGGTGCCAGGACTAGAAGATGGTGGAGCCTGGGATCCACGCCCATCACAGCCTCTCTGGTGTGTTTGTGTTCTTTCTCTGGATCTTAGTTTCTCTGTTTGTGACAATGAGGTTAATAAAAGGGGTAAAAATAGGAGATGATTCTTAAGAAGGTTTAACATAGGCTCAGCGGGTAAAGGCACCTGCCATCAAGCCTGACACCCATCTCTGGAACCCAAAAGGTGAAAGAAAGAACCCAATCCTCAAAAGTTGTCCCCTGAGTTCCACCTTTACACCCTGGCTGGCGCGCGCGCGCACACACACACACACACACACACACACACACATATCACACACACACACATATCACACACACACACATATCACACACACATATCACACACACACATATATATGTGTGTGTGTGTATATATATATATATATATATTTACAATGCAACAATAAATGTAATTAAAAATATGAGTGGACTTAGCAGGGACCAGAGAACGGGAAACAATAAACGACCCCTCATGACGACTTTACTCGTGCACCAGGGTAGGGTGGGAGAGCAGGGATAGAAGCAGGTGCTGGGAGCTGTTTCGTAAAGGTCACTGAACTCAACAAACATCTTTTATCTGAGATTCCTTTCACAATTGCGAATTTACTGAGAGGGGAAGGAGGAAGCATGTACATGTGCGTGTGTGTGTGTGTTGTGTGTGTGTGTGTTGTGTGTGTGTGTGTGTGTGTGTGGACTTGTTCCTCTGTGTCTAGGCTCTACAAGGCTTTTGGGATGGGTATGACAGGCAAGACCGGGCCACAGGGTGCAAGGCAGAGGTGGGAAAGGAAATATGTTGGATGGCCTGTCGGACTCGGTTAAAGCCAGGAGCGGTTCGTGGGAACAGGAGCGACCCCTCCAGGCTAGGAAGGCCTCATGAACACTCCATTCTGAAAAGGCAAAGTTATGGCTATTAGCAAATTCTGGAAGGAAAACGCTCTACTTCACAGAACTCATTTTCGGGGAAGCTAGGGAGAATTGGGAGAATTGTCCCATGGAAGGGCAGCCCCGTCTCAGGGCTCAAAGAGGGCTCTTCTTCTATGCTTTAAGGTCCCTTTGAAAGAACCATCTTTCTTCTTTTCTTTTCCTGAGACAGGGTTTCTCTGTGTAGCCCTGGCTGCCCTGGAATTAACTTTGTAGGTCACACTGGCCTCGAACTCGCAGAGATCCACCTCTGCCTCCAGAGTGCTGGGGTTAAAGGCATACGCCACTACTGCCCCCCTCCCCCCCCCCCAACATGTTTCTTAAAGCACTGATTTGCTCTAGTCCGCTCCCTGGAACTTGAGTTTGCTGCTGTTTGGATACCTGGCTCTGTGTCCGTATACACAGACAAAGGTGTATTTCTCAGGGCTTCTTGTGGGCCCGTCTTTCTCTCACCGTGCCAGGCTGTCTGCATCTCTGGCTTTCTTCGTCTTTGGCTCTCTGCCTAATTCTTCGTGCTCCTCGGGAGAGGCATCTCTACATGTACTTGAGTCTTTTTCTCTGTGTACTTGGTGTCTATCTGAAGTGCAAGTGACTCCAGACAAGCATCTATGCTTCAGGGCATGTCTTCTTAATTCCTGGTAATGAGCTCTGGCTTGCAGCTAACTCTCCATGATTTTTTTTTTTTCTGAAAAAGCTGGGTGGGGCATCCCCAAGCCTGGAGAAACTTGGGTGAGGTAGAGTTGGGTGGGGTGGGAAGGCAAGAGAAAAGCTTACTCCACCTAGTACAGAGGCCCTAGAGCAGTGGTTCTCAACAGGAGGGTCGTGACCCACTTGGGGTCACCTATCAGACATTTACATTATGATTCATTACAGCAGCAAAACTACAGTTATAAAGTAGCAACAAAAGAATTTTATGGTTGGGGGTCACTACTATGTGAGGAACTGGATTGAAGGGTCGCAGCCTTAGGAAGGTTGAGAACGATGGCCTTAAAAGCCAGAGAAGGCCTGGAGCCCCCAAGGATCTAGGAGGGTGCTGGCCGAGGAAGGGAGGAAGGAGCTTGTGTTTCAGAGAAAGCTATTGACCTGTTGTCCCAGGGAAGGGTGGAAGTGTGAAGGGAGGCAGCACTGAGATGCTGCCTGCTCCCTAAAGGGAAATAAGATGCCAAAGCCCTAAGAGGGCAGAAGAGTGGGCGTGCCTGCCTAGTTTCTGGGAGGAGCCTGCTCAGGGACCCAGGGAGGGTCTGTGTGCCCTGGAGCTTTGGTCAGAAGCCTCAGGGTAGCAGCAGGGGCAGAGACTGGCTTAGGCGTGGTTGCTGGTGTGGGTGGTCTTCAAAGGAACACCTCCTCATCAGAGAAAGCAAGAGCTGAACCTGACTGTCTCTTTGGATCACACAGAAAAAGAGCAGATCCCAATCCAGACCTCCAGGTCTCTAGGAATGCAAGCTAACCCTCGCCAGCAACAAGCCATGGGCAGGCAGGAGTCTCTGTTAGCCTGGCTGCGGTCTCCACTCTGCTCTGTGCCCAGGAGACTAACATCCATGAACCGTATCACCTTTTGCCCTGGTTTCCAGTTGACTTTGGCAAGTAGGAGGCGTATCTAGGAAATAAGAGGGCAAGGAGAGTGAGAGAGGAAGGTCAAGGTATTGGCACCTCTTCCAAGAATCCATCTTCTGAGTTCTAGAATGCTGCCCATTCTGATCCTTCTGAATGAGGGCCAATAGCTGGGGCCCATCATTCTTAACGAAGGCCAGTAAGGATCCCGCGTGCTTCTGCTGGATCCCTTTCTGTGGTTTGGCTCTGCATCTGTAAGGGGGGGGGGTAATAATGGTACCTACATCCTTAGGTTGCAAGAGGTGAGGATGAATGAAATTAACACGCACTGGGGCAAGGGACACAGCCAGATGGGGTGATGATAGTAATGACAGGCCTCCTCCTCTGAACTGAAACGAGACAACCATCCCTCCAGCACCAGGAGCTTGGAGGTGGGGTTGAGGACAATCTAACCTAAAATCTCCAGCCCCCTCCTCCATTTATCGTCTTTGTCAAAGTGCCAGCTCAGTGTGAGAGAGGATGTTGTATCAAGGAGGGATGAGTACGACCTTTCCCTGCCTTTGGGGTGCTCTGGGTAGAAAACCTTACACCGGGGGGTTGGAGAGATGGCTCAGAGGTTAAGAGCACTGGCTGCTCTTCCAAAGGTCCTGAGTTCAATTCCCAGCAACCACATGGTGGCTCACAATCATTCAAGATGAGATCTGGTGTCCTCTTCTGGCCTGCAGGCATACAGGACACTGTATACACAATAAATAAATCTTTAAAAAGAAAAGGAAAGAAAACCTTACTCCCATCACCTGTACCAACGTTTCTGAATGCATCAGTCCCCTGCTTTGAAGAAGTCATTGGGTACAGCCTTATTATACTGTGTGAGTCTCATATCCCGTCCCACCATGGTGCTACGGATGGAAGCCAGGGCTTCCTGTGTGCTAAGTAAGCACTTCACTCCTAGGCTGTCACCCGCAGGCTCCACGTTGTTTTAAAGGAGCCTGTGACCTGTACTGAGCTCTAAATTTGCTTCCTTACTGCTCAGAACTGGGAGAGGTCAGGGAGGAAGAGAGGACTCGGAGGTCTGATAACCATCTGGTTATAGTTCACTGCTTGTCTCCAAGGAAATGCACCCCTATAGGTGAGGAGGCACCAGGAATGTGAAGCTACACCTTCCTCTGCTTCTCTGCTCAGGTCACTGCCAAGCCTAGCCGGAAACCTGCTGAGGGAGGGGAGGAGGTGCCAGGCCTGAATCTGCAGGAGGCTGCAGAACCCGGACTATGGCAGCTCCTTCCTGATAGAGGTAACCTTTAGCTGAGAGATCCTTGGTTTCCTGTCAGGGCTGGGAAGAGTAGTTTGACCCCTGACCCGTGGACAAAGTCGTTCCTTTATCAGACAAAGGGATAGCTTGCAAGGCCTCAGTCCTTGGAGCCGTGTGTGTTTACACACAGGAGGAAAAGAAACTCCTGGGACTAATTGAGTGTGCGAATGTTCACATTGACACATTTACACCCCTCAGCACTCCCCAATATGCATTCCACACTTGGCCATCGACTTTCATACATGGAGTATGTTCTTACCCTGACATCAACTTAGTGCTGTGTAACTTTTCTTGGGGAACTATGTGTTCATCCTAGATAAGGAATCAAGGACAGACCAAAGAAACAATTCTAACCAAGTCTAGCTTGGTCTTCTGGAGTTTGATTGGAGTTGTTTACCAGGAGCATGGGAAACTTATAGGCAGCAACTCCACCGAAGAAAAGTCCCCCAATTTATATATCCTCAGGAGGGAACCTCTTTGTCCTCCCCACTTCCAGGGGAAATATTCATGGGTTCAATCTTGTGAAGGTCATCTGGAGTAACCATGCTTCTCTGATCTCAAGACATCAATACTTACTCATTTGCACACTCACACGTCACAACACTCAGGTGCACCGACACCCTTCCATACCCGCACTGACGTCCTTATATTCATGCTTAAGCACGTGCAGACACTCCTAGGTTCACTCACACTCACGTTTACACTCACACTCCTCCCTGGAGGGAGCCTGAAACCATCCATTTGTGACTGGGAGTAACTGGAAGTGTCACGGGAGTAAGTGTGGGGTAAAGAGACACAAGGGGATGTGTGACACTGTGCATACGCCACTGAGGTCAAGGGTGGGTTTGGTGAGCTGGGGAGATGGCTCAGAGCTCAATAGCTCTTGTTGCTCTCGCAAGGAGCTGGGTGTAGTTCCCAGCACTCCCTTGGTGGGTGGCTCAGAACCAGCTACAGAATTCCAGTTCCAGGGGAACCAGTGCCCTCTTCTGGTCTCTGTCAGTACTGCACACCTATGACGTACATGCATACCCGCAGGCAAAACACTTGTACACATGAAAGAAAAACACATCTTAAACAAAGAAGTGACACTGGGGAAGTTTTTAGATTTTGAGGTTACAGCTGAAGTTTTCATAGGAAGGGTTGCAGAGGCCAGGAGGATTGGCTTTCTTCCTTTTGGTATGGCCTCACTGTGTAGCCCAAGCTGGCCTTGAACCTGAGACCCTCCTGCTTCAGCCTCCCAGGTTTTACCAATTATCTTCCGGAGTCTGAGCCTCATTACCTGGGTGGGGTACACAGAAGCTGTCAGTAGATACTTGCTAGAGAAGCAAATAGCAGGGTTGGCTAAATCCTTACCATTCAACGGGAAGAGCTACCGGCCTGTCACATGGAAGAGGAGGGTCCTAGGCAACCGTGAGTCTGAAGTCATCTTTGTACCCTACTTCCATTCAGCAGAAACAGGGAACTCGCATGAAGCTGCCAGGTAGGCAGTGGTCCAGCTCCGAATCGTTGGGGCAGGACGTGGCTCCTGCTCCCAAGGCTATTTGATTTCTGAAAGAAACCTCCCAGCACCCCTGCCTCAGGAGAATGGAAGAAGACTGCTGTGGGCTATGCCAGGAATCTGGGGCCTAGCTAGGGAAGAAGAGGTAAGGGTTGCAATTTTATTTTTTATTTATTTTGACACAAACTCTCATTATGTAGCTCTGGTTGTCCTGGAACTCACTATATAGATCAGGCTGGCTTCAAACTCATAGAGACCTGCTTGCTTCTGCCTCCTAAGTGCTTGGATCGAAGGTGTGCCTGCTCATACTTGGCCCTTTTAATTTTTATTTTCAGTTTTAACTTATTATTCTCTCTCTCTCTCTCTCTCTCTCTCTGTGTGTGTGTGTGTGTGTGTGTGTGTGTGTACATGTGCTGCACATGGAGGTCAAAGGGCAATTTTTGGAGTTAGTTCTTTCTTTCCACTATGGATTCCAAGGTTCGAACTCTGGTCACCAGGCCTTTTATCCACGAGCCATCTTGCTGCCCCCTCCCCCTTGACCTTTTTGGACTAATTCATCTGTTTATTCGCTCTTCAGATATTCTTTTAATTTGCGGGGCGGACAGGGTCTCATGTAGCCCAGGTTGGTCTTGAACTCTTTATATAGCCAAGGCTGACTGTGAATTTTCTATCTTCCTGCTTCTACCTCTCAAATGCTGTCATTACAAGTGTGTCCCACCAGGCCAAGGGCATGCGTGTTGCGGAGGGTGAAACTGAGGGCCTCACGGAAGGAATGCATTCTGTCAGGTGCATGCTAAGTTCTGCTTTCTGTCAGTGAGTCACACCCTTGGCTCAAACATCCTCTTTTATCAGACCAAGATAAGTGTCAGGATTGACAATATTATGAGGAGCAAGATACAAAGAAGAACATCTAGCAGGAAGTAAAATGACTTCTAATACAGCACGCCGTAGGTAATAATGGCAGCGAGCTGAGAGGGCTAAGAAAGCCAGCTCAAAACTGCTGATCACCTGTTCCCATCTCTGCCCTTTCCCTTCCATGCGGGCAGCCTCAGGGTAAGGCTGGATCCTCTCACGGTGTCGAGACAGCTGGTAGTGGTTCTCAGGCTAGCCCCTTCCTTTAATGTCAGCAGGGCACATCTCTGCCACAGCTGTCACAGTCCGACTGTGCTCTGATTGGACCAGCTTGGCCAATGCCTAACTCAGACCTGACTGGATTAGCCTAAGTCATGTGATTCCTTCTGGCCCCGAGAGATAAAATGGATTCCTAACTGGAAACTGAGCCGAGCTAGGAAAGACCCCGAGAGCCACCTGGACTTCAGTCTCATCTAAGGAACTGAAGAAAGACCCTGTCAGAGGATGTTGGGAGAGCCAGCTGTATAGCAGAGGTAGAATGCCTGCCTAGCTCACAAGGTCCTGAGTTCACTCTTCAGTACGGGGGGTAGGAGGGGGAAGTTCAGTACCGGAGTAGGAGGGGGAAGACTGTCTCTGCATCCTTTGTAGGGCCGGCACAAACGCCAGTGCAGCTTGACTCCTTGCCCAGGGGCTGAAGAGGTGTCTCAGCAGTTAGAAGGGCTTGCTCTTCTGCCGAAGGACCCAAGTTTGGTTCTCACACTTAGCTCACTGTCACCTGTAATCCTAGCTCCATGGGATCCATGCCTTTTCTGGTCTCTGGACAGTACCTGTACATGTGTGGCATACATGCACACATAGTAAATAGTAACCTTATAAAGAAGAGATTGTGTAAAAAGATTATTGGCTCAAAATGTCTGAAGTTGGGTGTGGTGTTGCACATCTACAATCCCATCACTGGGGATGCTGAAACAAGAGGACCACAAGTAGGAAGCCAGCTTAGGCTACATGGGGGAGATTCTAATGGCCTTCCTTCCTTCCTTTCTTCCTTCCTTCCTTCCTTCCTTCCTTCCCTTCTTCCCTCCTTCCTTTCCTTCTTCCTTTCGTTAGAAATTATTTTAATAGTTACAAACCATTTCTAACAAAATCAAAATAAACTGGCAATCATTTTAAAAAATGTATCTATTGTTTTTTTTGTGTGTGTGTGTGTGTGTCCATGCTTAAATATATGTGTGTATTCATGCGCACGTCTGATACCCAGGGAGATGAGAAGTGGAGATGAATCCCCTGGAACTGAGTCACAGACAGTTGTACGTCACCACTGGGGAGCTGGGACTCAGTACTCTTGACCACTGGGCTGTCTCTCCAGCCCCCAAATGGATCGTTCTGTAATTATGAGATGTCCTTAGACTTGAGGGTTTGCTTAAGTGGAACTAAAATCAGCGGAATGTCTTGGGAATTATCCTAGATGCTCATGTCTGTGACACTTAGCTCTGAGGAGCTCTCTCAGTCCTTTTCCAAAAGGACCTTAGTATGGTGGCACATGTCCTTAGTCTCGGCTCCTGGGAGGCAGAGGCAGGCGGATCTCTGGGAGCTGCTAACCAGCCTGGTCTACGGAATGAGTTTCAGGGTAGCCAAGGTTGCACAGTGAGAGCCTGTCTCAAAAACAAAAAAAAAAACCCACAAAATATGGGCTGGAGAGATGGCTCAGTGGTTAAGAGCATTTCCTGTTCACCTAGAGGATTCAGGCTCAGTACCCAGCACCCACACAGTGGCTCACAGGGGAGGAAACAAACTCTTCTGGCCTCCACAGAACCAGGCATGCAGGATTGGAGTTACATACATGCAGACCCATACATCCATGAACCCATATACATGAAATACATTTTTTAAATGTATCTCTTTTTTCCTTCTCTGGGGGCTTGAAGTAGGTTCATTGACATCCATTAAAATACCTCCCAGTCCCCTATCATATTACAATGTTCAGTTCTGACTGCATGTACTTCAACTTTGTCTGTTGTTGACTAAATTACTTCGTCTTTCTTCTCACAGGCTTCTTATTATTGCTGAAATCTGGGCCATACAGTTTTTTCTTTAATAACTCTGTCCCCACCGACATGAGCTGCCATCAACCGGAACTCAGGCAAACTCCTCATAGTTCGCACTGTTTCAAAGCAGAATATTTAAAGGGAGGGCGTGGGGAGGGGACAGGGACGCTGAAACCTGGACTTGGTTTTCTAACTAAAGCTGGAAAAGGAAAAAAAAAGTTTAGTATTTAATTAAATGCAGGGTGTAGAAGACCCAAATCCCCTGCCATGAAATTAGATCTTCTCCCGGTTAGTATAGTGTGATCTGAAGGCGGAGAAGGACACAGCTGTGGTCTTCCTGGGGGATGACAGCTCGTGTAAGGACCTGGAGACAGAGCAGGTGTCGTGGACGAGCAGGAAAGTGGTGGTGGAGCTCAGAAGACCAGGTGAGACTGGAAAGGAGGCTACAGAGCTTCCAGGAAGGGGCCCAGGTGAGCTTTTCCCCACCCAGCAGGGGAAGCTGGAAGGGGCTGCTGAGGGCTAGCTCACTTTAGACAGAGAGCAGAGGAATGTCACATGGGGAGGGGCCTGAGGGCCAGGAGCCCCCCTGACTTCTTTAGGAGTCAGGGAAAATTCTACCACCTCAATTCTGCCTTCGTTTCCCTTTAGCACCACCAGGGTGTTCCATGAGATGATCCGAGTCCCAGCTTCCTTTCAGCACTAAGATTCTCCAGTTCTTTCCAGGGATGCTAACACCTTAGATTCAAGGGAAAGAGGGCAAGGTGCCTGAGCAGCAACAGCAGAGGACATGGAAGCTCACATACAAAAATGAGAAGGTTTAGGCTCGTGAGATGATTCAGTGGTTAAGAACACTGCTGCTCCCCTAGAGGACCCAGCTTTGGTGCCTGGCACCCACATGGTGCTCACAACCATCTGCACGTTAGTTACTCCCCAGTTCCAGGGAATCCTATGCTCTCTTTAGGCTTCCATGGACAACAGGCACACATGTGGTTCACAGTCATACAGGCAGGGAAAACATTTATATACATAAAATTAAAAGTAAAATAAGAATTAAGAGATTGTCTTAGTTGGGGTTTCTATTGGTGTGAAGAGACAGACATCATGACCATGGCGACTATTTTAAAAGTTTATTATTTTTATTTATGTGCATTCATGTTTTGCTTACATGCATGTCTGTGTGAAGGTGTTGGATCCCCTGAAGCCCCTGAAACTGGAGTTACAGGCAGTTATGAGTTCCATGTGGGTGCTGGTAGTTGAACTTGGGTCCTCTACAAGAGCAGCCAGTGCTCTTAACTGCTAAGCCATCTCTCCAGCCCTAACCATGACAACTCTTATAAAGGAAAAAATTTAATTAGGCTGTCTTACAGTTTCAGAGGTGTAGTTGGTTATCTTGGTGTGACACGGTGGGATGCAGGCAGACCTGGTGCTGGAGAGGAGCTGAGAGTCCTACATCTTGACCGGCAGGCATCAGGAACTGGTCTGAGTGGCACACTGAACATAACTTTAGCAAAGGAGCCCTCAGAACCCACTCCCATACTGCCACACTTCCTCAAACAAGGCCACACCTACTCTGACAAAGCCACGCCTCCTAATCCTGCCTCTCCCTATGAATTTATGGGGGTCAATTACATTCAAGCTACCACAGAGATTTAAATGAGTTAGAAAAATGTGTGTAGGGCTAGAGAGGTGACTCAGTGGTTAAGAGCATTGCCTGCTCTTCCAAAGGTCCTGAGTTCAATTCCCAGCAACCACATGGTGGCTCACAACCATCTATAATGAGGTCTGGTGTCCTCTTCTGGCCTCCAGGCATACAAGCAGACAGAATATTGTATACATAATAAATAAATAAATATTTAAAAAAAAAAAGAAAAGAAAAATGTGTGTAAACCAAACTTTGGTTGAAGAAGTTAGAGGGACGTGGAAAGCCTGCCAGAAACAGAATTCTGTCCTGAATGGATCCCAATTGTCAGACTCAAAAAGGGAAAAGTGGAGGCCCTGGCATTTCTGCCATGACCTTGGCTTAGACCCTAACTCCCCAGGATCATTCCATAGCAACCCTGGAATTGGAAGTTTCTCCACCACCCCATCAGTTCCTGAATAACCACTCTGAGGCTTAATACCAATTACAAACTGTTTGGCCTATTAACTCAGGCTTCTTATTGGTTGGTTCTTACAACTTAAATTGACCCATTTCTATTAATCTATGTATGACCACGTGACCGTGGCATTACCTCATTTTCTACATGTCTTGTTTCCTTGCATCTGGTTGGCTGGAGTCTACCTGACTTCGCCTTCTTTCTCTCTCTATCCCCGTTTGAATTTCCTGCTTAGCTTATTCTGCCCTGCCATAGCCCAAAGCAGCTTCCTTTGTTAACCAATGGTAATAAAACACATTCACAGTATACCAAGGGGCATCCCACATCATAGCCCAGATATGGGACGTCTTCTTTTCCTCCACATCCCACTGAAGACTTAGCCTGCTGTGGTAATCCTGGCATTCAGAAGGCAGAAGCAGGATGATAAGAGTTTGAGGTTAATTGGCATATATAGTGAGATCTTCCGCAGAGAGAGAGAGAAGTCAGGCACAGGTGGTTGCGTGGGCTGGGAAGATGGCTCAGCAGCCGCTAGGAGCAACTGCTGCTGTGAGATCACTGGGGTCCGTTCCTAGCACTCACATCAGGTGGCTCTCAATCACCGGTAACCCCAGCTCCAGGGAAGCTTCCTTCTAACCTCTGTGGGTGTCTACATACCCACCTGCACACACAAGCACAAATAATGTTTTATTTTCATTTTTCGAGACAGGGTTTCTCTGTGTCACAGCCCTGGCTGTCCTGGGACTCATGCTATAGACCAGACTGGCCTCGAACTCAGAGATCCGCCTTTCTCTGCCTCCTGGTTAAAAGCATGTACCACCACAGCCCAGCATAAATCTTTAAAAAAAAGGAATCTTAGAAAGAAAGTTGGTGGCGGTGTATGTCTTTAATCCCAGCACTCAGGAGGTAGAGACAAGTGGATCTCGGTGATCCAGGCTAGCCTAGTCTACAGAGTGAGTTCTAGAAAAGTCAGGGCAACACAGAGAAACTCTGTCTCAAATAAATAAATAAGTGAACGTATAGATAGATAGATAGACAGACAGACAGACAGATAGATAAATGGAAGGGAGCAGGTATGGGCGGGGGGAATGACTCCTTCCTGTTTAGCAGAGAGGTCTGTGTCAACACAAACTGTGCCCAACCCAGTCCAGTTGAGTATTCAAGGCATTCTTGTTCTTCAAAATCATTTCAGTTGGGCTGGAGAGATGGCTCAGCTGATACAGCACTGACTGTTCTTCCCGAGTACGTGGTTCAATTCTCAGCGCTGACACAGTTGCTCACAACCATCTGTAACTCCAGTCCCAGGGGACTGAACACCCTTTTTCTGGGCTCTGTGGCACCTGGCATGCACAGAGTACACGGAAGAAATATTTATACACGTAAAGAAATCATTTTAGTTTGTTGGTAACTTAACCCCATTTAGCGCCCTAGCCTTTGGCCCAACAGCCTGCTGCTGCCCTTCTGTTTGTTTTTAAGCTAATGACTACTTAGGGGTGTTTGTTTATTTGAGACAGGGTCTCTATTAGCCCAGGCTGGAGTCACACCCACTCTATGTCTGAGGCTTTTCTTGAGCGTCTGGTCCTCCTGTCTCTGCCTTTCAAGGACTGAGATTGAAGGAGAGCCCCACCATGCCTTCCTTTGACTATGCCAGAGGGGCCATAGACCTGCGGTTTCTGTCATTCTCTTCTGCATTTAAGAAGATTGCTGTATGTGGTGGTTCATGCCTGTGATCTCAGCCCTCGGGAAGCTGAGGCAGGATAGCTGCTGCAGGTTTGCGGTCAGTCCGGTCTCCAGAGCCGGCTCTACACCAGCCGTAGCTATTGAATGAGACCCTGTCTCAGAATCCAATAAAGAGTAGCTTTATTCCTCAATTACAGGTAAATAACACTCCTGATGCAGCTGCATTTGCAAGTTTGTTCCTCCAGATGCAGCTTCGTGGAGACAGGCAAACAGGACCTGGTTATAAAAGTCAGCCCCCTCCCCCACCCCGCAGTATGTTACAAGGGGCTCAATCAACATCTTTAGGATGAATAGATGTAGTTATTCACACTCCAGCCCCAAAGCCCACCTTTCTCTTTCTCTCTCCTCCCAGTGATTATGAGAAAGCTTTGGAAAGCCAGAAAACTTCTAACAGGGTGAGTGGTGGACGAAGCCTGGAAGAACAGACAGGCCTCGGGAGGAAGGGTGTGGCAAAAGTTGCGTTCTCCAAACAGCAGAGAACCTTGGTGGAACAAAGCTGAGGGTGGCTGTTGACCCAGAAGGGAGGAGGCGGCAAATGACACCGAGATTCCATACAAACCCCTCCAAGGGCCTGGGCACAGCCAGGGCAAGCGCTCAGCCCACCCTGTGGCTCTGGCTCTGCCTGGAGATCTTATCCTCACATAGTTGATAGATAGCACTGAGTCACAGGCGACCCGAGGCCTCGGAAACACCAACAGCATACACATCTTTACCGCCCACATATCCTGTCTCCCTGGGTCACCCTGATGGCCATCACTCCTCTTGGAGCCTGTCACTCTCTTGTCATCCCTACATCATCCCTGCATCACAATCCCTGACTCTTTCGTGCCCATGTACTTCCGCAGCCCTGTACCCAAGGTGGTTACTAATCCTAGCCAACCCTGCCATCCCTCCATCGCCTCCACCCCAGTACTGTCACCGGTTAACCATTCCCATTCCTCCTGTCACTGAGATTGTCCTCACCTGTCCTTGTCACCTTCGTCATCTTTGCTGTCACAGCCCCATCCTGGCCATACATTCCCAGCAGAGTCTCCCTTCCCTCAGCCACCCGCTTCAGGCCGTGCCACCCCTGAGTCCTCCGGATCAGCACCACCTGCCTCCACCCTGCTGTTAGCTCACCTTCACCGAGCCATCTCTGCCTCCTCTTTGTCGACTCCTTGCCGACACCCTTCTCGTCTTGGCTCCTTACCAAGGTCCCTAAATGGCACACAGCAGGTGCCCACCTCTGAGCGGCTGACCGGATCTTGCAGGTCAGGGTCTCTGCTGGGCTTCCCCGTCTGGATTTGCCATGCTCCTTACCTTTGCGATGTGTTGGGGACTGCAGACTACCAGACCCTGAATTTCCTGTAAACAACTTGTTTTCCCTATGCTTGCAGCTGCTCTGAGCCAAACAACTTGTTTTCCTGTGTTTGCAGCTGCTCTGAGCTCAAGACGGGAGTGTTTTCTGGTGGGTCTGCCGCTGAAAGATCCTGAGAGCTGGGGTGTGAACATCTATAAGCTGCTCCTGAACACACTAAAGGAAGCATTCTTGGGGCGTTCAATGATGGCCCATGTCTCTGTGTGTATGTATGTGCGTCAATCTCCAGGCACTTACCCAGCTCAAGAATGGTCCTTTGCAGGCAGTACACGCCAGGCATAGTACCGTAGTACATGTAATACAGGTGCTACAGGACCATAGTACATGTAGTAGCATGGACGGACAGCGATGTCCTGGCAAAGAGGTTTACCGTCTACGCTTGGTTGCTGGGGCTCTGGGCCAGGCCCTCCTCAGGGTTCCCAAGCAAAGGACTGCCAAGAAACCTTGAGCCCCTCCTTCAGCTACTGCCCTTTGTAGTTGCCTTTGCCCAACATGGCTCTGAAATTCTTTTTTTTTCCTCTCTGAATCAGAGTCACAGTGGGTAGCCCTCTCTTGCTATGTTGCTTTGGCTGGCCTCAAACTTGAGATCCTCCTGCCTCAGTCTCTGGAGAACTGAGCTGACAAGATTGTACGCTTGGCTAAAATCCTCATTTTATTGGTAGTTATTTCCTCTTTCTTAATTCCCAGTGTTTCTTCAATTACCCCCCCCCCCCACCCCAGTACTGGACACTTCTGATGACCTCTTGTTTGGGTAATTGTGTGTAAGGCTATCCTGGCCAACAGTCAGGACCAGTTGGAAGGCAGCAGCTGTAGCCATCTTAGTCACTGACAGGTTCCTGGGGCCCAGCACAGAGCCTTGTTTATGGAAGGGGCCCATTGAATTCTATTGAGTGAATACATGCCATCTCCCGATTCCTTTGCCTTGTGCTGGCTCTGTGCTAAGAGCTTACCAGTCTCATCAGTTTGCCTTGTTTTGTCATGTGTCTTTCTTTTTCTTTTCTAAGTTTTGAGCCTTTCAAGATCTTTTAAAGTGCCTTGGCACAGATCACCCCGACCAGGTTCAAGCCCAGAAGCCTATTTCCAATTACTCATCCGAAGGTGAAGTGGCAGAGAAAGCTGTTACTCATGGAACGAGGAGAGTGCTTTCTTGTAACCAGGGCAAAGGAAGCCTCAGCTTGTAACATCACCGCGTGATTTCATCTTTTGTTTCCCAAGGAGACTGAAGACACCCTGGACAGGAGGGACACCTGAAGAAGACAGCTTCTGGTTCTTCGGATCCTCTCCCTCAGACCTCGAAAGCGTTGCGTTCAAGAAGTAAAATAGAAAGACTCTAATGTAACCTGGGTATTCCCGTGTGATCTGTCCCATCTCCTTTATTTCTGAGGATTTGTCCTTGGGAAAATGCTTAGAGGGGTGGACAAAGCCGTTGCCAATTCTGATTTTCCATGATTTCACCATCATGTTACTTTTAATATTTAAATTTATAAATGAATATTTATAAATGGCAGCCTGGTCTACAGAGCGAGTTCTAGAACAGCCAGGACTACACAGACAAACCCTGTCTCAAACAAACAAATAAACAAATTAAAAAAAACCCAAAAACCAAGAAAGAAAAGAAAAGTTGGAAGCTAATGAAGCAGACTACCTTACACAATTTATGCTGTGCCTTGGTTACTCAGACCATGGGTCTCGGGAGGTGATGGTTGTCTAGAGTCGGCTCATGTGGAAAAGGCATTACACACAGGCTTATGTGGAATTACTTTCAGTGATGTCAGGAGTGGGTAGATTAATGGAAGAGCAGGAAGGCAAGCATCACGGTATTATGCTGTCCCCGAACATGAGTAATTTCTGACAGTTCTCATTTTCTTTGATGGGCATCGTTACATTTATAATAAAAAGCCATGCCTTCCTAAACAGAGGTAAAAATGATGCTTTATGTGAAGGCGGCAGTGCTTTAAAATCCTGCCCCTCGTTACTTTTGTTTTACTGGTCTGTAAATCTCATGAGGATAGGATCTTTGCCTGTTTCCCAGCAAAAGGTGCTTTTTTTTTTTTTTTGGTCTCTCACATCTTGTCCTTTCATTTAATTTTTTAAATAGATAGTGTTTCATTGTTTATAAAAGCTGGCTTGGAGTTGGCTATGTGGTCCAGGATGACCTGCAATTCCCTGTGTAACCTAGGCTAACCTTAAACTTGTGCAGATTCTCCTGCCTCAGCCTCTGGAGCTGGTGGAGGTGACTCACCTTAACTTTTTTTAAAAAAGATTTATTTATTTATTATATATACAGCATTCTGCCTGCATGTATGCCTGATCTCATTATGGGTGATTGTGAGTCACCATGTGGGTGCTGGGAATTGAACTCAGGACTCTGGAAGAGCAGTCAATGCTCTTAACCACTGAGTCATCTCTCCAGCCCCTTACTTTAACTTTTCAGAGTAATCCCCTCCTGTGTAGAACGTTCTGGGGGTGGCTTGATCTCCAAACCCAGCCTGCCTTGCTACAGCCACATAAAATTTCTCAGGCCCTTTTGATGTAGGAACGGGAGAGCCACCCCCCCCCCTTTTTTTTTCAAGACAGGGTCTCTCTGTAGCTTTGGAGCCTGTCCTGGAACTAACTCTTGTAGACCCGGCTGACCTCGAATTCACAGAGATCCGCCTGTCTCTGCCTCCCGAGTGCTGGGATTAAAAGCGTGCGCCACCACCACCACCACCGCCCGGCTTTCTCTATGCCCACCCCTTTGCCTGTCCGACTTTGTCTTACCCCAGCTGTTAGAGAGGATGCTCCCTCTTCCAGGAAAGTGTCCTTTATGTCTCCCATTCCCAAGTTTGGGTCAGTGTAGGGTTGAAGCTTTCATAGGCCCGGTGCTTGCTTCCGGTGTGTCCTGCAGGCCCTTCCTAGGTGGAGGTGGACCCGTTCCCCTACACATCCGACACTCAGCTTTTGGAAGGGCACCCACTGCTCCTGATTGATTGGATGAGGAACAACAAAAAGTACCCTTAGGTGAGCACTACTTGGGGCAGGGGATAGCCTTAGTTTGCACAAGACCTGGCTTAATGGGCAGCAGCAGAAATAAATAAAAAAACTGTTAGCATTTCCTAAGGAGTTCTGAACGGGCATACGTAAAGCA
The DNA here is from genome assembly GCF_982192425.1 of Myodes glareolus. Taxonomy (NCBI): domain Eukaryota; kingdom Metazoa; phylum Chordata; class Mammalia; order Rodentia; family Cricetidae; genus Myodes; species Myodes glareolus. The sequence goes on from NC_142041.1 coordinate 33,366,845, forward strand.
GACATACATGTAAAACTGGCATACATGTGAGGAGGACATACATGTTTCATCTTGTTGTGCTTGTTCTGTGACTCAGAATGATCTCACGCTAGCAGCCTATATTCCTGCCTCAGGCCTCGGTTTGCAGATGTGGACCGCCGAGGTTTAAGGAGCAGGCGTTGGTTTCTGCAGACCTGGAAGGAGAGTAGAAGCCGCATGAGGGGCAGCCGCAGGAGTCAGTCTGCCTTTAAAATCCCAGTCTCAATATGAAGCGCTTAAATACGAGTCAAACCTTTCACAGTGATGTTTATTAGGTTTATAGTCATTTTTGATCAATATGTATTGATTAAATTTCTATCTACTTTTTTTTTTTTTTTTTGGTTTTTGAGACAGGGTCTCTCTGTAGCTTTGGTGCCTGTCCTGGAACTAGCTCTTGTAGACCAGGTTGACCTCAAACTCACAGAGATCCGCCTGCCTCTGCCTCCTGGGTACTGGAATTAAAGGTGCGCACCACCACTGCCTGGCCTCCTATCTACTTATTACAAAATCTTCATAAAGTTTGAAAAAATTGCTGGGTGGTGGTGCTGCATGCCTTTATCCCAGCATTTAGGAAGCAGAGGCAGGGGGATCTGATGTTCCAGGACAGCCAGGGCAACACAGAGAAACCCTGCCTCAAAAAGCAAAAAACAGCTGGGCAGTGGTATTGTACATCTTTAGTCTCAGAACTGAGAAGGCAGAGACAGGAGGATCTCTGAGGCTAGCTTGGTCTACATAATGACTTCCAGGGCAGCCAGGACTACTCAGTGAGACTCTGCCTCAGAAAAACCAATAAAAAGAAAAAATGAAAAGAGAACTAGGTGTCAAATATTCCTAGCACTTGGAAAGTAGAGGCAGTAAGAAACTGCTTGTCTGGACTACTTGATGGTATTCTATATGATCTGGACATGCAGGACCTACAGAAAAATGACTGCTGAACTTGCCTAAAGAAGGTGAGACACTCCTTCAGGCTTCCTGCTTTATGAAAGAGTCTGCCAGACATTCCACAGGCACAGAAGAAAGCAACTGATGAACTTTGCTGTTACAAGACAGAACTGATCTTCAAATTTCCAGCTTCATGGAAAAGTCTACTGGATACTAGGGGCCTGTAGGCTGAAGATGGATGCTCCAACATTAGAGAAGAACTTTGAGAGACTGTCCAGGCAGCAAGATGTCTCTGCCAATTCCAGAGCTTTGAAAGTTGCTTACAATGCACTCCCTGTTTACTTAGGTAATATCATACCCTTCTGGGGTCTTTGAAGAGTTGAAGACAGATAGTTATAGTTTTCTTTAGTTATGATAAAGCAAAAATTAGATATAAAACTTCAAACTTACAAAGATAGGGTAGATAATAGAGTATTTTCCTTAATTTGCCAAATGTAAATGGACTAAATATTATAATATATAATTCTTGATTGATAACTGCTTTGTATATGTAATTTTACTATGTTAAAGTTAAAACCTTCGTTTTTAATTAGACAGAAAAGAGGAGATGATGTGGGATGTCTCTCTGTATGTGTTGCTTTTATTGGTTGATGAATAAAGCTGTTTCAGTCAATGACTTAGCAGAGTACAGCCAGGCAGGAAATCAGAACAGAGATATAGAGTAGGTGAAGTCAAGGAGATGCCGTGTAGCTGCCAAAGGAGACAGACGCCAGAACCTTAACGGTAGGCCATAGCCTCATAGTGATGTACAGATGAATCGAGCTAGCTAGAAAGATGCCTAAGCTATTGGGCAAACAGTGTTGTAATTAATATAGATTCCATGTGATTATTCGGGTCTGGGTGGCTGGGGAATGAACAAGAAAGTTTCTGTTTACATTACTGCCTGTGATGACAAATAGGGAGAGACTAATTTTTAGTTGGTCCCCCCTCCACGTGCACACACATGAATGTGCACACACATGTACACACAGACACACACACACACACAGACACACAGACACACACACACTTTGGTCATGGAGCTGGGGATCAACCTTGAGTTTTGCAGATTGCCTGGTGGTTGTAGGGGTTTCTAGTTCTCTCCTGCTGATACTGTTCCGGCACCAGGCTACATGAAGACCCCTCCCTCCACACTTAGTGTGCCAGTGGTAAAACACGCTGCTTACTAGCTGTACTGGTTTGTGTTCCTATCCACATCACTAAACTAGGATCTGGCTTTCCCTAACACTGCAGGCAAGGCCGTCCTCTTACAATTCAGGGCCATGTCCCAGCAGTTGTGGCCCTGAAGATCAGGGGAGCCCCTTGAGACTCCTGACTGGAGGTGGCTGTGGGAAGAAGGGCTGTCTGGGTAGAGGTAGGATCTCTGTGGAACGTGGCCTGGGATTCGGTCCAGCCATCAAACCTCAGAGAGCAGAGCCAACTCTCAGATCCTTACTCTGCATGATAGAAAAACTGGTGTGTGGTGAACCAGGCCTCAGCTGGGGAAGCGATGTCAGTCGTGGAGACGAAGGGAAGTTGCCTCCTCTGGAAGTTTCTTCCTGCTGTTCTCTGATTAAAGTGAGGCATTCTACCACAGGGGACAGCCTGGGTTGGGCTCATCGGGTAGCAGGACAGAAGGCAAGTCTGGACAGGTGGACAGTGGAACCTAGGCTGTGGGGTGGGGTGTGCATACTAGTCACAGGGAGTGGAGGCAGAGGTGGAACCCCACTAAAGGTCAAGGAGTGGAGAAGGCTGCTGCAGGCTGGCTGCCCTCATTAGGTGACTGCTTCCGAGAACTGGTGAGAGAGACAGAAGCTGGGCTGGGCCACATCTCTGCCTCGGGGCTGGGGAAGAGCTGGGGGTTGGAGACTAGTCCCTTGGAAAGTTGCTTGAGGAAAGGAAAGGCAGAGGCATGAAGACAGGAGGATTCGTGTTAGATGACAGGGAGGCCAGGGAATGGCAGAACAGGAACGTGAGCGGTCCTTGTTTGTGCTGCTCCCGAGGAGGGAAGGAGAAAGCCAGGGTAGGCAGCCCTGTCTCCTGAGAGAGGGACTTAGAGGCAGGGGAGGTGACTTGGGGAACACTGAAGCCTCAGCCAGGGTTTGGGGAATTCATAGCCAGGGAAAATACCCAGGCCTTATCTGGATATTCCTCGGTTGTTCTACGGCATGGGGAGATCCTCCTTGGACAACCCAAATATGAAGCCTGGAGACTCCCCGTTTGTGTTTCTGCTCGAGTACTGGGGAGCTGAGAGAGCACACTGCAGCATGAGCTGAATGGAATGGAAAAGGGGTGCCTGGACCTGGGAACACGGTAGCACATCAGGATGTCAATAGCCTGAGGAGACCCACGCACCGGAAGGTGCACAGTAACTGAGGGCCGTCTGTGTCTTCTCCGAGGCCTTGGGGTATATCCCTCTCCCCACCTTACGTTCCTAATCTCAGATGCCATCTTTCAGCCCCCAAGTCTACACATATTTCCCAAGGACCTTGGGCCTGCGATGCTTTTCCTGTGCGTCCTATAGAGGGCAAACTGTGGGTCCTTGTGTCGAGCCTTCCTCCAAAGAAAGCTGGCAAGAAAACAATGGGAACAGCCCCGACTGTACGGCAATGAAGGAAGGAAGCCCTCACAGCTGTGGGAACCCACAGAAGGCATCACCCCCAGTCCACGGGAGGCAGGCTCCATGGATCCCGAGCTGCACAAGCCAGCTGACATTTGCCAAGGAGAGCCATGAGGGCACATCCAGTAGTGTGTGCGTGGTGTCCTGGAGACATGCCAGCCGGCTCAAAGGGAGCCACGTGTCTGTTAAATCTTCAGGGACTCTGCAAGACTGCTTGTTTCATGCTTTAAAAGTCAACTTAAGCAAACATATAATTAACTAAATTATTTAAAAAACAAAGGTGATATATAGTCACTTGCTAATTATTACAGCGTTTTGCTATTATCTGTGCTCTTCAAAGGACTGGCATCTACTGTGTCTTCAAGGCGGAGAGAGCACATAATTGTGCATGGCTGCTCCCCTCTCGCCAAGTCTTTGTTCGGTGACATCACATTGACATCTGGGGAAGGCCAAGGTGAAGCTGATTATCACTACATGACGTAGCTTAATTGACTGAGGTCCAGGACCTGTCAAGACACACCCAGCAGGCCAAATCCAGCCTGCAAGCTAAGAAAGGCTTTTAGCTGGGCCTGTTGACACAAGCCTATAATCCTAGGTACCAGGGAGGCTGAGACAGGAGGATTAATAGTTTAAGACCCACTTGAGCTACCGAGTGAATACAAGACCAACCTGGGCAATTCAGTGAGAACTTTTCTCAAAACAAAATAGAAAGTGGGCTGGGACGGTAGCCTTGTGGTAGGAAACTTGCTTCTCTAGCATGAATTAGGCCCTAGGTTCAGACCTTAATACCAGACACACAAAGAAACACAATAAAAGAAAGGAACTGGCAAGGTGGCTCAGTGGCTCAGTGGGTGACAGTACTTGCTGGGCAATGCTGATAAACTGGTTGATTTTTATTCTTGGACTCCATGTAAAGAGGAAAGGAGAGAAACGACTCCCTAAAGCGGCCCTCTGACTGGCTGCCACACACCATCACCAACCCTATCTCCATTCCACTTGGCATGGTGGTACAGACCTAGACTTGGGAGGTGGAAGTAGGTGGATCAGGAATTCAGTGTCGGCCGTGGTTACTAGCCTGAGCTACAAGAGACCCCATCACACACACACACACACACACACACACACACACACACACACACACACACCCCTCAGCGATTTTCCAGATGTGGAGGCACACATCTATAATTCTAACACTCAGGAGGCAGAGGCTGGATGACCTAACCATGTTCAAGGCCAGTTTGGTCTACTTAGCAAGGTCCACACCAGCCCTCATTACCTAACAAAATCCCGTCTCTAAAAAATACATTCCCCCAAGAGCCAAAAGGTGCTTGTTGTCAAGTCAGACAACCTGAGGCTGATTCCTGGGTCCCAAATGATGGAAGAAAGAACTGACTCCAGCAAACTGTTCTCTGACCTCCACAAGTGTGCTTTGGCACAGATCACACACACACACACACACACACACACACACACACACACACACACACACACGTAAAACAGCTCAGTTTAAAGGTGTCTGTGACCAAATTTAAGAACCTTCATTCAGTCCCTGGGACTCAAACGACGAAAGCAGGAAGATGGACTATTGAGTGTTTGTTCCCTGACCTATGGGCACCATGGCACATGTATACCCTCCATACGTACTTACAGGTAAGAAACACATGTTTAGAAAAGTCACATCATTGAGTAATTTGTTAAAGTTTCAACAAGTCTTTCTTAAATTGCTTCTTTCTTACTTTTATGTAAATAAGTAAATAAGTATCAGCCAATATTCATTGAACTACACTCAGCTGGTGTCACCAGTAACTGTTGAACTGGACCATGATCCAGCCCTGTTCCTAGTTTGATTATGTCGAATTCTTGAATTGCAACCAGAGGTTGGTTTCAGATACAAGGGCTAGCAAAATTTTGTTTTGTTTTGTTTTGTTTTTTTCTGAAACAGGGTTTCTCTGTGTAACAACCCTGGCTGTCCTGGAACTCATTTTGTAGGCTGGCCTCAAACTCACAGAGATCCACCTGCCTCTGCCTCCCAAGTGCTGGGATTAAAGACAAGCACCACAACCACCCCGATGGCTAGCAAAAATTAAGAAAGTATTCTATAGAATATTGTTTGTGTTTTGATTGTTTTGCTTTTGGCTAGAGTCTTGTTATGAAGTCCACGTGGTGGTAAATTCTGGTCAGGATCTCATCAGGAGCCCACACAGTCTCAGATTTGTGGTAATCCTACTCCTAAGTGTTGGGGTTAGAGTTGTGCACCACCAGCTGGTATCTGCAAAGCAAATGAGTCTAAAAAACTGGATATTTTAGCATTATTGTAAATTATGCAAAATTTTATATTCTTTATGCCAATAAAATTTCACAATGAGTATCTGTACACACAGAGACATATAACATACACACACACACACACACACACACACACACGCACACACACACACATTTAAGACATGGAACCAGTTGCTGAAAGCATTCACCATGAGGCAAAGGGCTCTAGACAAGAGGGTCAAGGGGGAGTAGGGTTGTCCCAGGTAACATGGGGAGGAGGTGGGGCTGGTGCGCTGAGACAGACGGGAGGGACTTGTGTGCAGGGGTAAGGGGACAGCCACCATCCTGAAGGCCATGGAGATCCGTGGGAGGATTAGAGCAGCCACGAACTCATCTCATTTTTGTTGAGAAGGTTTTGATAACTCTATATGAAGACTGGATTTCTGGGGACCGACTATGAGGGACTAAATTAGTGCAAGGAGGGAGAACAAGAGGAACTGGGTGAGGGGCTTACGAGAGCCAGTGTGGTGGTAAATTCTGACACCTTGACACAATCTAGGATCTCCTGGAAAGAGTATTATTACCCGAGGAGTTGTCTAGATCAGGTTGGTCCTTGGGGAATTTTCTTGAGTGCCTTAACTGATGTGGGAAGACATAGTCAAGCGTGGGTTGCACAAGTCCCTAGGCTTGGGGTCTTGGAAACCCCAAGAGGAGAAAGCTAGTCATGTACGGGCAAGTAAGCAAGTCAAGGTATGTTCCTTTCTGCTCTTGGCTGTGAATACGGTGTGATCAGCCACCTCTGGCTGCCGAGGCTGTAACTTCTTTATGGTGATGGACTATAACCTATAACTGTGAACTAGAGCCCTCGTCTCCTGTGGCTTGTTGTCGGGATATTTTATCCTGAGGGTGTTTTTCCAGGGCATTTGGTTTGAGCAAAAATTGGATGATAGTCCTTGGGACATAGTGACAAGGAATTGCTGCTCCTCCCTGGAGTAGGTGTTTGTGTACACTGGAGACCGAATCCAGGGCCTTGTACATGCTACACCACTATACCACTGAGCTATGCCTCTAACCTATCAGACACAAGTTAAAAAAGAACAGAGCTCCTTTGTTCACATGTATGAAATTAAAGATCTTTTTAAAAGATTTTTTTGTTTTGTTTTTTGAGATAGGGTTTCTCTGCAACAGTGCTGACTGTCCTGGAACTCGCTCTGTAGACCAGTCTGGCCTTGAACTCACAAAGATTCACCTGCCTCTGCCTCCCGAGTGCTGGGATTAAAAGCAAAAGCCACCACCATCCAGCTTAAAAAAGACTTTTAAAGAAACGAGGGGTGACTTCCTTCTAGGAGTCCTGGTTGGAGACATGGGCAAGATATGGAGTGGAAGTGGAGAACTAGGGGTGTCACAGTGAGCTTGGAGCTTCTGTCTTGACAGCTCAGCAAGTCACAGAACCTGGCAAGCGACTCATCTCTTAACCTAAAATGACCCTGTTCAGGAAGGGGCAGAGGTTTGCAGAATGTAGCATCCACACTCATCTCCGTGGTTACCATAGTTAGATATGTCGTGTTGCACACTTGAGCCTCTATATACACAGGCTATCACCGTGCACGTAGCTGGTGTGGCCCCAGCTGAGGGTACCTGTAGAATAGGGCAGGCAGGGGCACTGGGAATGAGCAAATGGTACTTCCCAGAATAAATGGGCAGGGGAATGGGCATGTCACTGAAAGAGGGATGTAGCTTCAAAGCCTGGTGAGCTGCCAAAGGAGGAGACCTGGGTGGTGGCAGGGAGTGGGGGGGGGTGCACAGAAGACAACTGTTTCTCAAAGGGCCTGGCTGGCACAGATGACAAAGTTGAACAGGGTGATGATAGCTCTTTCCTGTTTATTCCTTAAGCCCCCGGCTGCAGGTTGTGGTGGCTCCCACACCCTGTCCGTGAGAGGGCATACACAGGCTATAGGCCACAAGCACGCAGGCCTAAAGCGTGAGAGAGAAAGTTGCCGATGGCGTCAGAGCTCCACTGTTCAGAGCGAATACAGAGAGAACCTCGGGTTGCCCATGCTTGGAGCGAGGTTTCCGTACTGGCTTGTGCTATGTGCTCACACCACTAGTGGATATGCTGGCCCCTGCCCTAGTGCCTGGGGCCTGGTTCCGCCTTCCTGTCTTGCTCTGTGATCTGAGATCTGCCTGAAGTGGGGCAAAGAGTCTGGGCCGGGAGCCAGGAAGTGTGGACTACTCCAGCCTAACACACAGTGACCGTCAGCGGTTTCATTAATTTTCCCACTCTGAAAACTAGAGGGGCAATAATCCCTTCATTCAATAGTCACCATACTATTCTGTGAGCTGTGATTGGTCTACGGGAAATTAGGGAGACTGAGTCCTTGGGCTTCCAGGGTGGACAGTGGTGTCCCTTGAGCATTTCATTGAAGGATTTAGGGGCTACAAGCAGGTAACACCCACCAGAGGACTTGTCCTCCACCGAACAATGTGTCCAACCTTTTGGAGAGATTTGTGTTCTGGGGCTGGGCTTCAAAAACAAATTAGCAACATGACAGGTTAAGACCTGCCGGTAGTGAGGCTGGGAAAGTCTCCCCACCCATCCCTGCCCTCAGGCCCTGTTGGAGGGGGTTGTTGAACAATAGTGCTCCCCAATTGAGAACCTGGACTAGCATCTCTCTCTCCCTTCCTCGCTTCCCCACCTCCACGCTAACCTGCTACCTTTTAGGCTCTCCCGCTTTGGGAGCTCAGAGGTTTCATCCTGAGGTTGTATGTCGGCTTAGCCAGAGCACACGGAGACAGCTCTGAAGTCAACAGAACAAGAAATGAAGTAGGCACAGGTAAAGTAAAGTGGATTAAAAAAAACAAACAAAGTTGAAAGCCACAGGAGGTGTGTGGGCTGGCCTGAATGGAGCCAAGTGTCTCCCTAAGAGGAGAACCCTGGTACTAAGGCCAGGTCAGCTAGTTTCTCAAGGCAAGGTGGAGGTTTCCACAGAGATCTCCCGCCAAAGGATTACCAGCAGGACCAGATTCATGGGGATGTAGATGGGAGTCTGGGGTCGAGAGGTGCCCCCACACCTAGCCTCACTCCAGTTGGTCCTGCTGACGGCTTAAACTGGTTGTTGCTGTAGGAAAGGAAGACAGGCTAACTGGGCCAGGTTGGGAAGAACAAATAGTGTGGAAGTGAAGTGAGGAGCATTTGATAGTCTCCCTGCTTCTCTCAGGATCTTGGAGCAACTGTGAATTTCTGGAGATGCTCGAGATTCCCTCCTAAGCCCACTCACGGACAGATTGCCCTCCAGGACAAACTGCTTCTCTCCCACTGAGGGCAGAGGGAACTCGGGTCTTTCAACATTCAGTGACTGGGCACTTGCTGTGTTCCTTGTAACAGAGGAATACTAGAATCCTGGATCCCTGTCCCCAAAGAATTCGGAAGGCCTTAAAAGGCCGTTGCTCAGGCCTTGTCACGCCTGGATCCCCCAACAGTTCAGTGAGTTTGAGCCAGCTCCTGCTGATTACACCAGAGATTGTAGGGGGCCTGAGGCAGCCTGGCCTCTTGGTTGTGCCAGGGGTTCAAGCTGAGAGGCCAGGCTGCAGAGGGAAGGGCTAAGAAGGTGAGCCTACTGTCTGGGAATGAGTGTAGAACATTCCAGCACTGACCTCAGGGAATGGGCAGCAGACTCTTGGTCAAAAGGCTCCCATCTAGCACTAAAAGTTACCAGGCATTACCATACTCCTGACCATCTGAATCCACTCCCCCAACACTGATGAAGACACCCGATAGGGCTTATACTAAAACTCACCAGCCTTAACGAAAAGGCTGACCTGGATCCAAACCCACACAAGCCTGTATACAGGCTAGCCTGAGCTAGGAAGGGTTCTCCATGTAGACAGGGGAGTCCCCGGAACAAGAACACCTCAAATCAGCCCTAGCACAGACCCCTGTTTTTTCCTACTGCCTTTTCTGTTACTCCATAATTCATTCATGTAGAGAAAGAGATAGAGAGACAGAGAGAAAGAAAGAGAGCGCCTAGGCATTGCAAACACTGAACTCGGGCCTCTGATATACAAACTAGGTAAGCAAGGGCTCTGTCTCTGACATCTGTCTCCAGCCTTTTCTTTCACCCTTTCACGAGGGTCCCTCAATGTGACTGCTCTCCTGTTCCAATTAACATGATGGCCAAAACTGTACCCGACATTAGATCTGTCTTCCCCAAGGGTCAAAGTTTTTAGCCAGGTGTAGTAACACTCTCCTATAATCTCAGCATTTGGGAGGGACCAGTTTGGGCTACATGAGACCTTGTCTCAGCAAAACAAAATGGAAACCAAAAAGCTTTATTGTAGAAAACCCCTGGAGTTTATTTAGGAAAACTCAAAGGAGGGCTGAGGACGTACGTCGGTTAGTGGAGCGGCGTCAAGATCACACAGTCAAGGTCAGCCTTGGCTACATAGCAAATCTGATGCAAGCCTGGGCTACGTGAGATCTGTCTCAAAAAAAGTCATGGAAAAAAAACATATTGTTAAAGGTAAGGTGGGAGAAGTTGACAATGGAAGGACCAGGCGGTCATCATGAATCCACTCTCCACCGACGACACTGAGTGTAAGGAAGATGGACATGTGATACTTGTTGGGATGCAGTAGGAAGTTCATGGTACCATCTACAAAGGATTCTCTGCCCCATCTGACCAAATTTTCCTTTGAATGAAAATCAAATCATGTGAGAACTTACTTTCTTTATCTCCCTCCACCCACAAGACAGGGTTTCTCTGTGAAACAGCACTGGCTGTCCTGAAGCTCACTCTGCTGTGAGACAATGGACTTGTATCTCGTAAAGATTTGTCATGAGTCACCACCACCCAGATTTTTTTTTTAATTAAAAAAAAATTACTAGCTGGGAGGTAGTGGGGCATGCTTTAATCTCAGCGTGTGGGGGGAGGCAGAGGCAGGTGGATCTCTGTGAGTTTGAGGTCAGCCTGGTCTACAGAGTGAGTTCCAGAACAGGACAGTCAGAGATAAACATAAAAACCCTATCTGGAAAAAAAAAATGCTTTCTGTTTTACATACTAACCTCAGTTCCCCCTTCCTCCCCTTATTCCTCTCCCCACCTTCCCTCTTCCATTCCCCATCCACTCCTCAGAGGCCTTCCTTGGAGAGTCAACAAGGTAGACCACAGCAACTTTTATAAAGAAAACATTTAATTGGAGAGGGCTTGCTTACAGTTTCAGAGGTTCAGTCCATTATCGTCATGGCGCGGAGCATGGAAGTGTGCGGGCTAACATGGTGCTGGCCACAGCTTGATATGCTGGCCACAGGAAGTCAACTGACACACTGGGCAGTATCCTGAGCCTAGGAAACTTTAAAGCCCGCTCTCACAGTGATGCTCTTCCTCCAACAAAGTCACACCTAATAGTGGCACTCCCTGTGAGATTCTGGGGCCCAGTCACATTCAAACTACCGCAGGTGGCTTACTATAATAGACTGCCTGTAATTCCACCTCCTGGGGATGCAGCGTCCTCTTCTGGCCACCGAAATCACCTGCACTCATGTTCACTCCCCCATACACACAAATAAAAATAAAATAAAACAAGACAGATTTGAGACTTGGCTGGGCTACGTGAGACCCTGTCTCAAAAATCCATCACTCCCCCTAACATACAGATGGAACTAGAGTGCCCAATGTTGATGATCCTACTCTGTGAGTTCAAGACCAGCTATAGTGAGTTCCAGGACAGCTAGGCCTAGAGAGTCCCTGTCAACAAACAAACACAAACAGGTGATGGTCCTGGAACTGAACCATGGTTACATAGGGGGCTATATTCTACTTTTTCATGCTTATTTTTCAGTTAGAAATGCTGTAAAGGAAAGTCAGCGGGTGGTGGCACATGCTACAAAGGAGTCATGCCTATATGCCAAGGATTTGAGAAGCAGAGGCAGGAGGATCTCTGCAAGCTGAAGGTCAGCCTGGTCTACAAAGTAAGTTTCAGGTTGACCTGTCTACACTGTGAAGCCCCACGTCATCCCTCTACCCTCCAAAATAAAGGCTACAAAGGCATGTTCCTATGAACCGGAGGTGGGCAGCTCCTGAGCTGGGCCTCCACGCTGCCCTCCCCAGCCCATCTCTCTAGCTCCTCTGACCCTTTTCAACACTTGAGACAAAGTCTTCTTGCCTTCTTTAAGACTGTTCATTGTTCGTCAGAGGGGAGGACCCAGTTTCCTGTATCAGCCTGGCACAGGTGGCATCTCTGACTTTCTTTCCCCTGAGCTCCTTTCAATTCTCTTCTGTGAAATCAACTATTTTGTGGTCAGTCAAATGCCCCTGCCCTCCATCCTGATCTCTCCTGCCTTAAAGATCCCAGTCTTGGGACTGAGGGTTATCAAGGCGAGGGCTCAGAAGTCATGTATGATGAGTTTAACTCCAGCACTCAGGAGGCAAAGGCAGGCAGATCTCTGTGAGTTTGGGGCCAGCTTAGTCTATATAAGTGCGTTGCATATATATATATATATATATATATATATATATATATATATATATATATAGTGCGTTGTAGGTCATTTAGGGTTGTGGACATCAGGCAGTCCCTGGTACCTGCCACAGCAGGCAGGAAGATGAAAACTGAACTCTTGCATCTAGCCAGAAATACCTGGACCGTCTCCCAGAGAACCAAGATGAGAAAGGGTGTGGATGGGAAGAACAGCTCTTTAGAGGCTCTCTTAGGTACGGAGCAGGACAATGGAGACACTTAGACGCTGAGTTAAAAGCTGAGCAAGCTGCAGATTATTTCAGGAAGGACTATTCCCAAACCCTATTGATTCTTAGTTAGCTTGTTTCTGTTTTGACGGAGTTTCTCTGTGTAGCTTTGGAGCCTGTCCTGGAATTCCCTCTGTGGACCAGGCTGGCCTCGAACTCAGAGATTCACCTGCCCCTGCCTCCCAAGTGCTGGGATTAAGGGTGTGACCCAGCACGTCCCGGACCCGCACTGGTTCTTATCCAGATTCGTTCATCAATATCCTCATTTCCTTCTTGTCCCGCCTGATCATCAGACAACTAAAGGTCTAGCTGTGCCACAACCACATCATTCTCTACCACCATCTTCTACCATTTACGACGTTCTGCATTGTCTTAGGGTTTAAGGTCTAGCTGTGCCACAACCACATCATTCTCTACCACCATCTTCTACCATTTACGACGTTCTGCATTGTCTTAGGGTTTAAGGTCTAGCTGTGCCACAACCGCATCATTCTCTACCACCATCTTCTACCATTTACGACGTTCTGCATTGTCTTAGGGTTTAAGGTCTAGCTGTGCCACAACCGCATCATTCTCTACCACCATCTTCTACCATTTACGACGTTCTGCATTGTCTTAGGGTTTTATTGTTGTGAAGAGACACCACGACCATGTAAACTCTTAGAAAGAAAACCTTTAATTAGGGTGGCTTACAGTTCAGAGTTTAGTATATTATCTTCGTGGTGGGGAGTGTAGCAGCTCGCAGGCAGATACCGTGCTGGCTACAACTTGATATGCAGGCCCAGTGTATCATTTGGCTTCCTGTGGCCTGCACCACAACACTCAGTTAGACCATGTTTCAATAAGCACAAAATAAGGGCTGGCGAGATGGCTCCACAGTTAACGGCTCTCACTGTTCTTGCAGGGGTGGCTCATATCACCTGTAACTCCAACTCCAGGGGAACAAATACCTCTGACTTCTAGGGGCACCTGTGTGCATGCTCTCTCTCTCTCTCTCTCTCTCTCTCTCTCTCTCTCTCACACACACACACACACACACACTTTTTTGATGCAATTTCTTTTCTTTATTGACAAGAACAATTTATTGATAAGACAAAACAATCATAAATATGTATTTACTTAAGTATTTACCAATCCCAATTATACATCAGTACATTATCATCCTGCCTCAGTAATAAACACAGGTAGGTATGAGAGCAGCTGAGGTCATGGACCACCTGAAGAGCATGCAGGTGAACCTAATCTAATCGAACTTTGCAGAACTTCCAACAGTAGCAAAAATATATATGATTCATATACATGCATAAAATATTTACCAAAAAGAACATATTCTGGGTCTTAAACAAGAGCATGTAAGATAATTCAATGCATATGAATTTTGTGCTCTACATAAAAATATATACTCTAACAATGCAAATTAACTAGAAAACAATAGCTAAAGGAAATCTTGAGATTCTCTACATATTTGGAGATTGAATAAACAATAGCTTGCAAAAAATAGATAGATGGAGGAAAAAAGGAGAAACAGGTAAAGTAGAAAAATAAGCAAAAGAGGAGAGGTGGGAGGGGAGAGGGGAGGTAGTGGGGGAAGAAGAGGAGAGGTGGGAGGGGAGAGGGGAGGTAGTGGGGGAAGAAGAGGAGAGGTGGGAGGGGAGGGAGGAGATAGAGGGGGAAGAAGAGGAGAGGTGGGAGAGGAGGGAGGAGGTAGAGGGGGAAGAAGAGGAGAGGTGGGAGGGGAGAGAGGAGGTAGTGGGGGAAGAAGAGGAGAGGTGTGAGGGGAGGGAGGAGGTAGTGGGGGAAGAAGAGGAGAGATGGGAGGGGAGGGAGGAGGTAGTGGGGGAAGAAGAGAGAAAGAATAAGGACCACCTGTGGTGTCTCTTATTTGACTGTGGTAATGTTTTGACCTCAGAAATCTAAACATAATCAAATTAGAGTATATGGAAGACAAACAAAAGTGAGTCTTCTGATTACAATTCTAGCCTAAACACTGTAGAGTTGTGCAATCTTGGCACCTAAGCAAAGCACCTTTATTTCTCATTGTTTAACACAGTGTCAGAAAGTAATAGATTCTCCATGCTAAGATCTGCTCAGTTCACCTCTGACCCGGCAGTTAGGTGGACAGGCCCTTGAGCACAAACTCCCTCACTCTGCCGATTCTCACCTCAGGCACTGGCACCTGAGCCTTGCTTTCCCAAAGGGAGGTCTACAACAATGCAGGGACCTTCTTAGCCATACCCAAGGGCAGCGAGGTAGCCAGAAGGTTAGTGTCCTGCCTGAGGTGACCACAATAAACAGGAGAGTGGGGACCAAAAGGTAAGCATGTCAGCCTCTCCATCTTCTCAGAAATCTGAGCAAGCCAAGCCTTGCTTCTCATAACATATTCTCAGTTTCATTCTCTTATCTTGCGTGTTCCTCATGACTGCCTGCAAGGTTCACCTCCCTGAAAACCCCTTACACCCCGAGTCTCTTGTCTTGGGCTCAAGCTAGACTAAAGATCTCAGAACTTCCTGCCAGGACAGACATAGCCATTATTCTTGTCCCTGATCCTCCATCAGAGAACAATCACGCACACCAGATCGGACTCTGCAGTAGGTCGCTTGGGGCGGCTAAAGTCAGGGCCTTGTGCACAGTGAGTAAGTAGCCCTACTACTGAGCTACCCAAGCCTTGGATTTAGTCATTCTTTTTTTTTAATTGATTTTTATTGAGCTTTACAATTTTCTCTGCTTCCCTCCCTGCCTCTCCCCTCCCCCTTCAATCCTCCCCCTACGTCCCCATGCTCCCAATTTACTCAGGAGATCTTGTCTTTTTCTACTTTCTACTTCCCATGTAGATTAGATCTATGTAAGTCTCTCTTAGTGTCCGCATTGCTGTCTAAATTCACTGGGATTGTGGTTTGTAGGCTGACTTTATGTTTAAAAACCACCTATGAGTGAGTACATGTGATAATTGTCTTTTTGTGTCTGGGTTACCTCACTCAAAATAATGTTTTCTAGCTCCATCCATTTTCCTGCAAAATTCAAGCTGTCATTATTTTTTTCTGCTGTGTAGTACTCCATTGTGTAAATGTACCACATTTTTATTATTCATTCTTTGATTGAGGGGTATTTAGGTTGTTTCCAGGTTCTGGCTATGACAAACAAAACTGCTATGAACATAGTTGAGCACATGTCCTGGTGGCACGATTGAGCATCCTTTGGATATATATCCAAAAGTAGTATTACTGGGTCTTGAGGAAGGTTGTTTCCTAATTTTCTGAGAAATCGCCACACTGATATCCAAAGGGGTTGTCCCTTCTCCCCACAACCTCTCCAGCATAAGTTGTCAACAGTGTTTTTTATCTCGGCCATTCTTACAGGTGTAAGATGGATTTTCAGAGTTGTTTTGATTTGCATTTCTCAGATGACTAAGGATGTTGAACATTTCCTTAAGTATCTTTCAGCCGTTTTAGATTCCTCTGTTGAGAGTTCTCTGTTTAGATCTGTACTCCATTTTTTTTTTATTGGATTATGTGTTCTTTTGGTAACCAATTTCTTGAGTTCTTTGTATATTTTGGAGATCAGACCTCTGTCTGATGTGAGGTTAGTGAAGATCTTTTCCCATTCTGTAGGCTGCCGTTTTGTCTTGTTGACATTGTCCTTTTCTTTATAGATGCTTTTCAGTTTCAGGAGGTCCCATTTATTAATTGTTTCTCTCAGTGTCTGTGCTGCTAGGATTATATTTAGGAAGTGGTCTCCTGTGCCAATGCATTCAAGTGTACTTCCCACTTTCTCTTCTATAAGGTTCAGTGTGGCTGGCTTTATGTTGAGGTCTTTGACCCATTTGGACTTAAGTTTTGTGCATGGTGATAGATATGGGTCTATTTTCATTCTTCTACATGTTGAAATCCAGTTATGCCAGCACCACTTGTTAAATATGCTTTCTTCTATTCAGTTCCATTGGTCCTCCTGTCTGTTCTTATGCTAGTACCAGATTGTTTTCAGTGCTATAGTTCTATAGAAGAGTTTGAAGTCAGGGATTGTGATGCCTCTAGAAGTTCTTTTATTGTACAGGATTGTTTTGGCTATTCTGTTTTTTTTTTTTTTTTTCTTTTCCAAATGAAGTTGAGTACCATTCTTTCGAGTTTCTTTGCTGGGATTTTGCTGGGATTTTTATGGGCATTGCATTGAATCTGTAGATAGCTTTTGGTAAGATTGCCACAATTTATTTTCTTATGTGCTTGGTGTTTTGTCTGGAGCTGGAGTTAGAGACAGTTGTGAGCTGCCATGTGGGTGCTGGGAACTGAACCTGAATCCTCTGGGAGAGATGCCATTGCCCTTAATTACTGAGTCATCATCTATCTTCCCAGGCCCTTAAAAACAAATCTCAAAAAAAAACCCACAAAAAACAAAAACAAAAAAACAAACCCCAAAACAAAACAAAACAAAATAAAAAACCCTACAAAACTACAGGACGAGGCCAGAAGAGCTGGCCCAGCAGTCAGAGCTGCTCCATTCTCGCGGGACCGCGACGGGTTCCCGCGACGGGTTCCCAGCGCGCGCATCAGACAGCTCACAGGTATGCGTAAGCCCAGCTCTGGGGATCTTGCCTCAGCAAGCATTCCTTTCCCGTGCACAGCACACACACCAATCGTCACGTGTAGGCTCTGACAGGCCTTCCGACTACACGCTTTGAACCTTGAGGAAACTCCTGAGCTGTTTATATGTGAGCACTGTGGACCAACAGGAGCTCAGGGCCTCCTGTCTCGGCAGGAGTTTCTGTGGAGCTCTTAGCCACTGTTTTCCTTCTTAGGTTCAACATCTCTCTCTCACACACACACTTTGATTTTTTTTTATAATATCATTAGTCCACATCTCATAAAAATTTTTAAATAAAAAATGATGACAAATTTTAACTCATAAATTTTTTTTAACTGTAGGAAAAAAAAAAGTCAAAGGCTCATGAGTCAGTGTGAATGTCGCCTGGGCTGCAGGGGAAAGCTGTCTAGGAATGGCGGTGTGAGGCGGGTGAGAAGACTCAGGGTCTGCGCTGTGAGGACTAACCCCCTGGTGACGGTTCGCTCCCTCCCTGCACCGTGTAGCATCCTTGCTGTTCATGCTCAGATACACACTGGGCATCCTCAAACTGGGCGAGGAGCCAGGACACCTGAGTTTGACTCATCCTGGATCTTGGGCTGTGCCAGGAGCCAAAGAGACAGTGTCTGCCTGCCCAACCCTGTTGGCCCAGCCTGCACCGCAGGGACCAGTGTGGGTGTGGGAGGACCCTCAAATGGCACAGGGAGAGGCTCAGAAACAGGAGGGCCCCACCCTGTTTGGGGTCCTCATGTTTTAAGAAGCCTTCCTGGCTGACGCTCAGTGCCCATGGATGTTGACATTCCAGACGCTGCCCACACAGACCTGTGAGCAGGCTCTCCATGCAGCCACGAGCAAGCTGGCTCTGGAGTTCCATCTTTCCCCCAGGCTCCCAAAGCCATTTCAAAGTTGTTTTGTTGCTACATGGTTAACTCTGAGCATTCCCTGGGGTCTCTGCACCTGTTCGTCCCCCAAGTGGACAGATGTGTGTGGCAAAGATATTGGGGGTGGGAGGTGTCTGGCCTCCCATACTTGCAGGGAGGCTTCTCAGCTGGGAGCTCCCAGTGGACGGGGTAGGGGTGGCAGGCAGTCACAATGCTGCCTGAGCATTGTGGCCTCTGGGCCTGCCTCCTTCCTCAGGCTGAGCAGGGAGTGAAGAGTGTGGCTTGCTTGGGGGAGCAGAGTTGGGCTCCTTGCCCACCCCAAGCCCACTGTTCCAGGTCCACAGCCCCTGACAGGATCAGATAGGGCACGTTCCCACAGCAAGCTGCCTGGTGACCGGGATCTTGCTGACGCAGGCAGGAAAATATTAACCCAGCCCGATAGGCGCATGCTCACGTGTGCACAACAATGTGGTGCGTGCTTGCGTGCGTGTGTGCGTGCACGTGTGTGTGTGTGTGTGTGCATATGTGTTTGCCCACATGTGTGAAACCAGAAAACCAGACACAGAAGAGCCAGGCATGCACATGTAATCCCAGCTCAGGAGTCTGAGGCAATAGGATTCTGAAGCCAATCTAGAATCCATAGAGGCCCTGTCTCAAAAAACAAAGCGAAAAAAATCAAAACAACCCCCCCAAAAAAACCCAAAAAAAAACAAACAAACAAAAAAACGAAACAAAAAAAAAACATAAAAATCAGAAACCAAAACAGGAAAGCCAGGTGTGGTGGTATTCACCTATATATAACTTCATGACCTCAGCACCCGAGAGAGAGAGAGAGAGAGAGAGAGAGAGAGAGAGAGAAGCAGGAAGATCAGAAGTTCCAGGCCACATATGGCTAGTTCTGGGTCAGCTTCAGAACCTGGATCAGAAACTGGACCAGAAACAGGGCCAGTGAGATGGTTCAGTGTGTGCAGGTGCTTACCACCAAGACTGGTGATCGAAATTTGAACTCAAGGATCCACAGGGATCAGCTAAGTCCCAGCAATTTGTGCTCAGACCTCCACATGTGTGGTGCTTGTCTGTATTGTGGGATAATCTTTTTGTAAGTTGTAAAAATTTGTCACTTGGACTGGATTAGTAAAAAGCTGAACAGACAATAGCTAGGCAGGATTTTGGGGGCAGAGAGGATGCTGGGAAGAGGAAGGGCAGAGACACAAGAGTCACAAGCCAGACTGTCTGGCTTCTCCTGCATCCGGCTGATGACTCCACCTTCTTTTTCCCAGAGTTCTCTCTGCCTCAAAATTCTGCCTAGCTATTGGCTGGTTAGCTTTTTATTTAGCTAATCTGAGGGACACTTCTTCATAGCATATAAAAAGATTATTCCACAACATTTCTCCCTTTTTGTCTAAATAAAAAGGAAAAGAAAAGTCTTACCTCTAACACAGTAAAACTATATACAATAAGAACAACTATAGGGCTTGAGGGGTGGCCCAGTGATTAAGAGCACACTGAGTGCTTTTTGGGGGGAGGGTGTTTCGAGACAGGGTTTCTCTGTAGCTTTAGAGCCTGTCCTGAAACTAGCTCTTACAGATCAGGCTGGCCCTAAACTCACAGAGATCTGCATACTCTTGCCTTCCTACTGCTGGGATTAAAGACATGCGCCACCACCACCCAGCACACTGAGTGCTCTTATAGAGGACCTGGGTTTAATTCCCAGCACCCACATGGCAGCTAACAACTGTGTCTGTAACTTCAAGATCTGATACTCTCATGCAGACAAATATGAAAGCAAAACACCAATGCAAATAAAAAAGCCAATTATCAGGTAAGTATTACATTTGGAAAAAATTATCCTTTTTCTTGTTTTTGTTTTTGTTTTGAGACAGGGTTTCCCTGTAGTTTTGGAGCCTGTCCTGGAACTAGCTCTTGTAGACCAGGCTGGCCTTGAACTCACAGAGATCTGCCCCACTCTACCTCCCAAGAGCTGGGATTAAAGGCATGTGCCACCACTGTCCAACAAAAATTCTCTATTATTTATTCTATCTCAACGAGCCCAAAGTTCTGTACCTAATTTAATAAGGAAAACTGTAACTATAACTTAGTCTTCAACTTCATCAAATATCCCAGAAAGATATAATACCTGAGTAAACAGAAAATGCAGTGCAAGTCACTTCTAAATAGAAATGACAGATGTCACCTGGCTGCCTGGACAGCCACCCAAGGTTCTCTGCAACATTGGATCATCCATTTTCATATCTGGCAGACTTTTCAGTGAAGCAGGAAATTTGAAGACCTGTCCTCCTTTGTATTAGTAAAGTTTGTCAGTGACTTTTCTCTGTGTCCTGCAGAATATCTGGCAGACTCTTCTGTGAAGCAGGAATCTCAAAGGACTTCTTGTCTTGGCAAAGTTCACCAGTCTTTTCCTGTGTTCCACTTCTCCAATCTGTACAGCATAATATCAGCGGTCAAACAAGAGCAGTCTCTTGCCTAAATGGGCAACCTTGCCACATTTAGAGCAAACTCTATAGAGTTTCTTCAATGACCATCATCCTTTTATGAAGTAAATTGGTGCTGTCAAGAGCAGATGTATCTCGTCACGAAAAACCTTAGGTTATTAAACATCTTAAACGCTGTACTCTGTAGATCTTTGAAGTTTTTGAAAATCATGTATCTGTCTAAAATATGTCCATTTAAGTCAGGCGGTGGTGGTGCACGCCTTTGATCCCAGCACTCGGGAGGCAGAGGCAGGTGGATCTCTGTGAGTTCGAGGCCTGCCTGGTCTACAAGAGCTAGTTCCAGGACAGGCTCCAAAGCTACAGAGAAACCCTGTCTCGAAAAACTTAAAAAAAAAAAAAAGTCCATTTAACTTTGAAAACATATGTAATGTGACTACAAGTTTGATGATTATAGATTAATTCCTAACCTCATTTCTTATTTATACATTGCATTTGTCAATGAGCTGCATAAGCACAAGAGTAGAAACATAGATACAGTGTAACAAAAACAACTTTAAATTTGTATCAATATACCAAAATCCATGCCAATTCAAAGTATCTGAGATTAATATTGTCTGTTTATTCTATATTCCTATATTCCCCTAAGTGATAGCCAATATCCATAACCCACCATATAACTAAAAATCACCCACCCTATCTCTTGGAAATGTGGGCATTGTGTTCTCTAGACTGCTTCCTGTTGTCAGTGGGTGAAGGCATCTTTAGAGGGCCCTGAGAAAACTGAGATAATGGCACGTCCTGGAAAGACCAGCTGTAGCCTTTGTTGATAGAAATCACCTGTCAAGTTTCAGGAGGTATCTCTTGATTAAACCTCATCCATATTAACCCTGAAGGAATCCACAGCCTCTCACTTCCTGTGGAAACAAAAGCAAAACCTCTTCCCCAATGAAATGTATTTTTTTGGCTTCTTTTTTAAAATTAACATAGCCCTAAAGTATCTAGGTTGGCTCAATTTGGTGGTCCCATTGACAATCCCATGTCTGTCAGTAGCTGTCATTTGCTTATCTGCATTCAAAAAATTCAAAACCAACACAGCCACATAGGATGCAGGCTCTCTGTGTGTTTTCCACCATTACAAGACATTTTTCTTATATATTACTTTACTCTCTCTTTAAAGATTTTACCTTATTATTTTAAAACTATTTTTTTTTACTTTCTATACCCATTTTATTGTCTCTCTTAAGCCTATACACATTGTTAAACACACTGTCACCTGTTTCGATTTTTTTCTTTGAATCTCCTTTACTGTGTATCTGTAATCTTTTTTATCTGCATGAACAAAACCATAAACCTACAGTGTGACTTAGCTCATGGCCACTGGTGGCTCAAACCCACAGGCAGCTGCCAGGAGACATGTGTCTGTACTGCAGCCAGCATGAGAGACACGAGACTAGGAAGCCTCGGATGGCTCCATTTTTGTGTGTTTAGAACCATTTTAAAGCTTTCTTAGGTCTTCTGTGGATATACATGGTTGGATGTTAGGGGCCATTTGTAGGTAGATTTTTCTGTCCCTCTTGCCAGTTCCCAAATCACGAGATGAAGACTTATGAGAGCTTGGTTGATAGCTTAGGGTTCATCTGAGCTCTTACAACCTAAATTAACCCATTTCATTGGGAGCTACTGAGTACCGGCCTCAGCACTCTCTCAGGGTTGAGAATAGGACTTCACCAAGCGAGAACTGGCTTGTGAATTGGATCTGAGGGGTAGAACAAATTGACTGACTTAGCACGTTTCTCCTGCATGTCTCTCATTCCTTAGAGGAAAATGACCATAAGGGCATAAGGACAAGGCATCAGACATAAGGCATAAAAGGGGTGATCTCCACAAAGCTTTCAGTTTATTCAGGCACACAGACAAGTTAGCAACCCCATAGGCGGTAACTATAGTATCAAGCATGGATTTTCACAGAGTCACAAGAAACCATGGATCTGGCAAGGAAGGCACTTTACATCTCAGAGGGGCGTGGCTGTGAAGTTCCCCTGTGCTGGGAGCGCAGCCTTGGTAGTTATACTGACCTGTGGGCTTGATTTGCTTTAGCATCTAGCTGGCTGAGTTAAAAGGAATCTCTTCTGGGGACCCTGCTTCTGGCTCCAGCAAGGTGCCTAGGTGAGAATTTTTCTCTAGTTTCAGCAAATCAGGCCCTTTTCCTGTATAAACAGTTAATTTCCTGGGCTATGATCCTGTGTTAGTTGAAACCAAGGTGAAGGGTAAATGCAGATTACCTATGGTAATGTTAAGGGTAATGCTAAGGGTAAATGTTAAGTCAGAGCAGACCAGTAGATCACACCTTCCTGAGTCTGCTGTGAGAGCAGACACATTGCCTCCTGTATGAGGCTCCTTACTTATCAGTGAATACTGTCAATAAAGAAGGTTTGTGGGGATGAGAACAAGGACTTGACTGACTGAATCCTTTTCACACAGAGGCTTCATGGTGTGGGGGGAGGTATCTGGATGCCTTACAGGAAAAGTCAGTTTATACATCGCTGGGATACTATAGAAGGGAGAAACACCATGATTTCATGAAGTTTTTACAGATTTGACAGTGATTTATCCAAAGTCAGGTGTTTGCTGCAGCTCTGCAAACTGGGTTCTCCAGGAGGACTGTGCGTATGCATTTCCTGCGGCTAGTCCAGTGGATCCGTCAGCAGTACATTTACTGTATAATACTTGTGGGCTCACCACACCGTATTTTGTGAATCTGTCATGTATTTTTTACCTCTATCCCATTTTGTGTGTCTGACTCCTTCCCCCTCTGGCTTCTCCCATGTCTGACTGGTGACTCCACCTTCTTCCCAGAGTTCTCTCTGCCATGAAAATCCTGCCTAGCTATTGGCCGTTTAGCTTTTTATCAAACCAATTCGAGTGACACTTTTTCATAGTGTATAAAAAGCTTATTCCACAACATGTCTTTCTACACCTCCCCATAAAATGTAAAAAATAAAAAAAATATAAAAATAAAAAGACCCAGATCACACCCCCTCCAGACACACACTCATCCACGGTTCTCATATATGTAAATTCTGTGTTAGCTGCCTCCCTCCACCCACTGCTGCCTCTGTCCATGAGTGGGTCTCCTCTAGGCTTCAGGAAGCCTTCGTTGGTAACTTAAACCAGAAAGAAAAGGTACTTTTTGTCTGGTTGGTTCCTGATGTCCGGTCAAACAGCTCATCACTGGCTCTTCTCTTCCTCCTCCTCACCCCTTTCTTTTTTTATTTTGAGATAGGGTCTCACTATGTTGCAGCCTTGGCTGGCTGGGAACTCACTACTCATAGAGACCCCTGCCTCTGCCTCTCGAGTGCTGAGATTTAAGGCATGTAACACCACTCCTGGGTTCTTTTCTTTTCTTTTCTTTTCTTTTCTTTTCTTTTCTTTTCTTTTCTCTTGGTTTTTCTTTTTTTTTTTTTTATATTTTTATTTATTTATTATGTATACAGTGTTCTGTCTGCATGTATGCCTGCAGGCCAGAAGAGGGCACCAGATCTCATTACAGATGGTTGTGAGCCACCATGCGGTTGCTGGGTATTGAACTCAGGACCTCTGGAAGAGCAGTCAGTGCTCTTAACCTCTGAGCCATCTCTCCAGCCCCCATTCTCTTGGTTTTTCAAGACAGGATTTTTCTGTGTAGAAGTCCTGGCTGTCCTCGAAACCACTCTGTAGACCAGGCTGGCCTCGAACTCACAGAGATCCACCTGCCTCTGCCTCCTGAGTGCTGGGATTAAAGACGTGCACCACCACCGCCCAGCATATTTTTTATTTTTGAAACATCATCTCACAGTGTGACCTTAGTTGGCCTGGTACTTGCTATGTAGCTCAAACTCCGCCTTAACATGGCCTTAAAGACTGGGTTTAAATTCTTATTCCTCAGGGCTGGGGAGCATTTGCTTAACATGTGGGAGGTACTGGGTTCAATTAAAAAATTATATGTGCTCGTGCACCCAGACACACTCATCCCCTGGATCCTTTATCTACAGCAGTCCTTGCCTTGGACAGATAGCCTTGGTGTCGCCCCAAGCCTCCGCCCCACACTCTCTGTACTCAGCTCTCTATGACTTTGAAAAGGATGAATGTCCAGGTGGAGTGAGGCGAATTCTGGCACCTGGTCAAGGTCAAGGTTGAAGTGCCCAGTCACACAGCCCCTCGGGTGACCTTGGGAAAGGAAACTCACTTTCCCTTCCGTGAAAAGAGAAGTGAGTGAGGATGTAGCTCAGGGCTAGAGAAACTTGTCTCGCACGTGGAAGGTTCTGGGTTCGATCTTCAGCCCTCCATAAAGTGAAACAAAACCAATCACAAGTGGAGAAGATCTAAACGCCTGTCACTAGGGGGGTCCACATAGCAGCAGATCTGCCAAGCAGAGTGCTGGACAGTCACACGTTGTAGGAGGCAAAATAATCTCAGTGACTGAATGAAAAAAGTACATTTAAAACCTTATGCCTGGGCTGGAGATGGCTCAGAGGTTAAGAGCACTGGCTGCTCTTCCACAGGTCCTGAGTTCAATCCAGAAACCACATGGTGGCTCACAGCCATCTGTAATGAGATCTGGAAGGGATGTTGTATACATAATAAATAAATCTTTAGAAAAAATAAAAAATAAATAAAACCTTATGCCTTTGGGTGTGGTGGTTAATCGCAGCCCTCGGGAGGCAGAGGCAGGCAGGGCTCTCTGAGTTTGAAGCCAGCCTGGTCTACAGAGTGAGTTCAGGTCAGTCAGGCCTGTGCAGCATGATCTGGTCTCAAACACAAGACCCCCTCCTTTAAGGACTACTTATTTGTTTGAGAAGTGTCAGGGGATGTGCGCACGCGTGGGCACAGAGAAAGGATTAGACAGTCTATCAGAAGGTCATCAGTACTTGTCAGTGAACAGGAGCGGGTCTGTAAGGTTCTTTGCGTTCTTTTGTATTGCAGGTGATTCAATAGTAAAAGAAAACCATCTTAATCGCCTCCCCTTTTCATAATTTCCCGCCCAATAGACAATTGTATCTGGTGAGCTTGTTTGGCTATGCGTCTGTAAATAGTTAAACTTTTCAGTTAGGTAAACAGCAGTGTTTCCAGTCCCCAGTGTGCTCTGTCGGATTCTTAGTGCAGTAGTAAGCGAGAGGTCAGTGGGCAGCGGGTGGCGGCCAACCTTCCACCAGCAAGCAGCTGGACGGCAGACAAAAGTAGTCAGGAAACTTATTTATGGTCTGGCATGGTGCTGGCGGTGCACGTCTTTAATCCCAGCGCTCAGGAAGCAGAGGCAGGTGGGTCTCTGGGTGTCTGAGGGTAGCCTGGTCTACAGAGTGAGTTTTAAGCCAGCCAGTAGTCAGTGCTACATAGTGAGACCATGTCAAAAAGAAGAAAAATATTTATAGAGATATGGTCTTGCTCAGGTTAGCCGGGAATGCATTGTATAGTTTAGGTTGGCCTTCAAACTCATGGCTATCCTCCTGCCTCAGTCACATAAATGTTTAAATTATAGGCATGAGTTACCATGCCAATATTTTTGTATTATTTTTCTTTTTTTTGTATTATTTTTCTAGTGCTGGGGCTTGATCCCTCCCACTCTCTCACCTCTCTCTCTCTTTTTCTTTCTTGAGATAGTATCTTCTCTATGTAGCCTTGACTGCCCTGAAACTCACCATGTAGACCAGACTGGCCTCAAACTCACAGAGATCCACCTGCCTCTTCCAGGTACTGGAATTAAAGATGTGCACTATCATGCCTGGCTACTGCTAGGGCTTGATCCTAGGGCCTCACACTTGTTAGGTAATCGGCACTCAGCTACATCCTCAGCAAACAACACCTTTCTAAAAGACAGATGGCGTGGCTAAGGGCACACCAGAAGACTGCCCCGTGGTACTCTGTACTGTACAACTCATCTCCAGCTGCTTCTCGGCCCCCCACCATGTCAGCTCCGGATCTCCTGGTCCGCTGCTGTGCTCACAAACCTATTCTCACCACCAAGCAGCAAGCGCCCATTCCCTCTGGCCCTGATCCATAGTTAGGTGGAGGAGCGGACATGTGCAACTAGGACCCAAATCTAAGTCAGCTGCAAGACATCATAAGGTCTTCACCGCAGAGCAGAGAGAGGGGCTGGACTTGACAAATAAAAATAGGGTGGTCTGTTAGAGAATTTCAGGGGCAAGGGGCTGGAGAGATGGCTCACTGGGTAAAGACCCTAACTACTGATACTGACGCCTGAGTTCAAGCCCCAGGACCCATAAGGTGGAAGGAAGGAACCAGCTTCTGTGGGTCGGCCTCTGACCTCCACCTGCACCCCTACTCTCTTCCCGGGAATGGTGACACATGACTTTTGGGGAGGGGTGAGAGAATGTCTGGGAGTTCAAAACCACCCTGGTCTACATAGTGACTTCCCAGCCAGCCAGAGCAAAACAGTGAGATCCTGTCTCAACACACGCTCATACACACACACACACACACCCCAAAACCCAAACCAATCGACTAAACAAGTAAACAAAATAACCCAACCCACCACCACACACACAATAAATAAAATGCAGTTAAAACACAAGAATTTCAGCCGGGCGGTGGCGGCTGTTTGGTTGGCAGCCTCAGCTTCCTGGCACCCCGTTTATCCAAGGAGTCTGGGATGTTTGGTTGGAAGTGTCATGTCAGATCCTCTGCATTTCAAGCCCCCCTCCCCTGGGAGTCGCCTCAGTCCAAACTCCACCTCCAAGAAAGACCACCAAATGGTGACCCCTTCCCACAGAGGGCCAAGACCACTCCCACAGGCTATTTAAACTGCCCTCCAGAGACTGAACACATGGTCTTTCCTGTTCTCTGTGGTCTCCCCGGTTCTCCTTTCTCCTCTGGAGGGCCACTAGGAGCGCTGGCATCCATTCAACCTGGGCTTCTAATTTGGTCTGATTTGGATTATTGCATTGGCGGAGAGGTTTCTTGGGCCGGAAAAACTTAACAGTGGCACACGCTTTTAATCCCAGCACTTGGGAGTCAAATGCAGGTGGATTTCTCTGAGTTTGGAGCCAGCCTGGTCTACAAGAGCTAGTTCCAGGACAGGCTCCAACCCTACAGAGAAACCCAGTCTAGAAAAAACAAAAACAAAACAGAACAAGAACAAAAACAAAACAAAACAAAACAAAAAACCCCAAGAATTTCAGGGGTTGCAGCTCAATATTAGACATTGTTTTTGTTTATGGCTTTTTATTTTTATTTTTATTTTTGGTTAGCGACAATAGTGCCTCAGATAAAGATCATTGGTTGTGATACTGTCATTCTGCAAAGCTTGTCTGTGCTTTTTACCTTTGCTTTATTTATTTATTTTGGTTTTTTGAGACAGAGTCTCCTTACATAGCCCCGACTTGTTCTGGAACTCACAATGTAGATCAGGCTGACCTCAGACTCACAGGGATCTATCTGCCTCTGCCAACTAAGTGCTGAGATTAAAGGTGTGGCTACTATGCTCTGCTTGATTATTTGAGCTTTTAAAAATTTACATTTTAAGTTTTCTGTACACATCTGCAGAGGTCAGAGGGCAACCTGTGGGAGTCAGTTTTCTCCTTCCACAGTTTGAGTCCTGGGATGGAACTCAGGTCCTCGGGCTTGTACTCGGCCATCCCACCATCCATTGTTTTGTTTTTCTTTTAATGCTCATTTTATTTTATGTGTGTGTGTTTTGCCTGCACGTGTCTGCACACCACGTGGTGCCCACACAGGCCAGAAGAGAGCATCAGATCTCCTGGAACTGGAATCACAGTTGTTACCTACCATATGGGTGACTAGACCTGGGGTCCCCTGGAAGAGCAGCAGCCTCTGTGTCTGGCCTCTGTTTTTGTTGTCTCGAGACAGAATCTTGTCTTGCTATATAGACCTGGCTGGCCCGGTACTTGTTATGTAGCTCAGCCTGGCTTCAAACTTGTGATCCTCCTGCCTCAGCTTCACCAGTGCTGGGATTAAAGTAAAGATCTGGGGTTAATTCCTGGTGCACAAACAAACACACACACACACACACACACACACCATTCAGAGAAACAATGGGAAATCTTCTTTTTCTTCTTCTTCTTCTTCTTCTTCTTCTTCTTCTTCTTCTTCCTCCTCCTCCTCCTCCTCCTCCTCCTCCTCCTCCTCCTCCTCCTCCTCCTCCTCCTCCTCCTCCTCCTCCTCCTCCTCCTCCTCCTCCTCCTCCTCCTCCTCCTCCTCCTCCTCCTCCTCCTCCTCCTCCTCTTCTTCCTATAAATATATCCTAAACATTGCAAATCCTGTTTTTCTGAAGCTGTTTAAATGAAGCTCACATTTAACTAACTGTTTTGCATTTTGTGTGGTAACCCTACTCGGAGCCGACTCTTGGGAGAAAGGGTGTGCCCTCTCTGTCCCCAATTATCTCGATCCTATCCAGGCTAGTGTGATTCATCTGTCTGATCCGTAATTCCCTCTGCGCCTGGTGCCTTTAGCTGCCTCTTGTCTCTCCTCCGTGGAACTGTCTGTCTCCTAGCTTCCAGGGTTTTGGCAAGGAGGCCACCTTCCCCCCTACCAGCTCTCCTAGGCAACGCTCTGCAAACACGGTGCTTCACTGGCCCCTCCGCAGCTCAGCGCGGCTACCAGCTGGCTCCACAGCCTCGGGGCAGCCCAGTGCCTAGTTTGTCACCTCTCTACCATCTATTCCTTCTTAGTTCGCCCGTACCCCACAGTCCTGGCCTTCCTCCTAGTAACCCTGAGCCATCTGGGCTGATAGCCCCTGCTCACCCTTTGACTGGACTCTCCCCCGGAATTTGCTGGAAGCCCAGCACCTCAAGGTGTAGTAAAGAGTGTAGTAAAGAGGCTTTGTTCTGCTCCTGGCTTAATTAGATCACTTTATTTTTTTTTAAATATTTTTATGGTTTATTTAACTTTATTTTATGTGCATTGGTGTGAAGGTGTCAGATCCCCTGTAACTGGATCTTCAGACAGCTGTAATCTGCCATGTGGGTGCTGGGAATTGAACCCGGGTCCTCTGGAAGAGCAGTCAGTGCTCTTAACCTCTGAGCCATCTCTCCAGCCCCCTAGTTAGATCACTTTAGAGGCTGTCTAGCCCTTGGGATACAGTCAAAACCAGGTAAAGCCTTTCGTGGTAACCCCACCCAAGTCTCCCTGCTCTGTAAACCACTCTCCATTTCCAGACTAGATGTCTACAATCCTTTGGGGCTTCAAGCAGCTTCAGTAGGGATTCTCTTCCTCTGTGGCTGAATCTCGGAGGATTCAGCTTCCATGCTGCCTTTTCTGGAAGACTCTTACCTCTCTAGACTTGATATTACTTCTGCCCATTACCATGAATTCTAAGTTTTATTTCCTTGCCTGTGAGACAAGATGGGGCTGTCTCCACCTTGGTTCCCACATCCAGCTAAATAAATATGCCCCTTGGCCTGACCCTAACGTAGATTCTAGTCCTACTGCCACGCTCTGGCTTCATGAGAAACTGTGGTTAGATGCATTGTATGAGAGAAGAATCTAATTTTTTAAAAAAAATGTTTGACGAAGAGTTTCTCTGCGTTGCCCAGGCTACCCTCAACCTCAGAACTTCTGACCCAAGCCTTCCAAGGGCAGGGATTATAGGTGTACACCACCACACCCTGTTCCATGGCTCCCTCACCCTTTTTTTCCCTCCAAGAGGAGGTTTCTCTGGGTAACCCTGTCCTACCTGTCCTGGTACTTGCCCTGGAGACCAGACTGGCCTCGAACTCATGGGATTAAAGGGGTGTGCCGCCACACCCAGCCCATAGCTCACTCTTACTTAACCTTACCTCATCTCTGACCGGACAGCACACATAGGGCAGGGGTGAAGGCAGGTGCCCCTCTTTTCAGGGGATAGCTCTGCCTTCCTGGAAGAAATGCAGCAATCTGAGCCCACTTAGGATCTGCTAGGGAGTGAGGCAGAACCTTTGGCCTCTGGGGCTGCCACCCTGAGCTGCTTGGGAATGAGGTTCTAGACAAGGCCTGGTCTTTGGCGCCCTCTAGAGGAAAGAATTTGTTCCCTCTTGCCACACACCCTTTCCAAATCCGCTTTCTTTTCTTTTCTTTTCTTTTCTTTTCTTTTCTTCTCTTCTTTTCTCTTTTCTTTCTTTTTTCCCTTCCTTCCTTCTTTCCATCTATCTATCTATCTATCTATCTATCTATCTATCTATCTATCTATCTATCTATCTATCTATCTATCTATCTATCTATATCTATTTTATATATACAGAGTTCTGCCTGCCTGCATGCATGCAGGATAGAATAGGGCACCAGATCTCATTACAATGAGCCACCATGTGGTTGCTGGGAATTGAACCCAGGACCTCTGGAAGAGCAGACAGTGCTCTTAACCGCTGAGCCATCTCTCCAGCCCCCCTTTAAGATAGTGCCTTATGTAGCCCCAGATATCTAGTCTCAAACTTGTTGTGTAGTTGAGGATGACCTTGAACTTCCGCATGTGGCTCTTTATTTCAGACAGTCTCGCCATACATGGCACCCTCTGGCCCAGAACTCACTATGTAGACCCACTGACCTCATTTCCCTGCTTTCCAAGTGCCGGGATTACTGTATAGCTCTGGATGGCCTGCAATTTACTACATAGTCCAGGCTGGGCTCAAACGTGTGTTCCTCCTGTCTCTGCCTCATGGGTGCTGGCTACAGACATGTACCACCGTGTCCAACAATCTCTAGAGGACAGTTTAATTCCCATACAAGACTTTTGTATTGTTGTTTTGTTTTTGTTTTTTAAGACAGGGTTTCTCTCTGTAACTGTAGATGTCCTGGAACTCACTCTGTAGACCAGGGTGGCCTCCAACTCACAGAGATCCACCTGCCTTTGCCTTCCAAGCGCTGGGATTAAAGGCATGCGCCACCACCACCCAGACCCCATACAAGACTTTTGGGCAACCACATCCTATAACTTCTCCCATCAAGAGGCTGTGCATCTCTGGGGTTTCCTGCCCACTGCTTGCCTCTCCAGTATCAGGCACCCCCCCCCCCCGGCCCTTCAGTCCTACAGCTCTTGTTGACACGCTCATGCCTGCCTGTTCTTCTAGACCCGTCCAGGCCCCTGAATCCAGAGGACCTCTTTATTTATGTATTATTTATTTATTTTATGCACATGAGTGCCCTATCGACTTTGTGCCAGGATAGGGTATCAGATCCCACTACAGATGTTCGGGAGCCACCATGTGGTTGGCTGGGAATTGAACTCAGGACCTCTGGAAGAACAGCCAGTGCGTTTAACCTCTGAGCCAATTCTTCAGCCCCAACCTCTTTGTTTATAGGTGGGAAGAGAGAGAGAGAGAGAGAGAGAGAGAGAGAGAGAGAGAGAGTTCCCACTACTTTCCCGAGCCCTAGCCCCATGCTGGGGTGGCTTGGTTTCTCTCATTGAGCCCCAGGTTTGTCTTTCCCAAGAGCAGCAGTGTCCGGAAGATAGATCCTGGGATGGGTCCCCCAGGAAACCAGGTCTGGGTTTTCCACTCCCCTCCCAGACGGGGGACCCCTGAGTACAGAGCCTGATTTCGCTTACTCTCCTTCAGGTTGAGGGCTCTTTGAGGATTGATCCAGGATTGCTTCCCCCACCCTTCCTTCTCTCTGTTGATTTCTGGAAACTTCTACCTACAGTCCTCATGTGCATGGCTTTCTCTACAGCCTGAAGTACAGGGGCCTCTGCGCACTTCCGCACTTCCGCAGGCTATACCTCTGGCTCTGGCCGTAGAGATAAGCCAGACACTTGGCTGATAGGACTGGCCTCTCCTCTGGGACTATGACCCAGAACTCCCGCCTGGAACTCTACTCTGACCTAACAAAGGGCTGTCTCAGAACTCAATCTCCACAGTGCTGTTGGCAAGCGCAGGGATGCTATTTTGGTCAGTGTGTATGGGCTTAGCTTAAGTGGCATGAGCCAAACCCCTGCCCTACTGACCTCTTCCCTGGAGGAGCACAACAGGCCTCAGGCCCACCCTGGGCAGGGATAAGAGGCAGACTCTAACTGAGCACTCAAAGACGGCAGAACTCCAGCCGCAGCTTGAGCCTCCCACAGCAATGAAGGGACAGAGTCTAGACCAGTTTTGACATTAGCAGAAGGGGCCCAGACGGAGGCTGACACACTTCAGCAGAGTGAGTGGGGCTGCAGGTAGGCTGGGATGCGGTGGCTTTTTTGGGACAAGCCAAGCAGGGACCACATAGGGGTGACTATGGGATTGTTGGGAAAGAAAGTTCATCAGGAGTTGAAGGATGACTTTCTGCTCTGGTCCAGCCCTGTGTGGCTGCGTGACACGGACAATAACTTGGCTGTGGCAGAGTTGCTGAGTGGAGGGGGAGTGGGGAGGATGTGCTGCACTGTGCCTGGAGGAGGGAGGAGGGAGGAGGGAGGAGGGAGCAGCTGAGGATCCAGTCCTAAAGACGGCAGAAGAGAAGCAGTCAGAGATGGGTCCATTGCTGCCTTCTGCTCTAGGGTGGTCCTCAGAGGCTGGGTCAGGACTCAGGGTTTCTGCCATTAGGGTTAAGGATATGAATTTATGCCGGGAGGAGGTGGCACATGCCATTAATCCCAGCACTCGGGAGGCAGAGGCAGACAGATCTCTGAGAATTCAATGCCAGCCTGGTCTACTACAGAGCGAGTTCCAGGACAGGCCCCAAAACTACACAGAGAAACTCTGTCTTGAAAAAAAGTATATATAATATATATAATATACAAATAATATATAATATATAAAATATACAATATATAAAATATATGTGTATTATTTGTTATATAATATATATATATATTATATATATTGACGCTTCATCCAGAGAAAATTGGGTAGAGTAGAGTCTGGCTGAGAGAAACTCATTTACCTTGATGGTATGGATGGGATACAGGCTAAGTTTTAGGAAAGGTGGGAGGGCAGACTTTGGGCATTACATCATCCAAAGCTATAGATGGCAGACTTGAGAAGGCAAGGAGGACCTCTGAAGAGCCTGGTCTTGAGGTCGAGGGTGCTGAGACAGCATAGGTAGAGGGGAGTGAGACAGGACCCCTAGCAAGTGATTGAGGCAGAACTTCCTTCTCCCTCCTTGTATCCCCTCCCTCAGCTTCCCTGGGTTTGGGGGATAACACTGGCAAGAGCTGCCTAGTGGCTTCTTCCCTGGGAAACTGAGGTCTGGTGGTAATGTGGGGCCAAGTTCCGTGTCCCTCAGTCCTAGGTTCCTCTAATTCCACAGCATCTAAAAACCAGAAAAACATACGATGTCTCAGACAGACCAGCCGAGGCGGTAAGCATCCTCATTCCCCACTCCAGTCCCTATCCTTGACCATAGCACCTTGGTTGCCTTCCGGTCCTGTCCCCAGCATCTCCTGCAGAGCAGCTGCTCTCCTGGGTCCCCTCTTTCCCACCTACCCAGTAGCCCATTACCCAGCCCACCTTTCTCTGATGTCCCATGGCACAGCCAAGATCAGGTTTCTGGGCTTAGGGGAAGCTCGGAAGCTCAAGATGAGGATCCAGGATTGATGAACAGGTTCTGACTCTCCCGAATGGCACGCACGTAGCTGAACCAAATCCATCACTTTTTTGACTCGGGTACAGCTCTCTTGGGGTGAAATAAAAGCCAGGTCTTTGCACTGGCCGCGGTTAGGTTCCCTTTACCGCCTGTCCTCTGCCCCAAGCCTCGCTCTCCTCCTCGCTCTCCAGGCTTCACTGTGGCCCCTTTGCTTTCTGTCCACCTGCTCAGGCTGCTACAGCAACTGTTCCTTCTTCCCACAGCTCCCTCCGCACACTTAACCCCACGGTCACGCCTTCACCTCCACTCATTTCCGAAGAGGCTTCTCAGAAAGGCTTCCCGCGCCGACCCCGCTTTCAGGCACACTCCTTGGGCAGACTCTGCATTTCCTGGCCCCTTCCTCTGGTTTTCAGGTCTCTGTAGGACTTGTTACCCTCTCCGGCAAGCACGCATGCTCATTCCGTTCCTTGCTACGGGAGCGCAAGTTTGTGTAGTGTTCTCTCTCGGACTCACAGACCCAGCAGCTCCTGTGCTGCTCTCTCAGGCATGTCCCCGCTGCTTGGCTTTAGATTCCCTTCATAAGACCTGTTGATGGGGTCCCACCAACAGCTCAGATCCCAGGTAAAAACAACCTTCTTTATGCCCCCCTCTTCTTCCTGTGGTCTCAGCTCAGTAGCGATGCCCTCTTCCTCACCTCCAGCCAGAAGTCGAAGCCATGTCCTTAACATTTCCCTCTCCATAATGGCTCACATCTACTCACCAATACCCTAAAATAGTTACACTTTTGAGTCTACTGCTACCCTACTTTCCCAAGGCCGACCTAGCCACATCTGCCTCATTTCTCTTCAGTCTCCAGACCCAGCACCTCTCCACATGCCAGCCCTGTACGTTCCTAACAGACACGGGTGCCTGGAACTCATTGTTCATCTAGCTGTCTCTCCAACAGATTTTACTGAACAAGCGATTATCAAGTGTCAGGCACTTTAGGAAGCTTGGGTGTTCGTCTGGTTAAGAACAAGACGTAGATCACCTGGTTCTCATCCATTAGCCAATATTTACTGCTCACCTGTGGGCCTGTCACTGAGGGTACACGAGGCAGTAAGACTCTGCCCCCTCAGGTTGCAGAGCCCAGTGCCATTGTTGAACCCCTCCCCCATCTTCTGAAGAACCCTGGATTTGTTTTCAGGCTTCGGTGCTGTGCTAGAGACTAGCATCAGACTCTACCATATCTCGTATGCACTGCAAAGAGCCCCACTGCTCCTAAACCCTGGCTTGTGGCCCCCAGCTCTGACTCTTGCAAAGAGACAGACACAGTCAAGCTCTATTTCCCGACTGCTCCCCCCTGCCCATCAATGTAAACTGCACTTTCAGCTCCTGATCCACCCCCTTTGCTAAGTGGCCACATTGGTACACCCCTAATACCTGCTCAGTCTGGGGTTGAGGGAGGAAGAGGACTGGCTGGCTCATCCTTCCTCTCTGTGTCCCTATGGTTCTCAGGTATCTCTCCTCCCAGCTCTTTCTACTGCCCTGGGCAGGAGGAGAAGGTACATGGGGAGAGGCTACCAGGTTACCCATTAACTCAGCCATGAGCTGAAGGGCTGATGGGCGGGAGGCAGACTTGACTCTTCTGTTGGTTGACCTGGTCTGCTGCTTTAGGTCCACCCAGAACGCCACGATGGCCCCAAGGCCCGTGTTCAGGAACATCCAGGGGGTGCTGCAGAGGGAGATGGTGCGGGAGTTCCTGGCCGAGACCATAAGCACCTATGTCATGATGGTGAGTGGGGGGGGGGCAGAAAAGGCAGCTCTC
Source organism: Myodes glareolus (assembly GCF_982192425.1). Lineage (NCBI taxonomy): Eukaryota > Metazoa > Chordata > Mammalia > Rodentia > Cricetidae > Myodes > Myodes glareolus. Next base: position 33,402,612 of record NC_142041.1, read on the forward strand.
TAACCTGTCCACCCCAGGGGTCATATCAGTCCTTCCCCTGCCTCTGCGCTGGGAGTTTGGGATAGAAGCAGAGGAAAGCAGAGAGGCCTTTCTCACCATTGAGTCTTTTGGGGACAGAAAAGCGCTCATGATGGACCAGGATAGAGTGGATGAGGGGAGAGGAGAGCCTATAGTGATGAGAACGAGAGGCAAGGCATAGGGGTGTGTGTCTGCAATGCCAGCATTTGGGAGCCGGAGGCACAAGGACTGAGGCAAATTTGAGGCTAGCCTGGTATACATAGCAAGTTCCAAGCTGGCCAGGGTTACCCTGCAAGGAAGTGTCTCTAAACAAAAACAAAACGCAGCGAATCAACAAGTCAAACAAGAGAAAATGGGGAAAGACCTGGGTAGGGTGGAGCTCACCTGTGGGATGAGGTTGAGGTAGGGCAGCTGGGAGTTTGAGTCCTTTGTCCTGTTGCTACATGGCAAGTTCAAGACCAGTCTTGGGCTACACAGTGAAAGTTGGGGAGACCTTTGAGAATTGGTCTGAGAGAAATTAGGGAGGCCATCAAGCAGGGAAGTGAAGGGAAGGCGAGATGGCTCAGCAGGTTAAGGGGCTTGATGCGCAGTCTGATTGATGACCTGAGTTTAGTGCCTGGAGCTAAGGTAAAGATGGGAGGAGAACACGATCCACAGGATTATCCTCTGACCTCCACCCGCACACTGGGCGTGTGTTCCCCGTGGCCGTCATACGCGTGCACGCACACTTTTTAAAAAATAGTAGAATGCTGCGGCTGCCTTTGGATTTCAGGAGGCAGTTGTGGAAAGGAGTCAGTCGTCAGGTTGGCTGGAGGGTGGGTGGTGACAGAGCCAGGGATGGGGAAGAAGGCAGACGGAGGGTCAGATGAGGGGCCGGCCATTCTGGAGCACAGTCCCAGCACAGGTCCAGAGGAGAAGTTAATTTGGATGGAGAAGAGATGTCGTGGAGAGATTCAGGACGTCGCTAGAGAGGGGGTTCTGGTGCTCACGGATGCGACAGAGAAAGAGGTAAAGTTCACTATGGAGGATGGTTATAAAATTATTCAGAATTGACGTGGGAGTGACTCATGACACACGTAGGCTCTTCTCCTAACCCTGACCATCCACAGCTGGCTGGAGTAGGTCTCTCCCTGGCTCCAAGCCTGACTTCCCAGTTTCCTAGTATGGAAACCCAGTTCCTGGGCTTGGGAGCCGGGTCTGGGTTCTGTGTGCATTTACCAGTTCACAGAGTTAGAGTCTCTGCAGGCAAACGCGCACACTAGCATCCGGCAGGCAGGCAGACGTACATGGAGGGGGCCAGGTACCAGTACCCAGTACAGAGAGTTGGTTCCTTGTTCCTTGCTATTATTATTTTGCCTTTTGCAGATTTAATCTTGATTTTACACACACGTGTGTGGGTCGTGTACGCCAGTGCAAGTGTGTGGGGACCAGAAGGGAGGGTTGGATCTCCTGTGAGCTGCCATGTGGGTGCTGGGAATTGAACCCGGGTCCTCTGAAGAGCAGGCAGTGTTCTTAACCGCTAAGCCATCTCTCCAGCCTGGGTTTTTTAAAAATTAAAAAAAGTCTTTAAAAAATTGTTCATGTATGCGTGTGTGTGTGTGTTTGTGTGCGTGCGAACATACTAGGTTCATTGTTATATTGACAGGCGCTCTCCTCTCTTCTCTGAATCTCTCACCTCCATCCTTACCTTCCTTGTCTCCTGAGCTGTGGGGAGGACAGCCAGTCTTGTCCCTCCTTAACCCAGGGCAAAGTAATTCATTCATGACCAAACATTCCAGTCCTATGAAGGCTGTTAAACCTTGGAATGTGGGAGGCTGGCGGGTGCCTAGGGGAAGCAAGGACTGCCCAGGGCTTGACACATGCCCACATCTGCTTTTCTTTTTTTTATTTCTTTTGGCAGTATGGGGGCGGGGGAAGCGGGGTCAAACCCGGAAGCTATGCGTGTGACAAGTGCTCTATCACATGTTACGAATTTCGCCCCTAGTCCTTCCTTTTGAATTTTTTTAATTGAAATGTTTCCTTTGGTGTGTTTGCGTCTTTCTATTTTGTGTGGGCGCAAACGTGCCCCAGTGAGAGTTGCAAGGCTGGAGGAGAGCTCGTGGGAATGGGTTCTCTGCTCTGTGGGTTCTGGGGACCGAGCTCCAGTTGCCAGGCTTGGCAACAAGTGAAAAACAACAACTGTTTTTCCTTTGAAAATTTTGTTTATTTAAAATAGGATATTTCTGGGTAGCCTTTTAAACTTCTCCTGCCCCAGCCTTCTGAGTGTTGGGATTAAGGGTGTCTACCCCATGCTCTTGGGGTGCCATGAGGAGACCTGTCTCAAGAACAAACAACAAAGTCAAGGCTTTGACGTGAGGCAAACGGAAGTAGGACCTTCTGTCTAAAGCCCCCACGCTTGTCCAGGCCTTGCCCCTTCCTGCATCTTCCAGCCTCTTACCAAACACTGGGATGCTAAGCCCCTTCCCAGAGCTTTGCAAAGGCCTGTGAGATAGGTGGTATTATCATTTTAGACAGGGTCTCTCTGCATAGCCCTGGCTGTCCTGGAACTCACTACGTACACCGGACTGGCCTCAGACTCACAAAAGTCCACCTGCCTCTGGCCACTGAGAGCTGGGATTAAAGAAGTGTGCATCATGTCCAGTCTGGGATAGGTACCGTTATCACCCTATTTTACAGATGGGGAAATTAAGGCTCTACGAGACAAAGTCATCTGCCAAAGTCTAAATCAAATCCAGGCCAGGGTGATGTCTTGATCCTTTATCACTCAGCTCTGAGATGGCAGGCTTGTTAGGGGCTCGGCTAGCTAACCCTCCTCCAGCTGGGATAGGGCACTTGCTTTCAGTCTCTGGAGAAGTTCAAGAACACCTTGGGGGCTTCAGGCCCCGTCCGCTCAATGGGAGTGGAAGCATTCACTCCCCTGACTTTCCGTGAGGGGTGAGGAACACTTGTAAGAAGAACTTTTAGAGGACAGTGTGCTGTCGTTATTTTTAGCTCCTTGTCTTGTGCCAAGAAGTGGGGGCTTTTTGGTTATAGGAAGCTCAGTGAATCACCAGGGTAAAGGTTGTGCCGAAAAAGGCCAATGTGACCTTGGGCCCTATTTTCTGCAGCGAGGACGAGGTTGTTGTTCTGAGAGCTGGCTTCCTGACTGTTGCTGGCACTCTGGTGGACTGGGCATTCGCTGACAGGGAGAGGAGGGGCTGGAGCCATCAGGGCCCTGGAAACCTGGCTGTCCCTGTGAGTTACAGGGCAAGGATTGCAAACTCCCCTGCCTCAGAATGCCGGAAGGGGGTAAAGCCCTTTGGTCCTTGGATAAGGGTGCAGTCACTACGGGTCCAGCTTTCAGCTGTCAAGGAGAGTGGAATGAAGGCCATTATGCCCGGATTGTGTCATTTTCCCAGGGCAGCTGAAATTCCCTAATTCAACTATCCAAACAAAACCTGTGTGCTGGGTGGATGCAGGCATGCATTGCTGTTGGCCAACCCAGCAGCAGGAGCACATCCTGTGAAGCTTGTTCATGCATTCATCATCATTAGCAAGCGGTTTTGAAGCCAGGTGTGGTGGCACATGCATGTAATCCCAGAACTCGAGGAGTGGAGGCAGGAGGATTGTCATAGCTGTGAGAAGGCCTGTCTCAAGAATGAACAACAACGAACGTCAATGCCTTTGACGTGAGACAAACAGCGGAAGTAGGGCCTTTGGTCTAAAGACCTTGCTTGCTTGCCCAGGCCTTCCTGCTTCTCCCAGCCTGTCAGCCTGGGACTGGCCTCCTTCCTGTTTTCTCCTGCTGTCTTTTCTCCTGGACTAGAAGCCAGGCCACCTTGGGGCTCCCCTGCACCTGTCCTGGGCTCCTGCAGGACTCAGGGAGCCCCTCAACTGCTTCTCTCTGCTTTTGTGGTTGTTTCATTTTTCTCCCCTAAGGTTGGTTGGTTTGTTGCATTTAAAATTATGTTTAAGTGTGTGTGTATGTGTGTGTGCACGCACACATGTTGACCAGTGTACATATGCATGTGAGTTCAGATGCCCACAGAGGCCAGAGGCATCAGATTCCCCTGAAGATGGGGGTTGCAGGCAGTTGTGAGCCACCTGACATGGGAACTCAGAACTGAACTCAGGTCCTTTGCACGAGCAGTGTGTACTCTTAGCCACTAATCTCTCCAGTATTTTTTGTTTGTTTGTTTTAGACAGGGTCTCACTATGTAGTTCAGGCTAACCTCAAATTTGGGATTACATGCATGTACTACTATGCCCAAGTGGGTTGCTTTTTAAAAAATATCATTTCTCATTGTGGTGTGTGTATGCACATGGAGACCAAGGACTCACGCTGGGAATCATCACCCTTCCGCCTCACTCACTGAGACAGGGTCTCTCAATCAAACCTAGATGTTGCTGATGTGGCCAGTCACTCTGGAGATAGTCCCTGCCCTTGCCTTCTGAGGTTGAAATTACCGGTGGGCCACCACATTTTAGTGGGTTTCTGGGGATTTGAACTCTGATCCTTGCATTTGGATGGCATGTGCTTTAACTGCTGATCTGACCTCTCTCTCCCTAACTCCCTCCCTCTTTTTTAGAGACAAGGACTCACTACATTTACAGCTCTGGATCCTGGCTGGCCTGGAAGCTACCGTGTAGAACATTTAGAACAAACCCTTTTCCTCTGGAGTGTGGGGACCACAGGTGGCCTTCACCACACCAGGCCTGACTCTTCCCAGCTGTGCCCCCCACTCTTAAGACTGCTTGATCTCCCACTCACCAGAGGAGATCATCAGGCACCCCCTGTAGCTAGCTCCTCCCGTCCTGTGTCTCTCACCTCCGCTCAGCTAGAATAGATGGCTTCCTTCCGGGAGCCTCTCAACCTCTGCACCAACATACTTTGTCCATCTCACTCTCTCTTTCTTTTTTTTTTTTCTCCCGAGACAGGATTTCTCTGTAGCTTTGGAGCCTGTCCTGGAACTAGCTCTTGTAGACCAGGCTGGCCTCGAACTCAGAGATCCACCTGCCTCTGCCTCCCAAGTGCCGGGTGCTGGGATTAAAGACATGTGTCACCACCGCCCGGCACCTTCTCACTCTTCTCTCCCTCTTTCTCCCCTCTCTTTGCTCTCCCCCCTCTCTCTTCTCTCTTTTCTTTCCTCTCCCTCCTCTCCTCTCTCCTCTTTCTTCTCTCTCTCTCTGCCTATGAGCATACCAAAGCCTCCCTACCCAACACAACACAGGACACAAACATGCCGCCAGTCTCTACCAGCTCTCTTCCTCCTCCTCTGTTGGGGCTTTTCATGGCACAGCACTTCACTTGCATGAATCATGGCCTGAATTTCACCCTTAGTGCCTCAAACAACAGACAGAATCCAACACTGTCCCTCAAAATTATCTTTGCTGGACACAATGATGTGTGTCTGAGACAGAAGGATGGCTGAGCTTAGGAGCTTGAAGCTCTTCTGCAGAAGATAGTGAGACCTTGTGTCCAAAACAAAACAAAGAACTAGACTCTTCCCTGCCACCATGTACCTCTCAACCTCTGGACCCAGCCACTGCCCCCAGAGCCTGGCGACACAACATTCAGTGCCTACTAATGACTTTTAGAGTGTCACACCCGAAAGACTGCTCTTTAGACTATCTGTGTGACTCAGGCTGCTCAGACAGAGCTGACTCTGCCCTCCTCGGGACGCCATCTCTCCCTGGCGTCCATGACGTTGGTGCTCCTTTCTTCCATTTCTGGCTCTGGCTGAGATTCCTAACACCCACCATGAGTCCCGCACAGGTTCAGCCCTGTGCCCTCTGCTGGCTTTGTCATCCACTGATGGAGTTAGTTTCAGCCCTCATATCCACAGATCCTTCTTTTTTTTTTTTCCTCTCATAAACAAAGGTGTACAGGGAAATGCAATGTCAGATATGCAGATGAACACTTTGTAGTAGCCACATTAACGAGATAAAAGAACCAGGTGAAAATGTTTTGAATCACCATGGTGGTGGTTAACCCTCGTATTCCAGACTTTAGGCCAGTGTGAAGTCAATGGGAAACTGCTTAAGTGGTCCTCATTTCCGATCCTGAGGACGTGAAGTCTGGAGAGTGCTTTATTTGCACCGCAGCAGATCTCAGTTTGCAGCAGCCACACTCGAGTACCTAACAGCCATACGTGGTCAGTGACTGCCAATTTAGAAGACACATATGTGGAGGGCTGATTGCCAGCAGCCGGGTAGTAGGGATCTCTTTATGACTCACGTCCAAACACATGGGCATCTCTAAGGAAGTTTCATCTGAGTGTAAGTGCGTTTTTAGTTTTACAAGTTTATTATGAACCGGGCGGTGGTGGTGCACTCAGGAGGCAGAGGCAGGCAGATCTCTGAGTTTAAGGCCAGCCTGGTCTACACGAGCGAGTTCCAAGACAGACAGTGCTCCAGAGAGAGACCTTGTCTTGAAAAGACCAAAAAAAGTTTATTACACATTATTTGTTTATTTATTTGTGTGTGTGTGTGTATACATGCACATATGTGTGTACATGTCCATATTAGCTTGACGGTAGCACATTTTCCTGCTGAGCCATTCTTGCTGGTCCCTTAAATGTTATGTGATGTAGGATCAGGTATTACAGGCAGAGGAGTTCATTTTGGTTTTGGTTTTTTGTTTTGTTTTCTTCCTTTTCTTTTTTCTTTTCTTTTTTTTTTTTTTTGACAGTGTTTCTCTGTGTAGCCCTGGCTGTCCTGGAACTCACTCTGTAGGTCAGACTGACCTCAAACTTAGAGATCTGCCTGCCTTTGCCTCCCGGTTGCTGGGTCTAAAGGTGTGCACCACCACTACCTGAGGAGTTAGTATTTCTAAAAATACAAAGGCATTCATGGCAGCAAGGGTTGGCACAGATGGCTTCCTAGATTCATGCTTGGCTCATCACCTCACAGGTAACATGACCTTGAATAGGTCATCCAGTTTCAGACAGCCCAACGTCAACTGGGGAGAATAATAGTTCTTTCAGATGGGCTATTAGAACCTCTTTAGGCAAGCCTGTGGGATGAGCTGCCTTGAGGGGGGCAATTTACACCAGCTGTCCTCCTTGAGACCCCACTTCGAACTAGCCTCTGACCATACCATCCCATACCATCCCGTACCATCCCATACCTTCCCCTGTACCTTCCCATACCATCCCGTACCATCCTGTATGTTCCCATACTATCCCGTACCATACCATACCATCCCGTACCATCCCATACCATCCCGTACCATCCCATACCATCCCGTACCATCCCATAGCATCCCGTATCATCCCGTACCATCCTGTACCTTCTCATAGCATCCCGTACCATCCCATACCATCCCGTACCATCCCGTACCATCCCGTACCATTCTGTACCTTCCTATACCATCCCGTACCATTCTGTACCATCCCCATAACCCAGATCTCATTGACTCAGGTCTGAGAGGCCTCACTAGGGACCAAGGAGGAAAGTTTGTAAGGAAAGACTGTAGAGAGAGAAGGCATGGTCTTTACAAATGATGGTGGGGAGGCCCAGGGATGAGGGCTTGGGAGTGGGGTGGTCAGGAGGGGAAACTGAGGATTGAGTCTTCCTCTGATGGGGGATGCTGGGCAGGCAGCTCCCTCAGAAGCCCTTCCTCACAGGTGTTTGGCCTTGGTTCCGTGGCTCATATGGTTCTAGGAGAACAAAAGATGGGGAGCTTTCTTGGTGTCAACTTGGGTTTTGGCTTCGGAGTCACCATGGGCGTGCACGTGGGAGGCGGCATCTCCGGTGAGTGAGCCCCTATCTGGTCTTACAGGCAAGAACAAGTCTTTCTGGTGGGCTGTTTCTGCCCCCTTCAGGAAGCCCCTTCTCTGGCACAGTTAGTGCTGCCCCTGTAGGTGACCCGTAGGGAGAACCCCCGGGAAGCCCTGTTTCCCCCAAACTCTTCATGGACCCTTTGACCATTTTTACTCTCCGGGTTATCTTAGGCAAAGGAGTCACTCAGCTTCTCTTGCCTTACGGCAAAGATGGAGATGATGGTCCCAGCTGTGTGTGGCCTTTTAAGGGTTAAACGAGGGAGTTCTTGTCACAGGGGACACACTCACCACACAGAAGCCTTTCTTTCTGACCTGTTGCAAATGCTGTCGCTGTTCATTTTGTTGCCTGTTTCCTTCAACCCAGCAGCTGACCCAGCTCTTTCTCATGACAGGAGCCCACATGAACGCGGCCGTGACCTTCGCCAACTGTGCAGTAGGCCGGATGCCCTGGAGGAAGTTCCCCCTGTACGTGCTGGGCCAGTTCCTGGGCTCCTTCTTAGCTTCAGCCACCACCTACTTACTATTCTACGGTGAGTGTTCTTCCTGGGTGGCCTGTCTCCAGACTCTCATTCGATTCCATCCTGGTGTCCTGTCCTGCAAGACCAAGAACAAACAAACAAGAACCAGGAAACCTAGCAGATTAAAGCTGTTGAAGTATTCCCAGCCGCTCACTCCACAACCTCCTTTCCGGGGACCCCCGTGGGGGATTAACTCAACCTTTGTCACCTCCACAGGTGCCATTGATCACTTTGCGGGCGGAGACCTGTTGGTGACTGGTTCCCTGGCCACTGCCAACATTTTTGCCACCTATCTTCCTGATCACATGACCTTGTGGCAGGGCTTCCTGGATGAGGTCAGTGCTCAGGACAGAAGAGTTCTGGATGGGATTGTCCCAAAAGACCCGTCTCTGCCACTACAGATTTGGGGTCCCGCCTGGGCACCTGTGGCGTAGCCATGCCCTCAGTGGGTTGCCATGGCGTTTCCTCCCCAGGTGTTCTTGACCGCGATTCTCCAGCTATGTCTCTTCGCCATCACAGACAAGAAGAACAACCCAGCGCTTCAGGGGACTGAGGCCCTAGTGATAGGCGTCCTTGTTTGCGTCATTGGGGTGTCCCTAGGCATGAACTCAGGATATGCCATCAACCCATCCCGTGACCTGCCTCCCCGCTTCTTCACTTTCATTGCTGGCTGGGGCAAACCAGTGTTCAGGTACTGCCCCTGCCAGACCCCATTCCCGTCAGCGTTCTGGGGGCGGGGGTGTCCCTGCATGCAGAGGGTGTGAGATGAGCTGTTAGGGCAGCTCAGGAGAGTCTCATGAAGTCTCCAGGCGGTCTGGGATCAGGAGGGGCCCAGACATCTTCAGATGTGGATCCTGTTGTTGCTGGGCTGTCAGCCCTGTCCCCGGTTCAGGCTGAGGGTCCCGTAGAGTAGATAGGATGGCTTCAGTGTTGGTCTGAACTGGACAGAAATGACACCCTGAGCATCAGTGTCCTCAGCAGGCCTCCCTCTCTTTTCCTGCAGAGCCGGGAACAATTGGTGGTGGGTACCAGTGGTGGCACCCCTCCTGGGCGCCTACATAGGTGGCATTGTGTACCTGGGCCTAATTCACTCCAGTATACCACAGGGACCTCAGAGTTTGGAGAATGCTGAAGCAGGAGACCAGAAGATAACCGTGTCATCCAAGGCTCCCCCTATGCCCATCTCCACGACCCCAGCTTCCACCCAACCTGCTCCACCCCCAAGTGACTCTGTGCCTGTAGAGCGCTTCTAAGCAGAGCTATCTGGGACCATGTCCTTACGTCAATAAAGCACACCTCAAACGTGGTGGCCCTCACTCCCTGGGGCCTCCTGTCGCTGGACTCCCACCTGGGCTCTTCTGGGAGATATTTCAGCATGGAACTTGTCGTGTAGAGGAGTCTGGCCTTGCGCTTGTAGCAACAATCTTCCCGTTTCTGCCTCCTGAGTGTTGGGAATACAGGCATTTACCACCCTGCCTGGAATATTCCAGGGTTATTCTTCTGGGCTCTTTTTTTAATACTGGGGCATAGGACCAAAAGACTCCAATTCTTTCCAACTCCAGGAGGGGTAGACCTGGGAGAATGTCTCTACTCAGGGCCTCACAGTCGTGTAAAAAAATACCACACAACTGGGCGGTGGTGGCACATGCCTTTAAGCCCAGCACTCGGGAGGCGGAGGCAGGTGGATCTTTGTGAGTTCGAGGCCAGCCTGGTCTACAAGAGCTAGTTCCAGGACAGGCTCCAAAGCTACAGAGAAACCCTGTCTCGAGAAAAACAAAAACAAAATTACCACACAGACTGGTGGACCTTCATGCATTGGTGCATATGTTGGAGGGATAGTGAGAAAAAGACCAAAGGTAGCAGGTGGGGGCCAGATTTGGGGAATCTTTGGGGTGCCCTGGGGTGGGACTATAGGGTCTCCCGCTTCTAACCCTTTCTCCAGATTGGAGCCAGGGAAGGCAAGACCAAGAGTTGACATCAGGATCTCAACCTTTTCATTAGAGCCTTTAGTGGTCTTTTTAGCTTCGCACCCCCCAACCTCCTTGAAACAGGGTATTATGTAGCCCAGGCTGGCCTTGAACTCTATGAACTCTTGATTCTCTGGCCCCCACTTCCTGAGTTCTGGGATCACAGGTGTCTACCACCATACCCAGTTTATATGGGATGCTGGGGACTCAAGCCCAGGGCCTTGCGTATGCTAGATAATATCTATCAACTAATATAATCCACAGCTCTCCAGACCCATTTTTTTAAATTAAAGATTTTATTACCACATAAACACTGTGTGTTTGTCTTTCATCTGTGATGTGTGTGTGCGTGTGTGTATTTCTTCTTCCTCTTCCTCTTTCCCCTCCCCCCTTCTCCTTCCTCCTCCTTTGACAGGCTCTCATGGTACTCTGGCTGACCTGGAACTTCGCTGTCCAGATCAGGCTGGCCTGAAACTCACATAGACCCACCTGCCTCTGCCTCCCGAGTGCTGTGATTAAAGGCCTGCACCACCCATGCCTGCTGAAAATTCTCAAATCCATTTCCAGAATCAGTTTTTATTTTCTTCAGAGTGCTTAGTATGGAGCGAAAGCTTTTATGGGGTTGACCTCTAATTCCCTCCTTCCTGCCATTAGGAGGAACTGATTCCAGAGTTGGGAAGGAGGAAGCAAGGAGACAAATCCTTCGAATGGGCTAAGAGACATGAGAAGGCCTCATGAGCTAGCGGGGAGCAGGCTCAGAGGACCAGCTTCTGGTGGATCAGGCAGGGCTCAGGAGACAGCCTCCTCCTCTGCCGTCACTTTTCACAGCTGCTGAGCCCGGACTGTGTGCAGGCCCTGGGAATGAGATGGATGAGGCCGGGCCTTTGAGTCTGAGGACTGTGTGTGTGTGAGTGTGTGAATATGTGTGAAGGTGTGAGGGTGTACATGAGTATGTGTGAGTGTGTATGAGTGTGAGTGTGTGAATAGTGTGTGTGAGTGTGTGTGTATGAATAGTGTGTGTGAGTGTGTATGTATGTATGTGAGGGTGTAAGGGTGTGCATGAGTGTGTGTGAGAGTGTGTGTGTGTGATGGGGGGGAGGAGAGAAAGTGTGTGGCAGGGGGTGGGGTGGGAGTGCCATGTCCTTTACTGGGGCTGAGAGCCACACTTTATAGCCTGAGGGGACAGGGGACAGAGGAGGTTGGACTTCCTTCTGGAAGTGGAGGACAAGGTGAGATTTTTAAAAGTTCACCTGAACTGGGCGGTGGCAACGCACGCCTTTAATCCCAGCACTCCCCAGGAGGCAGAGGCAGGCGGAGCTCTGTGAGTTCGAGGCCAGCCTGGTCTACAAGAGCTAGTTCCAGGACAGGCACAAAAGCTACAGAGAAACCCTGTCTCAAAAAACAAAACAAAATAAAACAACCCCCCCCACACACACACGCAGGATGCTGGAGCTGAAACAGATAGGCCTGTAGAGAAAGTCATGAGGCAATAGATCTTTTAAAAAAGTGATGATTTCTCTAGGGGGTGTTCAGAGCACACATTTTATGTAAGATTTTAATGATTCTTTAGTTAATATAAGATAATGTATTGTGATATAAATCCATATGTGTATATGTCATGCATTTAGAAACAAAAAAAGAGCAAAGTAACATACTTGTCATACTGAAGGTTCAAGGCCAGCCTGGGAAATTAGTGAGACCCTATTTCAGAACAAAAGTAAAACTGTATAATAAAAGAGGTGGGGTGAGGAGGCTCACTGGGGAACGGAGCTTGCTGCCAAGCCTGACTGCTTGGGTTTGATCCCTTGTCCCACGTGATAGATGAAAGGAAACAACTTCCAAAAGTCATTCTCTGACCTCCACGTGAGTGCTCTGGCAGGTGTGAGCACATGTACACACAGCGCACACATGCACAGACTAGAAAAGACTGGGATGTGGTTAGATTGTGGAGTGCTCAACTCCCAGTACCACAAAAGAAAGAAGCAGAAACTCTGAAGAGCGAATAACAGCAGCACTGGAGTGGAGGGAGGCTGACAGGCAGGAGGAGCCTGCTGGGGTCACTGGGGTCACACAGGGTCAGGAAGGTCACAGCACTGGAGTGAAGGGAGGTTGACAGGCAGGAGGAGCCTGCTGGGGTCACTGGGGTCACACAGGGCCAGGAAGGTCATAGCACTGGAGTGGAGGGAGGCTGACAGGCGCAGAGCCTGCACGGGATCAGGAAGGAAAGAGAGAGGCTTGAATGCCTCTGGTGTCTCATGCTAGGAGGCTGAGAGCCAGTGATCTAGAGCTGGAGGTGACCAGGAGAGTGCTGGCAGCTACAGGGCTCCAGACAGTTGTCCTGTCCTCTTGACCCTGGGCAAGCTCCTCCTCCTCCCTCCCCAGGAGCCTTGTGAGCATGGACCCATTTTCATTACTGGCATCCTAGAGGAGCCTATGAGCGGTAATACAGGCTCCACTGATGAGGGTCTCATTCTCCTGTTTATCGATTCTTCTCCCTACCCACTCCATGAGGTGCCTTCACCTCCTGAACCACCACACTGGCCCTGCAATAAGCTTTTGGGCTGGGTGGTGTGGTGGTGGCGCACACTTTTAATCCCAGCACTTGAGAGGCAGGGGCTGGCAGATCTCTGTGAGTTCGAGGCCAGCCTGGTCTATAGAGAGAGCACCAGGACAGGCGCCAAAGTCACACAGAGAAACCCTGTCTCGAAAAACAAAGCAAAAAAGCTTTTTGTTTGCTATTTTGAGGCTTGGTTTCTTTATGTAGCTCAGGCTGGCCTCTAACTAGTCACCCTCCTGCTAGGGTTCCAGGCTGTGGCACCACGGCTAGCTCCTGAAACCTGTTAGTTTCCGCTCAGTGTCAGGCTCCCAGGAGCCTTGGCCCCAGTCACAGGTCAGGCCTTTCCGTTCTCTCAGTAGACAGACATCTTGCTGTAGCAGACATTGTCTAGCTCCCAGGCTACAGACACACCAAGGAAGACCTTGCTGTTCTGGAGTTTATATTCATGCGCGGTCCACGGTGTGAGTGACGATGCCAGGAAGAAGGAAGAGGGGACAGGAAGTGGGGAATGTGAGGAGGAAGTGGAAGACTGGAGGAGCCATGGTGCTGGAGTACAAAGGTGATGAGGGGTGGGAAGGAGGTGAGCTCAGAGAAGCTAGGCCTGGGAGACTGAGGACAGGCCCAGGGAATAGCTGAGGGTCAGGGTTTGGGCTGAGCTGAGAACGTCTCCAGAGGAGAAAGAGGTCTCAGTGGAGGAAGGAAGGAAGCCGCCGGGATGGGTGGGGTGGGCGTCCAGCACCTGTGGGGCCTTGTTCATAATACATTCCTCTGTCATTCTTCCTGTCCCAGCTCACACTGCCTGTGTGCCCCTCCCAATCGTGGGCCTTTTTTTCCCATCTATATGGATCTGGTGGTGTTCGGTGGCCTCTCGGATGACTTTCCCAGCAACCTGAGGAACCATGTTATGACCCCTCTCCAGCCTCCCCCTTTCCAATCATCTGCTATTGAGAGGTGATGGGGACGAGGCAGGAACTAGTCCCATGCTGGGCTCGTCCAGGACTCTGGTTTGGTTCTCAGTCCGGTGGTCTAGCTTTGGGAAGAGTCCCTACTCCATGTCGGGCCTGCCTTTCCACTCACTCTAGGGACATTAGCTGCACTCTGCCCTTGGCCTTTGTCAAATGGAGCCTTGCAGTCTGGAAGAGGTAGGATGGCCACCTCACCCCATCACCCTTTTAATAGCAGACAAGTGCTATTAAAAGCCCGACCTTCAAGCGTCCTTTTCTGAAATTGGGGCAGGGTGTTGGGATTCTGAGCTTTCTGTTTGCCTGCTTGTAGAACATGGTGAGGCTCGGCAACCAGGAGCTTTGGCTTTAACTTTGGTATTAGCAATTCCCTGCAGTGGAGCGGGACTGTGTTGAATCTACAAGAACCATTGCCCCAGGCTGGAGTCCTGTTTATCATCAGAGACACGGGGGCTGCAGCTAAAGGCTCAGGGGTATGAGGTGAAGGAGGAGGCAGGGCAGTGAGTGGCTGAAGGCACCGCGGCCCTGGTCCTCTGGCCTGCCCTGTCACCTGAATGGTAGGGCGCTCTGGGATTCTTTTTGCTCACTTTCTGGACACGATCTCACTGTCTTTTAAATACCATTACGTATCACAGCGCCCCAAATTAGCTCCCTAGCCCCGTCCTATCTCAGACTTCAGACTCCCAAGTTTAGCCACCTACTGGAAAGATTTTCATCTCCCACACTCTCCTGAGGAAATGGCAAATTCAGTCTTTCAGCTGTGCTGGCAAAAAAAAAAAAAAACAAAAACAAAAAAAACCTCTGAAATCAGCCCCGACTCTCCTTTCTCTCACATCCCACACCCCACATGCTGCTAACAAATCATTTAGGTATTATCTGCAAACTGCAGCCAGAACCCAGCCGGCCACGTCTTGCCAGCCCAGCATCCTCACCGCCTCTCTGGGATGACAGCAGCGGGTGACAGCCTCTTTGAAGATGCTCGACCTTACAGTCTAATCTTAACACAGGGGTGGGATCCCTTACTTGTTATTCTAAGGTCTTTTTGTATGTGGGTGGTATACACACCTGTGGAAGCCAGATGCACAGGCTCCCTCTGGAGCTGGAAGTTGTACGTTTCCTGATTTTGGTGCTGGAGACTAAATTTGGGTTGTCTGGTAGAGCAATAGTGCCCTTGGTCTAGGCCTGGATCCTTTGTAAAATTTGTGCTAGATCTTATACATTTTTCTGCCTAAAGTTTTCCATTGACCAGCAAGGCCTGACGCTATCAGATTCCCTCTGCTAACTTCTGGGTACCTGCTATTCCCTGGTCCTGGCTCCACAGTTTATGGCAGGGACCACCGCAGGGACCTTATAGTGGCTGTTCCTGCCGCCTGGAAAAGATACCCTTCCCGTATCTGAGTGGCTTGTTCTCTCCGTGTCTACAGTTTATATCAACAACCAGAGGGGGAAAAAAGTGAAAGTGTGACATAAAAGAAAAAAAATACGGCCAGGTGGTGGTGGTGCATGCCTTTAATGCTAGCACTCAGAGGCAGAGGCAGGTGGATCTCTGAGTTTGAGGCCAGTCTGATATACAGAGAAAGTTGCAAGTTTCAGGACAGCTAGAGCTACAGAGAAACTGTCTCAAAAACAAAACAAAACAAAAAAAACCAAACCAAAAACCCCCACCCCTCCCCACAAGAAAAAGATTTGTAACTTTGTAACTGTTACTAAAAGATTTGAACTACAGAGCCTTCCTGATGCCTGTAAGAATGCCTACCCTCTGGTTTAGGGCTCTACACTGCACTCTAGTGGCCACCGTGGAAAAGGTCCTGTCTTCTGAGAGATTCAGCTTGTTCGAAGATGTGGTCTCTCTGCCCACCTGTTGGGTCACCCTGCCCCAGCCAGCCCCCAGGGACTCCAAAGAAGCTGCCTCTGTTCTGTGGTGAGGACACAGGAGACCTAGTGAGAATCTCAGTCTATCTTGGGAAAGCGAGCTAACGTACTCCCTGGGGCTTGGACGAGTTAAGAGATGAATGTGGTGGCCATGCTTGATCTGGTGGTTAGCTGTTACCCACTGTTAGAAAAGGCTCCTGGGAAAGTGTGGATAGCCGGGACACTGAATTCTCTTACTCATGTGCTGGGCACAGCGGAGAGGAAAGTGGGGTCACTGAAAGCTCCTGCCCTTGCCAAGGCCACTTCCTCCCCTCCCCCACATTGCCTGCTGAGTGTCCAGGTCTGGCCTGGAGGCTTCCTTGTTCTGCTGCCCTCTGGCATGTGGAGATGCCCCACCTCCCTGATCCTGTCCACTACTACCCTCATGATGGCTTGGAGCAGTACCACTGGCAGGACAGTCTGCACAGTACATGCACAGGGACCATCACTCCACCTGAAGGATGCCGAACCCAATGCTCACTATAGCAACTGTCTGGGTCAGAGCAAGTGAGGCAGGAACAGGGTTACCTGTTCGGTCAGGCTCTAGGCTCCCACGTCTGTACACCAGAGAGCATGCTGGACTGCTGGGAAGGATCTGGGAGTTCTTCACGTGGAAGCTGCTAGGACCACGACTCATTTTCTTAGGGAGTTAGCCTCCTCCTGGCCTGTACACCAGGCCTCATGTGGCACACACTATGATCCCAGGAAGTCTGTTTCTTCCAGGCTTGGCCTTTGTTAACTGAGGGGTCAGAGTGGCTTCTACAATTCCTTTGGGGGAGCCCTGGGTTCTAAAATGCCATGGGAGGTGGTACAGACGCATGCTGAGGTGGTGAGGTGTAACAGGCAGAGCTTTCTCTTGCTGTGGGTGCAGTCAGGAGGGCTTGGCATCTCCAGTCATACACACACCATTGCACTGCCTACCTGGATGGCCCTACGGTTGAAAGAAGCCGTGCTAGACATGGTACAGAATTACTGAGAGAAGAATTCAGTCTCTGGAAAGTGCTAGCCCATGAAGGACATTTGATAAGGGCGTGGGGGCTGGGAGTCAGGAGATGGCAGCTATGATGGTATCCACAGTCCCCTTCTGCCAAGGTCAGGGAGACAAACCAAGTCCAAGACCAAATCCAGATTTCTTCCTTTTGGTTTTCAAATGGCTTGGGAAGTCAGAACATTTTCTATTATGCAGAAGTCATGATTTGGGCCCAGGTGGTAGTGGCGCACATCTTTAATCCCAGCTCTTGGGAGCCAGAGGCAGGTAGATCTCTGAGTTTGAGGCTAGCCTGGTATACAGAGCCAGTTCCAGGACAGCCAGGGCTACACAGAAAAACTGTCTTGAGAAACCAGAAAAGCAAAACAAAACAAAAAGGAAGTGTAAAGTTCAATGTGAAGCCCCACAATGTCTGTTCCAAATGCCTATTCCAGCTGAGTTGTTCACTGAATTCTGTAGACTTTGGATCTGGACAACTTTGGTGTTATATTTTTATTTGCAAGTTCCTTTTAATAATAAACTTTGTAATTTTAAAAAATATTTACTCTGGTCTCTGGAAAACACCTGTGGACTTCTGATACAGATCATAAATGCAGCCTTGCTACCCTGCTTAGGGTCTGTCCATGGCTTCCATGACTCACAGACACATCCTGTCAGCCTCAAACCCCGGCACCAGCTTTTCTCTGCCCACTCTGAACAGTTAGCCATTTCTCAGGCTCTAGCACACGAGCTTTTCCAGTCCCAGCGTGAGAGGCCCAACAGGTATCGTTCACTACTTGGTTAGCAATGTAGATGGAAGAGACCCCATCCACCCAGTGGCAGGCCTAGAATCCGGTCAGATTTGTCCCTCCTGCTTTGCTGAGAAGCATACACACACAAGACTACGCACTTCTGTTGTTGCACTTCCTGCTGGGTGCGAGGGCACAGACTACACAGGCTCAGAGAGGCTCCGCTGTTTCCCATCACCTCTCCAGTCACCTGTGCATCCTGCTATTCCTCGCGCCTTCCGACCGAGCCTGGGGTTAGGACCAAAGAGCAGCGGGTTTTTCCTGTAAAATTAAGTAAGTGCCTTGGGGCTGGAGAGATGGCTCAGTGGTTAAGAGCACTGATTGCTCTTCTAGAGGACCCGGGTTCAATTCCCAGCACCCACATGGCAGCTTACAACTGTCTGTAACTCCAAGATCCAGGACCCTCACACAGATATACATATTGATTAAAACATCAACAAAATAAATAATTAAAAAAAAAAGATTAAGTGTCTCTCAGCTGGATGGTAGAGGCCTGTAATCCCAGAACTCAGAAGGTCAAGCAAGGAAGCTGAGAGTTTAAGACCTGAATGGGCTTAAGCAACTTAGTGAGATTCTGCCTCAAAAAACAAAATAAAGTAAAAATTAAGTGCCTTGTTTTATGGTTCCAAGTTTCTGGATCTGAAGCTTATTTTAAAGTGAAAAAAACCCCAGGCAGTGGTGGTGCATGCCTTTAATTCCAGCACTTGGGAGGCAGAGGCAGGTGGATCTGTGAGTCTGTGGCCAGCCTGCTCTACACAGAGTGAGTTCTAGGACAGCCAGGGCTACACAGAAAAACCCTGTCTTGAAAACCAAAAAATAAATAAATAAATAAAAAATAAAATAAAAAAAGAGTCCAGCCTGCGATGAGGAGGTCGCTAAAGGAAACAAGGATGACTGCGGTGGCTGCGAGGCATGAGCTCCCGACTGTCCACGCACTTCTCTCAAAAGTCAGACAGCAGGTCAGAGCTCAGACGGAGGGAGAGTCGGTGTGGCTTCCGAAGGCCTAGGAAAAACCAGCACAGGACAGCTGTCTGTGTGAGCGTCTTTATCGATCAGGGAGGACCCAGGGCTACAGGGGGTAGTTCATTGACCAGAGAGGACTCGGGGCTACGGTGGGCAGTTCATCGGCCCGCAGCGTGAACATGGCTGAAGAGCTTGCTCCGTTCTCACCATTGTGGGGACAGTTGCTGCCCCTGGGTAGGCTTGGTGATGTGGGGGAAGATGCCAGGGACCTGTCCAGTCTACGGAGACATATGGGAGCTTTCCGAGCCAGGCTTAGGTAAGATGGTTCCAGAAATGGTTTACAAGGGTCTTTCCACACCCACCAGGTGACAATGGGAACAACCAAAATTATGGCTAGGTGCCACAAAGTCAGTTTGGGAAAAAAATTCTGGTTTATCCAAATAAAATATGATACTCCCCAACCCTCTTAGTAATCACAGTGATGGGGTGAGGGGCCTCTTCGATCACACGACTAAAAATCCAGTGGCCACACAGCCAG
This sequence comes from Myodes glareolus, assembly GCF_982192425.1. Taxonomy (NCBI): domain Eukaryota; kingdom Metazoa; phylum Chordata; class Mammalia; order Rodentia; family Cricetidae; genus Myodes; species Myodes glareolus. Next base: position 33,421,585 of record NC_142041.1, read on the forward strand.
AGATCTGGCCACAGTGAGATACTTGGGGCAGAAGTAGACAAGGGGGTTCTGACACCCATTCTTTGGATGTCTCAGCACAAAAAGCATGTATCTGGGGTTCTACCACGCAGGAGGAGTGGGCATGATTAATCTGCTGGCAAATGAGTCTCCACTACACAGAATCACTCTGTCTTCTCAGTCCTGGACATCAAAGTAGTCGATCACGGGCTCCTTAGCTATCTTCTGTAAACTGCTGCTCCCAGGATTCCTGCAAAGCAAGCAGAGAGCCCTCAGTGTCTTCCTCTCTAGGAAAATAAACCTAAATCTTCAGAAAGCCCTGGATCAGCTGGGAAGACAGCAGGAACCCACGTCCCAGTGTGTGCTAAGTCAGCTAATAGCCTGGAGGTGTTCATTACATTACTATTTTTCTCTGCTCTAAGAAATTTCCATAATAAAGTTTTATATTGAAAACAATCAAGTAAAACAAACAAACAAAACAATCAAGCAAGGGGTAGAAAAAGATTCTATAATCTTTATAGCACCCCAGCATGCTAATGGCTCTCCATGGCTGTGTCTGAGTGGAAATGAATACAACTGTGGCTCCATGTTTTCCAAACAACTACCTACCAGTGACCTCAGCACCTAGGAGGTGGAGGCAGGAGTTATCCTTGGCTATAGTGGGTTTGAGACCAACCAGGGCTATACAGGACCCTGTCTCAAAAAACCAAACCTAATCCAAACATCAAATGACCATTGTCTATCCGGATGCACAGACCCTGCTGACTCGAGTCTAGGCTGCCCGGGGCTGAGGCTGTGCCTGTCCAGCCCACAGGAGCACCAATGATTGCGATCCTGACGATAACCTTGTAAACTACCCTGGTCACCTGTGTGAGCCTCTGTGCAGGAACCACTGTGGAGGCTCCCACTTCCAGGGCACTGTGTGGGAGGCCGTGGTGGAAGAGGGACCTGTGGGCTCCAGAGTAACTTTCAGCCATCTTCCCCGGCTCCAGGGGCGAGGCTGGGCACCTCTGGAGACAGGAAGAGGAAGAGGAGAAGATGGTTCTCCTCTGCTCAGCTGACAAAAATGCTGGGAAGATTCCTGCCTTTTTCTTTATATCAAAATAGCATTTTTATCATAAAGATCATTCAAACCCTAGAGACATAGGTAGAGCAAAATGTGAAAGCCAAGGCTGGAGGGATGGCTCAGAGTTAAGAGCACTACTGGCCGGTCTTGCAAAGGACTCAGGTTCAACTCCCAGCACCCACAAGGCAGTCACAGTCATCTGCAACTCCAGTTGCAGAAGATCCAACATGCTCTTCAGAACTCTGTGGGCACCAGACATGTATGTGGTGCACACATATATATGTAGGCAAACACATAAATTAAATAGAAATAAGTATTTTTTTTCAGTTTTTCTTTTTCTTTTCTTTTTTTTTTGAGACAGGGTTTCTCTGTGTAGCCTGGCTGTCTGTCCTGGAACTCACTCTGTAGACCAGCCAGGCTGGTTTTGAACTCAGAGATCTGCCTGCCTCTGCTTCCTGTGCTTGGGATTAAAGGCGTGTGCTACCACTGCCCAGCCTTTCAAATGATTTTATTTTCTCCCTTCAACAATAGTAAAATGACACTTATAGTAAATATATTATAGTAAAATGATAATGTTTTAACCAGTGGGGCTGTAAGCACAGGCTTACCCACCACCCTTACAAGCAAGGCAAATGCTGTGTCCTGAATTGGTCCTACCACGGAGCATCTGGTTATCCATTCCAAGTCACCCCTGGCCTGGCTTTATCTTTACTATGTTGTGCGGTTGCTTTACCAAATCTCATCCCGCACTTTAACTTCCCACAGCATTCATGTTTTTCACACAGGACGCATCTGACCTTTGCTCTGCTGTCGCTGCCTTTGGAGCCCTGAGCCTTCTTGTCTGCACCATCGCTCCCAAACGCTGCACCCCTTCCCCAGATCCACCCTTCCCCTTGGGCACTGTTGCTTAACCCTCCAAAACTAAATAAATCTCAAAGTGAAGTCTCTACTTGCCTCTGTCACTGCCAACTGTCACCCCCACACCACTTCGTCTGCTGTCACTGCATCCAGTTCTAAATTATCTGGAGTGGCAGAGAAATCCACTTACAGGCCAACACACGCTGCAGAAACTATTCCACAACTAGTCTCTCTCGCCTTTAACAGACATTTAACATTTATTTACTGTTATTAGTGTGTGAGTATGTGTGTGGAGGTCAGAGGACATCTCTGGAGTTCACTGCCTCCTTCCACCTTTATGTGGGCCCAGGATCCCAGTCAGGATTTCAGACTCACATAAGTCCCCTATCTGGTAAGCCATCTTGCTGGCCCAATTGACTATTCTCTTAAGGCTTTGCTGGCTTGAACAAATGTGTTCGAGGTCCCAGTCAAAACCTATGTGGACATTCACACTCTAAACACAAGTCCAAGGAGGCCAGCGATGGCAGATGGAGCCCCAACAGGTACCCGTCCTAGCTGCTCTGCCCACACAAGTTCTGCTGGGGAATAGCTGAAGAATCTTACTTGTCTGCCTGGTGTCGGTGATGAGCAATTGGCGGTGGAGGCCGCGTCTGAGTTTCCTTCTCAAGCACACTGGTCAGCGTGGTGGGAGGACAAATGGACTTCCCTCTGAGAGGAGTAAGCAGAGAGCTGAAGATCGGGGCTCACAAGCAGAAACAGCCTTGACTGTGCGGCACTGCTGCTGGCAAGCACACCCAGACACCACCTGTCTCAGGGTGGTCAACCTGCATTCAGTCTGTGCCTCCACCCACCCAGCAGGTGTCTGCCAGACCTGCTGCCCACCCCCTCCCATGCCACATCCACTTTCTATCACTGTGACGTTCTCTCAATAGCCCTAGGTTCAGATGGTGAGTCTAGGTCCGTCCTGTCTCACACTGCCACCTCCGTTTCCTCTGACAACGACACTGAGTCAGAGCCTAGCATTCTTTCTGTCTCTATCAAGCCAAGATTAGAGCTGGGAGGTCAGAGGGAGGAACAGCAGACAGAGCGGTGGAGAGGTGAGGAACAGGCCTTCTGCTCACACCCGCTCCACCTGCAGAAACGTCCCCTGTAGCTTCTGCAAAGGATCAGGGCAGCCCTGTGGAGTGAGGTGTGGGTTTTGCTCTCTGGCTTGGATCTTCAGGCAATGGTGAAAGACTGTTCTGGAGAAATGTACTTCCCTTCCGTTCCTCCAGGAGGAGGAGGAAGTAACAAAGGCACACAGAGACTGTGGGCGTCATGCCTGCCCTGCTGAAGAGCTCCCCCCGTGACAGCAAGGTCAACTCACCTGACTGCAGTGACCACGACATTGCGTTTTGGTTCACTGTCATAGCTCACGCTCTCCAGGCCATAGACTTGGGCCAGGTCATGGATGATGCGGCGGTGGTCTCTGTTCATGGGGGGGAAGCAGTGGCTTTTCTTATTACTCTTTCCCTGATTGGGAGAAGGAAACACTGATTAGCACCGTCCCCTCGAAACGGAAACGCTCACGACTAAGCCCTACCACCACCACAAGAGCATAGGCGATCAAGGTGACGGGATTTAACTTTACTTTTTCCTGTTTGAATCTTTATTATTGTTATTTTTTGTGGAGGTCAGATGATGACTTTAGGAGCTGGTTCTGTCCTTTCACTGTGGGTGCTGGAGATCAAACTTAGGTTGTCAGGTGTGTGTGTGTGTGTGTGTGTGTGTGTGTGTCAAGTGTTTTTACCATGAAGTAACCTCGTCAGCCCGCGACTAAATTTTTAGAGGTTCAGACTGCCTACTACTGTGTGTGTGAGCATGGTGGACACCACACTCCTTACAAGGGGAAGGCAGATGAGCAGGGACGAGCGGTGTGGAGGCCATGCTTCTCCCTGAGGGGCCCATAATCCAGGGGTGGTATTCCCGAGAAACGCCGAGACACACTGAGGACTTAAACAAGAAACCTAAACTTCCCACACAGCCCAGAACCGAGGGGCGGTATTCCTGAGAAACGCAGAGACACACTGAGGACTTAAAACAAGAAACCCAAACTTCCCACATAGTTTGTTTCCTCAAGCTGTTAAGTATGCAGATACAGGTGCCCAAACACAGAAATACATTTGCACAGGTTTCCTACACAGAAAAGGGACAAATTAAGTTTCCTCTTCAGGTTAGTATCCTGCTGGAAGGGGAACAGAGCGGGAAAGGAAGGAAATGGGAGTCCGGTGACAGCAGAGGGAACTGGAGCAGGACTGGCTGCTTCTTAACACATTACTTTTTTTTTTCTTTTAGAGACAGCATCTTACTGTGTAGCCCTGGCTACCCTGCTACCTGCTATAAGATCGGGCTGGCCTCGAACTCGCAGAGATCCACCTGTCTGTTTCCTAAGTGGTGGGATAAACGATGCCATCACCACACCGTTCACTCAATTACTTTTTCATGTAGGGTACCACTTTGACATCCCCAGCGGATCAGGGCCCACTTTCCTAAGTCCGCCCCCCCCCCATTTTCATCTTTAGCCTCCCCACAGGGGTTTCCGGCCCACCTTTGAGAAAATAGAATGTGCTCTCCTATCATAGGCAACCTTTCAGTCACCTGAGGGGCCTTGCATGCCTTCTAACCCAAGTATTTCTGTTGAGCCGCCTTCTTTTTTGTTTGTTTTTTGAGACAGGGTTCCCCTGTGTAGCCCTGGTTCCCCTGGAATTCACTCTGTAGATCAGGCTGGCCTCAAATTCACAGATCCGCTTGCCTCTGCCTCCAGAGTGTTGGTATTAAAGGTATGCGCCACCATATCTGGCCAAGGGTTATTTTTAATGTACACTTAATTTAACTGTAGATCTCTTTCCTATAATGATGAAAGTAATCCAGGTTTCCATGAATGTTATAACGGTTGAACATTGGGAATCTGCAACCTTTTCCTACAGCCCTCTAGGCTAACCATGCTTCTGGAACTTATTTATTAATATCTTTTTAACTCAAGCCTAAGAGAAATGCCCAGTCGGACGAGTCTGCCTACCTTATCCACAGCCTCCACGAGTGCTTCCATTTCCTTCTCAACGTCACTGACAAACTTCAAGTCTTTCCTAAAATGAGAAAGCAGCAGTTAGCTCCAGCTGTTCTTGCTCTTCCAGGAGCATCTCCCACTCACCTTCTCCTCCAGGGAGAGCGAGGACGAGGCTGGTGGAAACATGCAGGGGTGAGGACCTGCCAGGTCACAGAGACCACGGCACAACAGCAAAGAAAGAAGCAGGCGGAAAGGAGGAGAAACAGCCACCAGAGAGCCAGAAATGGAACCGCTACTGTCCCAGAGAAGGACCTCGTGATTGCGAGAGAGGGCTGAGTTGGCTCAGACACCTATGCGGCCCTGGGAAGGCCTAGACTCCTGCCATGGGGACCACCCCTCAAGCACAAGTTCAGTTCTTCAAGGGGCCAGCTAAACAACACATGTTAACGTCATCTGGCACAGTAACGGAAGAACGCATACTAAGTACCGTCTTTAATACTAATCAGAATGCTCATAAGCCACAGCTAGGGAAGTGGATACCAGTTACATACCTGGCGTCATCTTTCAAACTGTCACTGAACTTTGATGCTGCAGAACGAACATTGAAAGGATCAGAATCGTCACTGATGTCAAACGCCTCTGCCAACCTCCTGAAAATGACCGAGAAAGAAGCCAGTGTAAAGGAGAGAGGAGAGGGAAAATATAAAGTATTTCTCTCTTTTTTTAATTTATAAGTGATTTGTTTCAAGATTCCCTAGGGATGCTTGAATCCAAAACATTCGGGTTTGAGGGGGATGGGGGTTGCATGTGCACATGTGTGTATGTGGAGGGCAGAGGTCAACCTTGGGTGTGGTCCTCAGATGCTGTACACCTTGGTTTTGAGATAGGACCTCTCACTGGGACCTGGGTCTTGGCCAAGCTAGCCACCTAGCCCCAAAGACCCTGCCTCTACCCCCTCAGCACTGAGCTAACAAGCATGTGACCCACACCTGGCTTTTTACAGGAGTGCTGGGAAGCAAACCTGGACCACACGTTTGTACGGACAGCACTTTCTGACTGAGCTATCTTCCAAACACCCCACTTTTCGTTTTGTTTTATTAATTTATTTATTTTTGAAGCATGGTCTCATGTAGGCCAGGCTGGCCTCAAAATACCTACGTAACCAAGGGTGACTGCGAGCCTGCCTACCTGAGACCACCATACAGGCTCATGGGGTGCCGGGATCAAACCAGGGCCGCTTGTATGCTAGGCAAGCATTCTATCAGCTGAGCTACACCCCTGGGCTCATACCCCTTTGTTTTTTGTTTTCTATACATACAAACCTATAATAAAGTTTAATCTATAGTTTGGTGAAGTGAGAGATAGACATCAGCTTACCATAGACCATAGTAAACTCAGATATGTTCTTATGTAAGTCAAGAACGCTCACCCCTTTCTACTGCAGAAATCATCCCTGATACATGCTATTTTTTGAGACAGGGTCTCATGTATTCCAGGCTGACCTCAAACTCATTAAGAGCCAAGAATGTAGAATATGAGTTATATGAGTGTTCTGCCTGCATGTACGCCTAGAGACAGAAGAGGGCACCAGATCTCTCTTGTCCTTCTGTCTCCGCTCGCCTCCCATGCTAGAGTTACATGTGTGTGTCGTCATGCTAGAGTTACATGTGTGTGTCATCATGCTAGAGTTACATGTGTGTCATCATGCTAGCTCTTACTTGGGTGCTAGGGATCAGAACTCAGGGCTTTGTGCTCGTGTGGTAAATATTTTATAGACTGAGCTATCTTAGCTCCTTATATTTCTACATGTTTCAGAGCCTCTTATCTCTGCTGGGATCAGGAAGTTAGCCAGTCACAAAATAAGCATGTTGTGGCATGTGAAATTTACACCACACCCAAAACCACACAGCTCATGTTTCTGAACACGCTGACATTGCCCGAGTGGTTTAATGTCTTAGACAATTCAACTGTGATGAGCACACTCCTCTGCTGACAGCAGTGGAGACCCAGCAAAGGGCCGGGTGATGAAGGGCCGGCTCCCCTGATTAGCCGCACAGGGCTCAAGAAGCAACAAGCTTTGAAACCACTTACTTTCTCCTTTCCAGAGCAGAGCATTCCTCGTCACACTGCAACCTTGATAAACAAATGAGACAGACAGTCAGGCCCAGGTTCACAGCTCCCAGCCAGTAAGACCCCAGGTAGACCTTGTGAGGACGCAGCAGCCTCGCTTACGGCCTGCGGCAGTTAGGAGGCTTCACTAGCACCCCGAGATGGCTAAAGGGGAGATGAACAGGCCTGCAGAACCAAGATCCAAAGTGGGAACTCTATCTAGAAGGGGAAATGGGGACCAATCTGAAGCCCACGAAGGGCGGCTTGGCTCCACTGTGAGGACTGCTGCTTTCTCTATTAGCTAACTGAAGTGAGCCTGGAAAACCTAGTTTGGTCTTTGCTGTGTCCCGGGCAGGACTCGCTGTGTTGGTCCCAACACCCCAGTCTGTGGAGGAGTGAGACAGGTGAATCCTGTAGAAACCGAGGAGCTGGAGAAAGAAGGCAACCCTTCCAAAGTTACCTGGCTTGCTGGACTTCCTTCTTGGTAATGAACTTGCTGATCTCCACTGAATCTCCCAGCTGCATGTCCATTATTTTAGAGGCCATAGAAATAGCAGCTATTCTGAAATATAAAAAGAAAGAAGAGGCACTGCAGTGTTATAAGAACCTCCCCATGCTAGGGACACAGAGCTTCCTTCAAAGGTCATCAACCACAAGGTAATCCGTGTGACCCCGGAAGTTCATCTGTTATTACATGTTTACTGTAGCACTACATGTAAACTACTGACATGTTTATGGTACATGTCCTCAGCTGGGTTCTAAGCAGCTACACAGAAAGAGACTTTCTATCTCCAGAACTTCCAGGCCAATACCCAATACTCTCTTCAAACAGCCAATCAGGCCAGACGCTTGGCTCACGTCTTTAATCCCGACCCTTGGGAGGCAGAGGCTGGTAGAGCCCTGTGAGTTTGAGGTCAGCCTGATCTACACAGTGAGTTCAGGCCAGCCAGGGCTACAAAGTAAAATCTAGTCTCAAAAAAGAAAAACCATCAAACAAAACCAACAAATAGCCAACTAGATATCTATGCAAGTCTGTAGTCAGAGAACATGGCACACCTTCACATCTAGTTAAGAGATATACACAGCCAACCATTGTTTAACACTCCACCGCTATACAGGTCTCTGTACCACCACACGGGGTCAGTACTTTAGGGGGCTCTAAGGAATCTACCAGAACAACAGGAACAACAGGAACCCAAAGCTGGAAACGAGACACAGAGCACTTTAGCTGTGGCACTAACAACAACAACAACAACAACAACAACAACAACACCTTACCTAACTTCAAGACATCGTCCTTTCTCTCTCACGGTGTAATTAGATGAAAAGGGGAAGAAAGAGTGGGGAAGGAGGAAGCAGAGTATTGCTTTTATAAATTAAAGGCAGGAAAAGGTACTTAAATTTTTATTTTATTTTTTAAAATTTTTTTGAGACAGGATTTCTCTCCGTAGTCCCGGCTGTCCTGGAACTAACTCTGTAGACCAGGCTGGCTTCAAACTCACAAAGATCCACCTGCCTCTGCTGGGATTAAAGGCGTGAGTCACTACTGCCCGGCAGCACTTAAATATTTTTTAAAAAATTTTAGCACTGGGGGCTTGAGAGATGGCTCAGAGGTTAAGAGCACTGACTGCTCTTCCAGTGGTCCTGAGTTAAATTCCCAGCAACCACATGATGGCTCACAACCATCTGTAATGAGATCTGGTGCCCTCTTCTGGTGTGTGGGCATACATGGAAGCAGACTGTTGTACACATAATAAATAAATAAATCTTTAAAATTTTTTTTATCATCGTATATACACGATGTGTGTGTGTTAGTGGGCACATAGGCCATGATGATGCACATGTGGAGGTCAGAGGACAATGGGTAGATTGTTCTCGTTTTCCTCCTTTAAGGTGTGTGCCTCCAGGGATGGAACTCGGGTTGCCAGGTTTGCATTAGCCTTTACCTACCGGGCCAGCCCAAAAAACACTTTAAAGCTCCTCGGATAAATTGGAATAATCTTTTTTCTAAAGATTTTTAAATTTTACTTAATTACTGTGTGTGTGTGTGTGTGTGTGTGTGTGTGTGTGTGTGTGTCTGCGCGCGCGTGCGGGCATGTGTGCCAAGTGTTTATGTGGGTGTCTGAAGAGCCCATAGACAGCATTGGATTTCCTGACACTGGAGTCATAGGCAGTTTATGAGCTGATCAGACGATCAGCAGGCTGGGATCCAGACTTAGGTTCTCCGGAAGTTAACTGCTGTGCCACCTCTCCAGCACTAGATGTAAAATTCTACTTTAAAAGTTTTCTAGGGCACTGGCAAGATGGTTCAACAGGTAACAAGTGCTTACAGCCAGGACTGACAATCTCATTTTGATCCCTGGAACCCACACAGCAGAGGGAGCGAACCAACTCTCCTAAGATGTCCTTTTACTTCCACGTATGCACTGTGTCATGTGTATATACACACATGTACATGCACACAGATAATAAATGCAAAACTTTACAGAGAACAAAAACAGCTCACAAGCAACAGCAAACACCGCCAAGTGCCTACGGCTGGAGCTACAGCTCAGCGGCAGAGCATTTACCAACTTAGGATGTGCAGGACCCAAGGTTCAGTCTCCAGCGCTGGAGAAGAAATGACTCCCATTTAACCGGACCCAGCAATTCGAGGACAGCTGCAGCACTCACCTGTGATAGGTGCCGGACGCTTCCGAGCAGATCACCATTTCTTTTCTTCTCCCACATTCACACTGTAACTCTACCTGAAATATCAGTGAGCGTGGTGTGACTCTTCCCACAAGAGAACGGTGGGGAACTCGGGCAGGCTTCACTGCTAAAGCCCTTCCCTAATAACACCAGATGGCGACCAGCCGGCTTCTCTAACCACCACCCATGTGGACGGGAGGCACAGCAATGGACGTGCTAGGAGGCACATGTCCTGTCAGAACGCCTGTCTGGAAAGGACCTCTCTTATTACCAGCTGAAAGGGCAAACCTAGAGTGAAGCTTGTAACACTGAATCCAGGGTACACACTTGACAAAGGCTCAACCAAGGTCCAGATGACCCCTGCTTTCTTCGGGATGGCCCTTCCTGACTCCTCAACCAAATCAAATCTCCCACTTACCTTCCATGCAGGTATAATTACTCCTCTATGACACCAGAGTCCTAATCACCTGAGACATCACTTAGCTATTATCTGTCTGTCCTATCTTATTGTAAGGGACCACCTATCTCTCATTCGGGTATAGCGCCAGCACTTCACATAGTATCATGCAGACTGCACGATTTCTCTCAGTGCACAGACAGGGGCCACTGCATGTCAAGTCTGGACTCACTAGTAGATGAGTCAACTTACCTTGGCTTTACAAGCTGTCACAGGGCAGGGTGAACTGGGGTGGCAGGGTGCCATACATGGGTGGCCACAGCTAGCTCTGGGGGTGGTACAGGGCTGTTTGCAGGCCTCGTCCACAAGACATTCTCCTTTGTGACAGAGTCTTTGACATTTGTGCATCCCGCAGGGTAGCATGGCACTGCAGGGTAATCCGCAAGAGATATCAACCAGATGACAGGGGATGTTGCTTCGTAGCTAGGAGAGAGAGAAGCAGCCAGGTTCTCATCTTTGTGTGTGTTCAGGTTGAAGCTTTACTCCTAGAATACTTGTCTTTACCTTTTCTTTTTGGCAGCACTGAGGCTGAATTGGGAGCCTCGTGCATGCTCGGCAAATACTGACGCATGAGCTATGTTTACACTCTTCAGAAAATGAGCAGTGGGCTTGTTTTGACATGTATTAATTCAGTGTGTGTGTGCCACAGCATCCATGTGGAAGTCAGGGAACAGTTTGTAGGAGCTGGTTCTCCAGCTCCCAGCATGTGGGTCCCAGGGACTAAACTCAGGTCATCAGACTTGGTGGCAGGTGCCTTTACCTGCTGAATCATGTGGCTGGCCCTGTTTAAGAATTTTTGAGACAGGATCTTCAATAGCCCAGACTGACCTCAAATTATGCAGTCACAGGTGACCTTGGATTCCTGATTATAGGATTCTATGTATGTGCCATAGTGTCTGGCTTAAATAAATTAAAAAAAAAACCTTTTTTTTTTTTTTTTTTTTGAGGCAGGGTCTTACTATATAGATGAAGTTGGAGTCAAAGCACAGAGATCTACCTGCTTCTTCTTTCTGAGTACTCAATTCAAGCTGGGTACCACCACACACAGTCATGAATATTAAAAACAAAAACCTAAAAAAAAATCTCCTTGAACTGAAAACAGATTTTTGTTTGTTGTTAAGACAGAGTTTCTCTGTATTACAACTCTGGCTGTCCTGGAACTTGCTCTGTAGACCAGGCTGGCCTCAAACTCAGGGATCTACTTGCCTCTGCCTCCAGGGTTGGGATTAAAGGTGTGCACCTCCACTGCCTGGCAACAGTTAAAGATTTTCAAAGTCCAAGTGTCCAAGTGCGTAGGAAAGAAAAACAAAAGGGAACTTTAAGGATAAGGTCATGGCACTAGCCACCTGTGACCCAGCAAACTTCTTAAACCATGATGGTGGTACATGTGTACTGTCCTAGCGCTCCAGAGGCTGAGGGAGCATCCCACCTTTCCCTTCCTCCCCCAGAATCCCTATGGCAAATGAGGATGAGATGATACTGTCACCAGTCTCCTAAGTCTGAGTGTTAGACTGAGATCGCCTTGGCACCATTGCAGAGGGCTGTACTGTGGTTAAAGTCAACTATTCCATCATATCTGCCAGCTGATGTCTCAGAATCAGGTAATCTTGTCATAAAGAATGACAAGCAAGGACTGGTCAGTTGGCTCAGTGGGTAAAAGCACATGCTGCTAAGAACAATGAACTGAATTCAATTCCCAGGACCCATACAGGAGTAAAGAACCAACTCCTGCAGCTGGAACCTGACCTCCATGCAAAACCGTGGCACACAGCTTTCTCCCCATCACCCCGCCTCTCTCACACACACACAAATGATTTTTTAAAAATGAAGAGGCAATAGGAACTCTCAATTCATTTTATTTCTTGAGAACCTGCCTGCTTCTAGGCCTCCCATTGCTGGATAGACATGCTACAAACTTACTGCCAGGAGTTCAAAGATTTTGTTTTTTTAAGACAAGGTCCTGGAACTCTCTCTGGAGACAAGGTTGACCTCAAACTCAGAGATCTGCCGGCCTCTGACGCCCAAGTGCTGGGATTAAAGGTGTGCACCATCACTGCCTGGTTGAAACAGGGTCTATGTGGTACAGGCTGGCTTTGAACTCTTGATTCTCTTGCTTCCACTTCCCCAAGTGCTGGGACTATAGGTGTGTGCTATGCTCAACTTCAAGGTTACTTTTATGTATTCACTCAAATTCCTTCAAGAGCTGTTGAAATTTGGAAACAATTTTCATTCCAGTAACACATGACTTTTTATTGTGACATGGAGTCTTGCTGTGCAACCCAGGCTAGCCTCGATCCGTCTTCCTTCCTTTCATTCATCCTTTCTAATGCTGAGATCACAAGCGTTTGCTACAACATCAGACTCCAATAGCACCATTTGAAGAGGCCTCCAGATCTAGAACATACATGCTCCCAATTGCTTTGGAATTAGGGACACATCCTGTGTATTTCTGTGTCTTACTTGACTTGCTGGCACCTTACTGTCCTTTCTAGTGTCATTTCATCTTGAGTAACTTTGGCAGATCTAAGCCCCTAGGACTCTGCATTCTTCACATTATGGAACTTAACAACTGTCTGTTTCTGTCGGCTGACGCATCCCTGAATAGTGGATCCACAAGGGCAGGGGTGTGTCAGTCTTAACTTGAATCGCCCCATACCTAGTCTAGTACCCGGCACAGAGTAGGTATTCAGCTATTACTTACTGAATAAAGATAACACATGAACATTTTACAGCAGATAAGCTGACAGAGGAAGTAAGACCGACAGACTGAATATGTGGCACATGCCTGTAATCCCAGCACCTAGGAGATAGAGTCAGGAGGATCAGGAGTTCAAGAGGTTTGGAGAGGTGGCAAGTTCGAGACCAATTTGAGCTATACAAAATCCTGCCTCAAAGCAACCACAAAAATGATATAAAGAGAAGAAACATGAAGGGTTATGACTTGAACCACCACAAGAAATAAGTACAGGAAAAATATGTCATTTAAAGATAAAAGAATATTGAAAACATGTTACAGATATCAAGAGTTATGTTATAAAGTAACAAGAGCAGGCCACAAAATGTATCATCTCGGGAGCAGGAGAAACATGAATCACATATCCCTGGCTATACAACAAAATGTTAAAGAACATTTCTTTCCCTGGCTAGGGATACAGCTCAGTCACAGGACTCTTGTCATTTCTGTTGCTGTGATAAAATAGCCTGACAAAAAGAAGCATAGAGGAGGAAAGGGTTTATTTGTCTTACAATTCCAGGTTACAGTTCATTATTGCATTTAAGTCAAGGCAGGAAGTCCAGCAGCTAGTCCTGTCCACACTCAAGGGGAGAGAAATGAACACATCATATTGCTTGCTTGCTGCTCAGCTTGATTTCTCCATTCATAGAGTTTAGGATTTTTTGCCTAAGAAATGGTGCCTCTCACAGTGGGCTGTGTCTTCCCACATCAATTAGCAATCAAGATAATCCCCCATAGACACACCCACAGGCCAAATCTGATCTAAGTAACTTCTCATTAAGACCCTCTTCCTGGGTGATTCTAGGTTGTGTCAAATTAACAGTTAAATCAGCACAATCCACCCCTTGTCAAGTTAGCACACAAACATGTCACTTTGAACAATAACTTTACATTTCTTGTCCTCAAATCTCATGGCAATATCTTAATATAAAATATAGTACAACTCCAAAAAAAGCCCCCCAAAGTCTTCAAAAATTCCAACACTTCAAAAGTCCAAAGTCTCTTTAAAAGTCCAAAGTTTCTTAAATGTGAGCTCCTGAAAGATAAAAAACAAGTTACACACTTAAACATTCTTATTCCAAAAGGGAAGAACTAGAACTAGGGCATAAAAGCAGCTACAACCAAAGCAAAACCCAAATCCTGCAGCTCAATGTCCAACAAGGGGGCCTCAATCATAATGTAATCTTCCAGACTCCAGAGGGCTCGGGCAGCCTTACTGCTTCAATTCTGACATCCACAGGGCACACAGCTTCTCTCGTAGCCTGGATCCATCCACATCAGCAGCGATCCTTGGTGGACATTCTGAAGTCCTGGCATTTCCAATACTGTGGGGTCTCCATTGCAACTGAGGCTTCACCTTCTTCACCAACTGCCTTTCAGGGACTCTTTGTAGGGACTTGGACCCTGACAAGTGGTCCTGGTGTCTGGCTTCAGCTGCTCTCCATGACCCCTTTGTGCCTTCAAAACCATTACCATGTGGTAACTCCTACAATGTTAAGTTCTGCAGTCTTGAGATGTAGCCTAGCCCCTGGGCAACAGTTAGGTTCGCTTCTTTGTGCTGACCCCAAGGGAATGCTAGGACGCACAGAAAGCTCTGCCCCACTGCTGCTGATCTCTCATCAATCATGGCTTTTCTTCAGCCCCAGCCTGATCACCACACACGAATGATTAGCCAACAGTTCCTGAAAAGCCCAATTCCTGATAATGTCCTCGCTCCCCCTGAAACCCTAAGGATCAGCTCTCGAAGGCACACACGTCTTCTAAGCTCCTACTAGAACGACCTATTTAGCTGTGTCAACAGGATTCAATCGCTTATGCAGCCCACTTCTAGAATCTTCTATATTCTTCCCCCAAAACCAACATGGCCAGGTTTACCAGAGCAACAACCTCATCACCAATTCTGGATCTAGTTTCATTTTATGTTGCTGTGACAGAACAGCCTGAAAAAGCCCGTTGGTAGGAAATAGTTTGTTTGGCTTAAAATTTCAGGCTACAGTTCATTACTGAAGGGAAGTTAGGGCAGGAACTCAGCAGCTCGTCACAGCACATCCACCATCACAGAAGCGGGGTGCGGCTTGTGTGCTGCTCGGCCTGATCTCTCCACTATTTCATGGTTCAGGTCCCCGTGACTAAGGAACTGTGATTTCCACAGTGGACTGGGTTCATATCAATTATCAACTGATAATCCTCCAAAGACATACCCACAGGCTAACCTGGTCTAAATTCTCACTAAAACTCTCTCCTCTGATCCAACTGGGTTATATTAAGTTGTGTTATTTAAAACTAACCAATATACCCAACTGGTGTAAAACCCTTGGTTTAATCTGCAACACAACAAAAGAAGTGTTTTTGTACCAGAACAGTATTTTCTCAGCTATCTGTAATATCTGTGCATTAAAAAGTTCTAACTTGGGGCTGGAGAGATGGCTCAGAGCTTAGGAACACTGGCTGATCTTTCAGAGGGCCCAGAAACCACATGGTGGCTCACAACCGTCTATAATGAGATTTGGTGCCCCATGTCCGGCATGCAGACATACATGCAGGTGGAATATTGTACATAATAAATAAAATAATTTAAAAAAACATTATAATATTTTTTTTTGTGTGTGAATGTATGTGATCACATATGTGCCAACTGTTGTGTGGAGGTCAGAGGACAATTTGAGAAAGCTGGGTCTTTTCTAACATGTGACCCAGGATTAAACTCAGGCTGCCAGGCTTGATAAGCATCTTTATCCATTAAACCATCTTGTTGGCTCCTAAATATACACTGATACTTAAAATTTTATTTATTTATTTACTTGCGTACGTGTTTTGCCTGCATGTATGAATGCATGCCTTATGCCCTCCGGTCAGAAGAGGACACAGGAGTCCTTAGAACTGGGAGTGTCAGATGGTTGTGAGTTGTCACGTGGGTGCTGGGAACTAAACCCAAGTCCTCTGGAGATCAGCAAGTGCTCCTAACAGCTGAATCATCTCTCTAGCCGCATTTATTTATATATTTAAAATGCACTGTTTAAGAATTTTATACAACCCAGTGGTAGAATTGCACACTTTTAGTGCCAGCACTTGGGAGGCAGAGGCAGGTGAATCTCTGAGTTTGAGGCCAGCCTGCTCTATAGAGCAAGTTCGGGACAGCCAGGGACACACACAGCATGTGCTCTCATGGTCAACTCTGCTACATTTCATGGTTATAATCAAATTTTAAAATGATAGATCAGGGTTAGAGAGATGGCTCAGCAGTTAAGAGCACTGGTTGCTCTTCTAGAGAACCCAGGTTTGAGTCCCAGCAACTGCATGGCAGTTTACAACCCCATCTGTGACTGTAGTTCCAGGGGATCTGATGTCCTCTCTTCTGGCCTCCACGGACACCAGGCACACACATAGTACACAGACATATATGCAGGCAAAACACTCATATACATGAAATAAAATCAATTTCAAAAATTTATTTTACTGCATTATTACTGTGTGTGTGCATACAAGTGTGCTCTGGCATCCATGTGAAGGTCAGAGGTCAGCTTTATGCAGTCAGTTTTCTCCTTCCACCTTTTATGTAAGGTTAAAGGAATTAAACTCAGACTGTCAGCTGTGTTACGGTGTCTTTAAGATGAGCTATGTTGCCAACCCCTGATACACTTTATTATATGGAATTTTTGAAACAAAAGTGAGAAAGGTGATAACAGAAAGCTTCTGCTTCTTAGACTATGTTTATTTTGAGAAATGAGACATGAGAAATGCTTTCTCATGTTGAGAAATGTTTAAGTAACTAAGCATACATTTCTGATGGAACTATGGACACCTAGGAGAGAGCAGACTTACCTCATGCTTGCCCATGCACCACTTCTGAGTTAGGAAGGTACAGGGGGGACACTTCTCCTCACTATGACAAGAATGATACACTGCAAAAACAGAAACAAAACTTTAGAAATAATGTCTAAATAAGGTCACAAATACTATAAACATGCTATAAATGTTTTAGATCCCAGAGTTAGGAATTATTCTAAATGATCATGAGGAAGTAGAAACATAACTGGCTTTATATCTGAGTACTGGAAAATGAGCATCTGGGGCTTAGCAGTTAAAGTTTCTACTCTTCCAGAAGACTCAAATCTGGGCTCCAGCACCCATGCCGGTGGGTCACAACCGGCTGTAACTGGCTCTAGAGGACTAAATGTCCTCTTCTTGCCTATGCTGGCACCCATACATGCAACAATCTCTCTCTCTCTCTCTCTCTCACACACACACACACACACACACACCACACACACACCCACATCTTTAAAAAAGAAAGATGAGTGGGAATGAGAAAAAAAGTTAAGGGAGACAGCCACTTGGTCTGGCCGTGCTTCTGTGTGAACCGTAACTTATGTCCCGACAGCTGTCATTTATTCTGTGTGAAATGCTTCTGCTGTGGGCTGCACAGATGGCACAACTCCTAGCACCCACATGGTGGCTCACAACCATTTGTGACCAGTTCCAGGGAATCAGATGCCTTCTTCTGGCCTCCAGTCACCAGACAGGCAAGTAGGCAAAATACCCACCCGTACAAAATAATTTTTTAATGATCTAAATGCTTCTATTGATTACTTTCAGCGCCACAGATTAAGTAAGTACCCTGTCTAAGCTTCCTATAATCCCTCATGTGTTCTAGGTCTCCAACACAAGGCTCGCAGCCTTGTTACCTGGCCGAACTGCATGTATGGGTATGTGACCACTATTCTCTAACTCTAAGGAACACAGGACTCTAGTAATGAGAAATTTTTTTTTTTCATTCTCTGAAGTTCCCTCTGACCAACACCATGCTGGATATTCAAAAGACACTCAAGAAAATGAAAATGAATGCTAAACAAAAGCAGGTAAAAACACCACAATGTATAAGTTTTAAAGGTCTTACTAAGAATACTACCCAGCAGGATTTGGACATCATCTGTAATTCCAGGAACCTAGTAGAAAAGAGGGGCTGGGTAGGAACTGGCCTGGACACTTCATGCTGGTATGACGAAGAAAGGAATTTACAAACCATGCTGGGAAGATCATCTAAGTTTCCCAAAAAAGAGTTTTCTACTTCATGATAAATTTGTTTAGTTCTGTTTTACTGTATTAAATTAAAAAACTGAGAGCCAGCCATCTAATTTTAATTCAAATCACATGGCTAGACCTCATGTAGGTGTCAGATCCGGGGCCCTGAGTTATTTTGTGGGGTTAGTGTGAAACAATGAGCTGTTGCTTATCAGTTCCTCTGAGATCGGAACAGTCCACCATCCACAGAAGCTCCTGAAGCCAGAGGCTAAACTAACTCAGAATAGTTTCAGGAAGTTCTGGAAACTGACCAGATTCACTAGGTCCCTTGGTCCTTCCCTCCTTCTCGGAGTCAAAAAAAAAAAAAAAAAAAAAAGAAAAAAAAAGAAAGAAAAGAAAAAAAAAAAAAAGCCAGCAGAGGGTTGCTCCCAGACAAGCCAAGCTGCAAAGACCCCGAGACCTGACTAGCTGCCTAAAGGAAGCGTAGTCGAGCCGAGGCACCAGGAAAGGACACTCTCCAATATGTTGAGCCTCCCACAGGTTGTGCAGAGTGCTCTAGGTTCCCAGTTTTGTGAATGTCACCTGTGCTGGGGTACGCTGTCACTGAGTTCTTTCTGCTCCTAAGTAACCCCTCATCCATATTCCTGTAAGTAACACCAATAAAACTCACTGGTTCACCAAGACGGACTTAGGTGGTGTCTGTACTTTGGTCTGTTGTGGGCTCCCTATCTGGAGGAATGGACTTAAGCTTTGTAACTCCTCAGGAAGTCTGATCACACATCAGTTAGCAACTAGGCTGAGCAGACAAGGCAAACGTGATGTGATGTCATGTGGTTTTGGCTTGGTATTTATAGCAGTTTATCAGAGAAAAACTGAAAACAACGTAAATATCCAACAACATAAAACGGGACGAGAAAAATAGTGGCCTATCCATGTAACATAGCAGTTCTTGAACGACAGGTTGTGACTGTTGGAGGTCAACCAACCTTTTCACAGGGTTGCCTAAGACCATTGGAAAACAGATACTACATTACGATTCATAACAGTAGCAAAATTACAGTTATGAAGTCATAATGAAGTAATTTTATGGTTGGAGGTCACAACAACATGAGGAACTATATTAAAAGGGTCATAGCACTAGGGAGGTTGAGAAACCATTGATGTAACAGGTCACTCCACTGTTATAAAGTTCAATGTTGTAGGGCTGGAGAGATGGCTCAGGGGTTAAGAGCACTGACTACTCTTCCAGAGGTCCTGAGTTCAATTCCCGACAACCACATGGTGGCCCACAACCATCTATGATGAGATATGGTGCCCTCTTCTGGCCTGCAGGGAGAACACTGTATTTTATATAAGTAAATAAATCTTTAAAAATAAAAATCAATGTTGTCGACTCCCAACATCTACAATGGTGATAGGGAAGTTCAGCCAATCACATTCTGTTTTTGGGGCGTGCTGCCCTCAGGCTAAAGCCTGCCTATAAACCTAACAAGCTCTGCTAGCTCTCTTTTTCGCCTGGCTCCTGCGCCTGGACGGATCGTTTGAATTCTGGTGTAAGCTGTTGTAAGTCTTACTTCTGTTTATTAAAGCTGTATATTATGTATTAAGATAGTCTGGGGATTTTTCATTACCAATCACCCTGCGGCATCACAATGGAAGCTTAAAACCACCTGTCACTCCAGCTGAAGAGGATCCAACACCCTCTTCTTTAGTGAACATTGCATACAATTGGTACATATACAGACAGACATACACACATGTAAAACATACACACACATAAGAACAAAACTTAAAAGTCTATATTGGGGGCAAGACAGCTCAGTGGATGAAGATGCTTCACCAAGTTGGACTTGGTGGTGTCTGTACTTTGGTCTGTTGTGGGCTCCCTATCAGGAAAGTGGACCTTCCCAACAAACTGCAAATTATTTTTGGGACTTAAATGGTAGAAAGAGAGAACCAATTCTGTCAGGCTGTCCTCTGACTTCCACCTGTGCTATGGCACATGTATGCCCATACTAGTGTACACATGCATATTCATGTGCATATATACACACAAATAAAAATGTGAGAAAATACAAATTAGTATTATTTTGTGAGATATGGGGCTATATGCTTGTAACCTCAACACTCAGGACACTGAGGCAGAAGGATCAAGAATTTGAGGTCAACCTGATAAGACACAGCAAGTTGGAGGTCAGGCTGGCTACAAACTAAGACTATCTCAACCCCTCAGAAAACACCCCAACAGGGCTTGAGAGATAGCTCAGAGGTTAAGAGCACTGGCTGCTCTTCCTGAGGTCCTGAGTTCAATTCCAAGCAACCACATGGTGGCTCTTATACCATCTGTAGTGAGATCTGGTGCCCTCTTCTGCTGTGCAGGTACTCTTAAACATAAAATAATTAAATAAATCTTAAAAAAAAAAGAAAAAGAAAACACCCCAACAACAAACTATACTGTAAAAAAATTAAATAACAAAAACAAGCAAGTTTAAAAATCATTGTATTCAGTAGGACCTCTGTTCGTCTAAAAGGCAAACACACACACACAAATATATATGTAACATATGTATGCACATAGACAGATATATAATTCTAAGAAGGTGACATAATGAAAGGCTAGGGAAATGGTTCAGTGGAGCAGAGTTCAGTTCTCCGGACTCTAATAGGCAGCTCACAACCACCTATAACTCTAGCTCCAGAGGATCTGACACCACTTCTGGCCTCTGCATTCATGTACATACTCATAGACATACACACAATTAAAAATAAATCTTTTAAAAAAGTGCTATAGTAGGTGATTTAATATCAATCTTTTGACTTCAAGTTTTAAACTAATTTATTTTTATGTGGTGTTTCACCTGCATGTGCGCCTGTGTGAGGGTGCCAGACTCCCTGGAATTGGAGTTTTAGACAGTTATGAGTTGCCAGATGGGTACTAGGCATTGAACCCAGGTCCTCTGGAAGAACAGCCAATGTTCTTAAGTGGTGAGACAACTCTCAAGCCCAAATTTTTTTAAATTTAATTTTACTTAAGAAACAAATTGCTTCTCTAGCAAAAACCAAATTCAAGATTTTTAAAAAATCATATTTACTTATTTTTTTGCTGTGTGAATGTGTGCTCATGTGCATGCACCATGGCACGTTTCGGAGCTGGCTCTCACCACAGGGACAAGGAACAAGCTCAGGTCACAGGCTTGGAAGTAAGCACCTGCACCTGCTGGGCTTTAACTAAAGGATTCTAATTCTGTAAAAAGTCCAATTTTGAAATATGTACAAAAAGTTGAGGCAACAAAGGGAGAGAAGTCTGAAAAACAAACTGGGGTTTCTTCCAAACTTTGGGATGTGTCTGACAGCTGGAGAACTGAAGAAGTGAGCGTGTTGAAGAAGCGGCTTAGATGACAGAGTAAGATACACCCTCACAGAAGCAGGGGAGCAACGGCAGCTACCCTAACTCAGAAGGTCCGAGTCCTCTACACAGCCACACAGCCACAGGCTAAACCACAGGCTGCGAGCAGGCTGTGAAGGGTGGCAACATGATGTGACTCACCTGGATGGTCACATTCATGGACTCTGGCACAGGTCTGGGTACACTCAGGAGGCCGAGTTCCACAGGGGACTGGTGGGTAGATCACAGAGGCGCCACAGTGGCAGGTTAATTCATCAAAACCTGAGGGCACAGATGAGAGAAAATAAGCCTTCCTGAGTTTGGGATATAATAATATGCACAGATAGGTATATTTAATTTTGTCATTTATTTGGCCCCCTGCCTAGTTCTGGGGGTTGAACTTGGGGTTTTGTACTTACACACCTGCTTTCTTCTCGTACTGCCCTGCTGTCTCCTGTACTGTCATTATAGGAATGTCTGGCTAAGAATAACTACAAAGTCTCAACACGTTTGAAGGCTTATTTCAATAACTCTTATTAATCCAAGCAAACCACCTGCTCAAAATATGTCAGGAAACTTTTATTTTGTTTTTGAGACAGGGTTTCACTATGTAGTTCTAGCTACATGTAGTCCCAGAACTCACTATGTGGACCAGGCTAGCCTCAAACTGACAGAGATCTGCTCGCCTCTGCCTCTAAGTGGCACTACAGCCAGCTCCAGAAACCCTTTAAGTACACGGTGAAGGCACTCACTGGTTTGCCAGCAGGTCTGACAGTTCCCTCGATGACAAGGTTCTTCACACCGATGAAGGCCACAACGGAGCTTTCGCCCACAAATCAAAGGACACTTGTGCTCCTTGTCCTAAGAGGAGAGATTTCTATTTGTTCATGATTCTTCTCCATTTTACAAACAAAATAAAAACAAGGCTGCACATATTATGAACGGAAGAAGGGGAAGACAGGAATGACAGGAGATTAGTCATGAGCAGACACTTATTGTAGCTGGATGCTGTGTGGATGAGCTCTGCTGTGCTGCCTCGCTGCTTCCATTTGAACTTTCTGATAGAACAATCTTTAGATTTCCAAACACTGACTCATCCACCTTGGTATAGAACACAAGACCATCACTCTTTTCTTTGTCAAGACAAGGGTTTTTACATGTGTGTTAGGTACACGTGTGTGGGAATGAGGAGGCCAGAGGCCAGCCTCAGGTCTCATCCTCAGAACACTCTCATCTCCTTTGAGATAAGGTCTCTCATTCACTTGGGATTCATCAATGGGCTCGAACAGCTCGCCAGCAAGCTCCAGGGACTCATTCTCCTACCTGTCTCCCAAGCACTAGGAATCAAGCATTTTCTTTTTTACAGTGTTAAATAAGCATACCCACTTCTCTTCAACAGATGTTAAATTAATTTAAAAAATTAAAAAAAAAATAGCAAAGACAGTGAAAAATGTTGGGTAGTACAATAACCCCTGTGGTTTCTCCAGTAAGGGCTGTTTTCTCTACCCCTTTGTCTAGGAGGAGTGTATCAGCAAAGTCTTGCTTCATCAGACTCAGCCTTCTTGGTCCTCCAGTATGCCCAGCATTTTTAAACAGTGCTGGGATTCAAACGAAAGTCCTCATGCTTGTAAGGTAAGCACTTTACTAACTTAACTATCTCCATAGCTGCAAAATATAAATTTTTAAAGATTGTGTCATGTGTTGTGGTGCATGCCTTTAATAGCAGCACTTGGGAAGCAGAAGCAGAGGTAGGCAGATTTCTCTGTGAGTTAAAGGCCAGTTTTCGCCTGCATAGTATGTTCTGGACCTGCTAGGCTACATAGTGAGATCGTCTCAAAAAAAAAAAAAGGAACTTTGCAGTATGCAAGCATAGATACATGAATAACATATATACATATATAGTTACACTAACTTGTTATTGTTCTCCCTTGTTTGTGTATATATATTGCTTTACTTATAAGTATTATACAGCATCTCATTACATATATATGTATACTATATGTATACACATATAGATTAACACAATACCAATGTCAGGTAGAGGACCTACAATTAACTCTACAGAAACAATTATTTTAAATAAATGAAACTTGTGCCTTTAAAAAAAAATGCCATAGTCAGCCACACATGATGTCTTTACACCAGTAATCTCAGCACTAGGAAAGCAGAGGCAAGAGAATCCATCCTAAGTTCAAGGCCAACCTAGTCTATAAGGCAATGTCTAGGCCAGCTAGGGCAATATATGAAGAACCTGTATTTAAAAAGAAACAAAACCCAGGATACTTATTTTGGCCGCTGATATGACCCACTATGCTGGGACAACACATTTCCAAAGGACCATTCTAAAGTTATCTTGGGAGCTGGAGAGATGGCTCAACAGGTAAAGCATTTACTGCTTTTGCAGGAGACCCATGCCAAGTAGCTCCAACTGCCTGTAATTTCAGTTCCAGAGGGGATCTGATACTAACCTTTAGCTTCTGTAGGCATTTGCACTCACATATACAAACCCCATACTGACCAAAACAGACACCCACTGCACCAAAACTTAAAAAACAACAACAACAACAAAAAAATCAAAAGAAAAAAATAAAAGGAAATCTCAAAAAGCAAAACTAAAGCTTCTTAGGATTGGGGTCAGATGAGGCCTTCTACACATCCTCTTCCCTGTGCAGTGGGTGCCACTAAAAGCCTAAAAAGGCTGTCTGCTGAGATCACGTGGGGACTAGGAGAAACTCTGCTGTTTAGCTTGACTTCTAAATCTGGGTCACATTCTAGAGGGTTGAGGCTTTCAGACAAATGGAATCTGATTACACCAACCAATGCTAAGTCCACTTACCACACAGCATATCTCGTTACATTTATGCCGGCCACATAATCGTTTCTTGTTACACCGCTTGTCACACATAAATGTAGCATCTGTTACAGCCAATTAAAGAAAAAAACATACAAAAGATGTGAACATTCATTCAACATACCTATGAGTGACTGTAGGCTGAAGAAATACATAAGTAATAAAGTAAATAAATTACTGATGAAATGCTTTTAAAATTTTATTTCCGCCTGTCAAAACCAAACAAACCAAAGCTGATTAATACATGGTATGGGTAAGAATGGAGAGAAAAGGTACACTCATTCTTCATAGATACATACATGTCTAACAAAAATTCAAATGGGCCCTAGAGATTCACTCGGTGGTAGGGTGTGTTTAGAGTCTGCTGAAGGCCAAGTGGTCTCTAGCACCACATACAAAGAAGAAAAGATGGAGTGTAATTCCATGTTTTATATATACTTTTGAAAGTAACTAGAGAATTAGGTTAGCTCAGTGTGAGAGGCCCTGGGTTCAATCCTCACCAAAAAGAAGGGGGAGGGGCAGGACATCTAAGGCGTATACAAAAGGCAAAAAATATAAATTGGACTCAACAACAACAAAAAACTTTTGTATATGAAATTAAAGGACACCATAAAGAAATGGCAACTCATACAGTGGAAACGTATTTGTAAATCACACACCTCAAAAGCATCTACGATCCATCCATTCTACAATGTTATGCCAGCTGTAACACTTTTGTCACTGCGTAGGCCTGGTAGGCTAGAACCTGCACAAACCAAGTGTGGTGGTGCACAGCTGTGGTCCCAGGACTCAGAAGCTAGAGGTAGGAGGCTCAGAAGTTAAAGGTTATCTTTAGTTGCACAGTGAGCCCCAGAATAGTCCTGGATATGGTCTCAAAAACCAGTATTGGGTGTTGTGGGTTTACATGTACAATTACAGCACTCAAACAAGAGGCTGAGACAAGAGGACCTGCATAAGTTTAAGGCTAGCCTGAGTTACAAATAATGAGCTGCAGGGTAGCCTAGGCTACAAAGTGAGACCCTGTCTCAAAAATAAGTAAAATGAAAAAGTTTAAAAGTTATTTAGGAGTTAGAGAGATGGATCTGCAGTTAAGATCACTGACTGTCCTTCCAGAGGACCTGGGTTCAATTCCCAGAACCCACATGGCAGCTCACAACTGTCTATAACTCTAGTTCCAGAAGATCTGAAACCCTCACACAGGCATGCAGGCAAAACCACTAATGTAAATAAAATAAAATAAATTGATTATTATGGCGCTGGAGATGGCTCAGAGGTTAAGAGCATTGACTACTCTTCCAGAGGTCCTGAGTTCAATTCCCAGCAACCACAAGGTGTCACACAACCATTTGTAATGAGATGTGATATCCTCTTCTGCATACAGAACATTATATATAATAAATAAAATATACCTTTAAAGTTATTTAAACAAAAATTTGATTGAAAACTGGGCATACAGACTGGTATGGTGACACTCCTAGCACTCGGGAGGCAGAAACAGGCTGATCCTTGACTTTGATGCCAGCCTGATTTACAGAGCAAGTTCTAGAACAGCCAGGGCTACACAGAGAAACCCTGCCTCAAAACAAACCAAACAAACAAACAAACCAGGACTAGAGAGATGGCTCAGTGGTTAGGAGCAGTCTGCTCTTCCAGACGACCTGGGTTCAATTCCCAGCACCCACATGGCAGCTCACAGCTGTCTGGAATTCTAGCTCCAGGGGATCTGACACCTTCACGCAGGTATACATGCTGGCAAAACACCAGTGCACAGAAAATAAAAATAAATCATAATTAAAAAAATAACCAAAAAACTGAGCATAATGGTGCATGCCTATAATGCCAGCATTTGGGAGACAGCTGGGAAGATCAGAAAGTCAAGGGTATCCTTGATTATAGGGTGAGTTAGAGGCCAGCTGGAGCATGGAAATCCTGTCTAAAAAAGAAAAAACAAACTAATACTTAGGTTTTATAATGGCATTATTCACAGAAACCAAAAAGTAGAAATCACCTCTATAGATATCAACTAATAATGGATAAATAAAATGCTGTATATATTAACAAAATGGAGTATTATTCAGCCATAAAAATGGCAAATTTAAAAAAGATGATAAATGAAAAAAAAAACCCAAGACGTTTATACATATAATAATCCAGAGACAGAAGTTGATAGGGGTTATATGTGGAAGGCTGAGTGAAGTACAGGGCTTCCATTTGTAGAAAGATATTTTTGGCGCATGATAGGATGATGTTTAAATAATATGGAGGATGTACTGAATGCCACTGAACTATATGCTCTAAACAGCTAATTCTGTGGTGTGAATTTCACTTTTCTGTTGCTACTTTCAGAAACCATCCCCATCAATACTGCTTTCCTCCTGACTAAAACAAAAACTTCTACTTTGTACATACTGTCATCTAAAACTCCAAAACTCCATGATGGCTTCACAACAGAGACTGGCAGGGACAGAGTGGGCAATCAGGATCTAAGGCTAAGTTTAGGAGTTGGAGAGATGGCTAGCAAGCATCAAGGGGGCAGGTATCAGAGCAGAAAAACAATCCAGCTTTATCTGCACCCACAATTTCTTTTCTTTCTCTGAGGCAGGGTTTCTCTGTGTAGCCCTAGCTGGCCTCAAACTCAGATATCCACCTGCTTCGGCCTCCCAAGTGCTGAGATTAAAGACATGTGCCATAATGCCTAGTTCCGAATCCATAACTTATTATGAAAATTTCAAACTTATTGCCAGATACGGTATTGCATGCTGTAATCCCAGTAATCAGGCCAGGCCTTGTCTGAAAACAAACCCCCAAAGCAATAAATATATAATTCAATAAACAAGCTTCCATAGAACTACTATCTTCTATCATTAACATAACTTTTTCCCCATTTAGCTTTTCTACTTTTCTTTTATTCAATTTAAATGTTGTGAGTATGGGTGTTTTGCTTATATGCATGTGTATATACTACATATGGTAACATGTGCCCAAGGAGATCAAAGAAGCACACTAGATCCCCTGGAATTGGAATTACAGATAGTTGCAAAAGTCCCTATGTGAGTGCTGGGAACCAAGTCCAGGTCCTCTAGAGAGTAGCCAATACTCTTCCACTGAATTGCCTCTCCATCCCCTTACCATTTATTTATTTAAATTTATTTTTAAAAGATGTGTGTGTGTGTGTGTGTGTGTGTGTGTGTGTGTGTGTGTGTGTGTGTGTGTGTAGGTAGTGTAAACTTATGTACAGGTAGCTGTATCAGATGTCCTCTATTATTCTGCCTATCCCTTTGTGGCAGGGTCTCTCCCTGTGACCTGGCCTCAAGTGCTCTTAGCTAGGCTGGAAGCCAGCAAGCCCTCCTCGGAGCTGAGAGTACAACAGGTAGAAGATGCCTGGCTCACTACCTTAACTCTGCTTCTCATGACTGTACAGTGAGTACTCTTAACCAAGGAATCATCTCTAGGGAACCCCTTTTTAAAAACGACTTGCGTTAGAAAATGCATGTGCAGAGGAGGTCAGAGAACAACTTTTGGAAGTTGGTTCTCTCTCTTCCCCTTTAGTAGGCTATCTTGTTTCTGAAGTTTTAAAACACACTCTAGATTAGCTGACTAGCTGTCCCATGAGTGTCTGACTCATTTTCTTGTTTCTGTTTCCTATCTTTCAGTAGGAATGCTGGAATTATATCACATCTGACTTATGTGGGTTCTAGGATTAACTCAGGTCATCAGGCTTCTGTGGCTTTTACCAGCTGAGACATCTCAGCCTTATTATTTCAAAATATATGACTATCTAGGGATCTAATGCAGGTGGGCCTGAACTTGCTATGTTAAGAGGTTCAGACAAGCTTCAAATTCTCAGAAGGCTGGGGCTATAGGCATGTACCATACCTGGCTTCAATTAATTTTTAAAAAGTATTTCAAAGTAGGTTGTAGGCATGAATGTATTTAGCTCAGTTAGCTCCCCCCACCCAAGAAATCTACTAACTAGAATTCAAAGCATGATTTCCCCCCTTACTATAAATGTTAAAAATGTAATGAACAATCTTAAATGTTTCTTCACTGAATTAACAAACACATAAATCAACATTTTATGAATACACAGGGCATTATCTTCATTCCATTCATTCAGTCCCTTGGTGCCCCTTTATAGTCATACCTTCACTTTTAAGACTGGTACATGGAAGCTCCTACAGAAAAAGAAAAAGAAACAATAGCTACTTTAGAAGTAATAAAAGTGATCCTGCAGAAGAACACAAACATAACCGGAGCCAGCTCACTTATGCCAGTGAGCATCACAGCAGGACCCCAGATTTCCTGACTTTTACGTAGTGTGAGTCCAACAATCTTTGTAGTCTGTTCTTGAAACTTAGAGTAGATTAGAAATTATGAGAACTGGAAAGAAAGGAGTAGCTAAAGGCATCAAAACAAAAGGAAATAATTACCTAACCAGGACATAAACAGTAAAATCCATGAAAAGCAGATGTAAGAATGAAGAATCTAAGTTAAGTATGCTAGCGCTCACCTGTGAGCCCAGCACTTGGAAGGTACGGTCAGGACAACCAATTCAAGGACAGCCAGGCAACATAATAAGACATTATCTCAAAAAAT
Source organism: Myodes glareolus (assembly GCF_982192425.1). Classification (NCBI taxonomy): domain Eukaryota; kingdom Metazoa; phylum Chordata; class Mammalia; order Rodentia; family Cricetidae; genus Myodes; species Myodes glareolus. Next base: position 33,450,397 of record NC_142041.1, read on the forward strand.
TAACTCATTAAAAAATAATTTTTTTAAAATATTTATTTATTTACTTATTATATATACAATATTCTGTCTGTATGCCTGCAGGCCAGAAGAGGGCACCAGACCTCATTACAGATGGTTGTGAGCCACCATGTGGTTGCCAGGAATTGAACTCAGGACCTTTGGAAGAGCAGTCAGTGCTCTTAACCGCTGAGCCATCTCTCAAGTCCCCTTAAAAAATAATTTTTAAAAATTGAAATTAGAGTTGGGTGGTGGTGCACACACCCTTAATCCCAGCACTCAGGGGACAGTGGCAGGTGGGTCTCTATGAATTTGAGGCCACTCTGGACTACAGAGCCAGTTTCAGAACAGCCAGGAATAAAGACAGAAACTCTATCTCGAAAAACAAAACAAAACAAAAAATTGAAAATAGGTAATAATCTGCTGTCATTTAAGGACAAGTATTTACAGTACTCATGAAAATACCACAGCCAAAAAAAATACTGCAGACCTTTGAACTTTGAAACAATGACTGTGGTTTCAACTATGCTAGAGGACCCCCAAAGGATACCACATGTCATCTGCGGCCGCACGATTGAGTGGAACATGTACGGTAAGGCCGGTGGACGGGGAACTCAATCAGTTACGTGAGGAGGAAGGAGCTGGGCTGCCTAGAAGCTGCACCTGTATTTGGCTCATTTTGTAATTTGTAATTACAAATTACATTTTGTAATTTGGCTCATTTGGCTCTGATTTACAAAACTGGCCATTGGAGCCGCAAATAAATGTAGAGGTGTACAAAACTGAAGGGCATGCCTACAATCTCAGCACTCTGGAGGCTGAGGAAAAAGACAGCCTTGAATTCAAGGCTAGCTTGGGCAGTACTGTGAGTTACAGTGAGGGCTATAGATTGAGACCCTGTCTCGAACAAAACACAAACCAATAAGAAAAAGAAAAGAAAGGCTGGAGAGATGGCTCAGCGGTTAAGAGCACTGGCTGCTCTTCCAGAGGACCTGGGTTCAATTTCCAGCACCCTCATGGCAGCTCATAACTATTCATAACTCCAGTTCCAAGGGATGTGGAACCCTCACACAAATATGCATGTGCACACACACACAAACAAAACATCTCCCCAAATTTGCTTTCACCCTCTTACAAGAAACATTTGTGAAAAACCCATGTAGCCAGGCAATATGTGACTTTAATCCCAGCACTTGGAAAGCAGAGGCAGGCAGATTCCTGAGTTTAAGGCCAGCCTGGTCTACAAAGAGAGTTCCAGGACAGCCAGGGTTACATAGAGACTCTATCTTGAAAAAAAAAAAAAAAAAAAGAAAAGAAAAATCCTTGTGGTTAAATGATGAAGCTTTCTCCACGCTAAACACATACTCCATCACTAAGCTGCACCCCAACTACTGCAGTCAATACGGCATTTACAAAGTATAATGGGCTCTACAACTAACATTTACATATATTGTGACATTGAGAAAATACCTCATAAACACAACACAATTTCCATCATAAATTGTTTACTTTTCTTTTTTTCTTTTATTCTTAAGCTTATCCATTAAGATAACTATATCTTCAAGCTTATTTGGGAATCAATGGTTGCCCAGACCTTGGCTACTTTAATAAAAAGAATCAACTGTTGAGGTCTGTCTCCACCCCAGACTATGCTCTTTGGAGGAGGTCCTGATATGTTCAGAAAGGACTTCCTGAAAGAGGAGCAGGACAGATCATTACTTAGAAGGCCCGATCCCAAGACATCCATAAGACCTCATGCCTCTTCTGATTAGAGAAGAAATGGGTACTAAAGCCCAACTCCAAAATGGCCAAATGCCTTTTTATAACACAAAGTCCAATCAGACTACCCAGGACTGAAACTGGAAACTGAATTCTGACTTCTGTACTTGACTCTGAAGAGGTGGATAGTCTAAGACTATGCCATAGAAGCAGGTTGGCAACACTGGACAGTCTAAGGGTTGCAGCTTGGGTCACACAAACTCTGGAAAGACAGACTGGCTTTGTAGGTAGTAAATCATACCAGTACGATAATAAACGTCTCAACACACAGGCTTCGGTGAGCCTTCCTGGCTGGAATACTCTCTACGTACTGTCAGATACTGAGAAGGTAATGCTGTCCCAACTCCATGGGGAAGGACAAATGGCAAACAAAAGCTTCACATTTGGACCCTTCTCAGATTCTTTCCTACATGTTTCCTCACTGACTAATTTTAGTTTGTGTCTCTTCCTAGTAATAAACCTGCACTGGTGGGGCTGGAGAGATGGCTGCTCTTCCAGAGGTACATACAGGTGTACATACAGTTAGAGCCCTCATTTCCATAAAATAAACAAACAAATCTAAAAAAAGAAAAACTGCAACAATGACTGTGATAGTTTTCAGTTTTTCAGTGAATTAGAAGAGTCTACCAAATTACCAGGCCTGAGAGGTCCTAGGGCCCCCTGACCTTCAGCTCATGAGAATTAAGTGAGCATGGTGGCTACTTCAGCAGCGGTCCAAACTCTCAGGGGAGGAGTTGAGGGCTGTGTCCAATTCTCATTTGGCTAAACCAGAGCAGTCTTTGTTCTTCACACCCGCAGTTGGTAACACTGCCTTACCCTCGTGACTGACCTCTGAACTGTGAGTGCTATAACCCTGCAGTCTATCCTAAAAACGGGGCACGGTAGGTATATGTCAGTGTACATTGGTGGGATCCAGTGAGTAAGCTGGGTTATTTTGGGTCCTCCTCACTGACAATCACCATTTAAAAAGGAAACGATGACAGGGATTCTAGCAGTTTACCTTTGTCCTGAAAGAGCACCTGCAGGAAATGACTGACGTGCGAGAGCATGGTCCGCAGTCCCCTTCATGGCAGAGCTTCTCACAGGTATGGATGAAATCTTCAATACAAAGGGAAGAAGGGGAGTGAGAATCGCAGCGACTTACTCTGATTCTTCCAATTCACTACCAACACCGTTTTCCCACCTCTACTCCTAATAACTCCAAAAGTGGAGCTGAGGGAGAAGAATGAGGTCAGTGCCTCTCCCTTGGCTTCCCTCCATCCAGGCTGGGCACGTTCAAAGACAGAGACTAGCATCAGTTGCTGGAATATGTTTTGATATGCATGCTGCTTGCTGACACAAAGTATAGATTTTTCTGACCTTTGCTTTAGGTGCCAAGCAAAGTCTTTATATTAGATCCGCAACTCCCTAGAAATTAATCATGTATGGCTTCGATGAAATGTTCTGGGCTCTACAAGTTACCTGGGGATCACAGATAATTCTGAAGCCACAATCCATAATTCTATCAACTAAGGCTGTTGTCTTTATAGATGTGGACAACCTACGTTCACCTGACAGCTAACCAGATTTAGGGTAAGATTTTCTGTTTTATCTCCCTGAGACAGAAGATGTAACTCAGTCAGTAGGGTGCTTGCCTAACTTGCAGAAAGCCCTGGGTTTGATCCCCAGCACTGCATTAAAATTTCATATGAAGTGCATGATTGTGATTCCAGCACTCAGGAGATAGAGACAGGAGGATTGGGATTTCAATTTGATTATCTAATGAGTTTAAGGCCTGTTAGTCATAGTCCTTGGGAGTTGGAGACAAGAGAATCACAAGTTCAAGGTTAGTCTCGGCTACATAGCAAGTCTGAGGTAATTTTGGGATACACAGAACCCCGCTTTAGGAAGAAATGAGCAGGGAGGAGACAATATAAAGAAAGTAAAACTGAACAGAGCCCATGAAAATGTGGGACACCTTTAAACACATGAGTATTCCTAGAGTAGGAAGGACTAAAAGGAAGGTTGGAAGGAAAAGAAAAATATTTGAGTAATGGGTGAAAACTTTCACATTTATTGGAAAACATTATATATCAAGAAAGGCATTCATGCACAGAAAGTCACACCAGATCTGTGATTGAAAACAAGGAAACAGCTGTAAAAGCAGCAAGAGAAAGCAATCACGGCACAGGAGAGCTTTTCTGGGAGATTACTACCGAGTCTCTGTTCCTTGGGATTGGAACTAGGGTCTCATACATATATACACTAGGTAAGCACTCTACTAAGTTATACCTCTAGTCCTATTGATCATTTCTTCTGTCAGGACAAATCAATTGTTGAGCACTTTTAGTGAATTCTGTTGTCAAACTTTTCAATTCCAAAATTTCCATTTGATTCCTTCTGTTGTTTTAAAAACAGTCTCAACACACAGCCTCTTAGCATGGCCTCTAACTCAAGATCCTCTGACTTTGTCTACTGAATGCTGGGATTATAGGCAAACACCACCACTCCCAGATATTTACTTTTTGCAGTTTCTTGTCGTGTATCCCAGGCTGACCTCAAGGTCACTGTGCTGAGGATCTGAACTCCTAACTCTCGCGCTTCTACTTCCTAAGTGTTGGGATTCCGAGTGTGCTATCCCACACCTGGTTTTAGCTTCTTTTTCTTTACTGATATTCTCTACTTGATGTGATTCTGTCTTCTGTCTGTGTAACAGGGTTTTCTTTGGTTAATGAGCATACTTATAAAGGGCGACTTGAAGTTCTTCCTAACTCTGACATTTGGCACTCTTACAGACAGTTTCTGTTGCTTTCCTCACTTTGGTTCTCTGAATATCACAGTTGGTTACTATTATAAACTGCAGATTGTTTTAAAAGCCTCCCCCTTCCACAGCTTAAAAAAAAAAAACAAAAAACAAACCAAACAAAAACATTTAGTTATCTCTTCTCATGTGTGTAAGTGTATGAGCATATGAGTGTCATGGAACTCATGCAGAGGTCAGAAGAAAATCAGTTTTCTCCTTCTACCACATATGGGTTCTGGTGACAAGCGCCTTTATCCACTGAACTGAGATTTTGTTTGTTTTTTGAGACAAGATTTCTCTGTGTAACCTTGGCTGTCCTGGAATTCATTCTGTAAACCAAGTTGGGCTCAAATTCATAGATCCCCCTGCCTCTGCCTCCTCAGTGCTGGGATTAAAGGCGGCACCACTGCCACCCAGTTGTACTGAAACTCTATAGTTTGTTTCTTTGTTTTTGACATTGTCTCATTATGTCTTTTTGGCTGTCTGGAACTCTTTTATTTATCTGCTTACTCTTTTATCTGATGTGTGTTTTGCCTGCATATATGTATGTGTACCATGTGTGTGTCTGGTCCCCTTGGATGACTGAATCCCTGGAACTGGACCTTCCCCCAAGGTCCACACACAGGTCGCTGAGTTCTCGCTCTAGTCTCCTTTCATTACCCATTTTCAGAGTTTTTCTCTTATTGCCAACAGAACAGCTGAGCCTCAGGATAGGGCTTCTGGTCGCTGTATTGTCAAACTGTTACAAAAGCAAAACCATGCATGTCCTTCCAGAAAAGGGAAGATTTGACCAGCTTTCTTGATTTAAAAGTCATTTGCTCTCCTTTTTTACACACAAAGAGAGTTCAAGGCTAGCCTGAGCTACATGCAACTTTCTCCAAACAAAACAAAATAAAACACCCTAAACATAACAATAAATAAAAGAACGAGGAACACATTTCTCTACATAAATTTAAATTCAGACAGTAAAAAAGAAACACTCTACTGATTCCGGCTGGTACTTAAAAAAAAATTCGTGAAGGCTCTTTTCACTAAAATGAACCTAACCCAGGCCTGTCCACCTTCTCCTAAAAGATGCATGGTTAGTTAGTGGACTCTTCCTTCTTCTCGGCTGCCTACATTTCTTTTTCTAGAGTCATGCACACTCACTCAATAAAAAATACACCAAGTCATAGCAAAAGCACACCTGTACATGCCTCAAAGACCAAGTCATACTGAAAAGGTCTGCGGCCCCACCACTGAGAGGCAGAGGCTAGATGGGCTACATAGTGAGTTCCAAGCCAACCAGAGCTACGTACAAGATCCTGTCTCAGGAAACAGCAGCACCACAAAGAACACAAAACAAACGAAACTCAGTGTTATTGTATATCTAACTCTGATGAAATTTTCTGGTTTCTATATCCAAATGACCAGAAGTCACAAAAGAGGAAGCAAGGTATCATTAGTGATCAGAGACAGCCACACTAAAAAATATTAACAAGAAACATACAACAAAAAGCCTCAGAAAGCATATAAACAATCCAAACTGCACCCAGGAGTACAGCAGACAGCCTGGTAAACCTGAGGGGCCCAAGGCCATCACTTTAGTAACGGCTCCACAGAAAGATGTGCTCAATCACAAGGGGAAAGACATTATCTTCAGTGACTGGTTTCTTATAGATAATACAATCTGGGTATGGTGGCTCCTATCAGTCATCCAGCCCTGGAGAGTGGTGCGGGAGAATTATCTGTATTCTGTCAATCATATTTTAATAAAACGCTGATTGGCCAGGCAGGCAGTATAGGCGGGAAAGCCAGACAGGAAGTAGGGGTGGAGCAAAGAGACTGGGAGTATTCTGGAAGCAGAAGCTCTCCCTCCGCCACTCCTGCGCAGACCACCGAAGAGGCAGCATGTAACTTGCCCAGCTGAGAAAGGTATGGAGCCATTATGGCTAACATAGATGAGAATAATGGGTTAATATAAGTTATAAGAGTAAACAAGAAGCCTGACCTAATGAGCCAATCAGCTTTATAGCTTATAGAGATCTCTGTGTGATTGATTTTCCTTGGGGCTTGCTGGCTTGTTGGGGTACCGGGCGGGACAGAAACCCCAACAAGCCAGCCCTCTCATGTTACAGGAGAGACTGCGTTAGGAAGCTACCCACCAATCTGATGCCAGGATCAGCTACACAGTACCAGTCTCACCAGAGCTGCATAGAAAGATCCCATCTTAGAAAAGCACCCATCCAAAAATGATGCTCAAGGTGTTGCCCTCAGCTATCCAGGAGGCTTAGCTAGAAGGCACTGTTTAAGTGCTATAATTGGCTGAGACTCTGTCATTTGAATTTCAGACCTAAATTTCCCATCCACAGTTGTTTTAGCATGCTCCTATTACAAAAGATGACACGCAAACATGTGGAATGCTGGGTTTGTCCAAGTATATATATGGTGTTTGTACTAAAGTAGGCGCTTAGAGAACCAATGATGTCAATAAAATTGGAGAAAACACTTGAAAAATCTGTATTTTCACAAGAGTACTTTGAGTAAAAAGATAAAAAAGTACCTATCCAAATTTGATTATTACGTTTATGAGAACCTTTTAGAGTGGCATTTACTACTTGGTTAAAGCATCATTGCTGCTAAACATTTACATTCATAAAAAAAAACTTTTCAATTTTCATTTTATGTGTATAGATATTTCACCTTCATGTGTGTCTGTGCACCAAGTGTGGGCTCTGTCTATATTCATGTAGGCCAGAAGAACGACATCAGATCCCCTAGAAATGCTATTACAGAAAACCGGTTGTGAGCCACCACGTGGGTGCTGAGAACGGAACTTGGGTCTCTGGATGAGCAGCCAGTCCTCTTAATCACTGAGCTGTCTCTTCAGTCCCCAAATAAATATTATAAAATAAATTTTATGTCACCTAGTTACCTGAGGAGCCACAGGACAAGGGTTTGCCACACACTTTTCCACACGAAGGGACAGGATCCATGCATGTTTTCCGACCATTACTTCCAAGTTCCAGTAACTGGCTGAGAGGTGTTTGGCCACAAGGGCAACATCGCACCAAGTGGGGGAGCCGTGGGCAAGGCTGACAAGGCTGAGGGTGGCACACTTGAGAACAGGTATGGTTCCCACATTTCAAGTCCCTTTTAATAAAAACAATAGACAATTACATAACTGTTACATAAAACGAAGTTTTAACTAAAAGCAACTTAAATTAAGTAAGAAGATGTAAAACCTTACTTGCCACATATCTTTAAACAGCTGAAGTCCCCAAATCCATCAGATTTTCCCACGTCTGTTCCACATAACACGTCTCGGGAGGTGCTGCCACAGTAGCACACTTGAGGACATGATTTAAAAGACAAGTTAGCAACCCATCCATGCTTTAAAATATTCCCAATAGTCTATAAATATTCATTAGCATGGATCAGACATGATGCCAAAATTACTATGGTTTATACAATAGCTCCCTGACACACCTAAGAGCTTTACATGGGAACAAATAAAAAGCTCCTGTTCCTCCGCCAATGTCTCTTAGTGCCCTGCAACATGCCCTTCAGACAGACTGCCTCAAGCTAAAAGGACACAACTTAGTACCTAGGCAAGGGGAGCACCATGGGTTAGGAGGTCTCTGGACATGTAGAGGGCACTGCAGGCTTAACCGGTGGTATAGTAGAGCAGCTGACATCCAGAGTCCCCATCTTCACTTCAACACAAGCAAAATGGATTCTTGATACTTTATATATCAGGGCTCACATAAAATGCTTTCAAAAGGCCTCACTATTAAAAAACATTACCACAATATGAAATTCTTAATAATTTGGGCACTACTACTGTTAAATTTGAAGAGTTATTTTCATTAAATTACATAATTTTTCTCATAAGCATCACTTTACAATTTTTTCTTTCTTTTTCTGAGACAGGGTTTCTCTGTATAGTCTTGGCTGTCCTGGAATTCACAGAGATCTACCTGCCTCTGAGTGCTGGGATTAAAGGCGTGTGCCAGCACCGCCCCACAATCTTTTTTGGGGGGGCACTTTTTTCCCCACAAAGGATATTTATTACAAATTAATCTATGCATGTATACCTTGCTCACATGATAAATGGTGACCAAAATAGTAGAAACAAAACTGAAATTCCACGAACTCTAGGGATTTGAGAACATTCTGAGCACCATAATAAGGCCAGTCTCAAAAAAAGGAAGAAAAAGAATTTACTTAAGTTATCTGTTCCTTCCTCCAGTTAAAGGACATCTGTACAGTCCTTTCTCTGCATACTTGGTATGCAGATATCAAAGTGGAATGGCTGGGTCATAACATATACATATGTTTAATTTTATAAGAAACTGACAAACAGTTGTCCAAAATGACTAGCATTTTGTACATCTGTCAACACTGAATGAAGATGCCAAATGTCCTTGCCAATATGTTTTTTTTTCATTTTAGAAACCTTAGTTAAGTACATAGATAGATACCTCATTATGAGCTTGTTTGTGATGCCCATCCCCCAAACCTTCCCTCTAATATAGGCTTCTGTGAAGTAGTTTTGCTGTAATATAATTGACATACCACACAATTCCAGAAAAATGCATCGAGCATTGCTAACATGTGCATTCCACTTACCCTGATTTAATATGATCCGGCAAGGCTGGCACTGACCCCCATGGCACAGCTCAGCACAGTGGTGCTGACCACAGTTCAAAATATTCTCACATGCGTTAGAACAGTGGACTGAGACAGCCTGACCACAGCGAACTGTGTGTCTATAAAGATACAAATACATTATTCTGAAAGTTCCCGCTATACAGACAAAATAACAGTAAAATCCAAACCCTTCTGATGGGGAATCTCAGCCAATCACATTCTGCTTAAGGTGTGGCCATTCAGGCTACAAAAGATCCAAGTGCCTTGCCACCCTCCCCTTTTCAGTTTTACGGCTCCATTGGTGTTCGTGGGATCTCGGGTCCTGTAAGTTTTCCCCTTTTGATTAAAAGCCAAATCTTTATATAGACTTGGTCTGGTGAATTATCGATCAACCGCGCCCGCCACACATTTCTATTGACTTTGCTGCTCCTAACATGTTTTCTTCTAATTTTTAAAGATTAATTTTTATTATTTTAAATTTTGTGCACATATATAAGAAACAGAGATGCAGGTGCCCACAGAGGCTACAGATATCATATCCCTCATAGGCAGAGTAACCAGCAGCTGTGAGCTGCCCAACATGGTGCTGGAAACTGATCTCAGGTCTTCTACAATGGTCATGCAATCACCAAGCAATCCCTCCAGCCTTCTTCCTCAGTCCAGTTCTAACTTTACCTGGTGCGTCCACATTCACATGCTTTAGTTGTAAAAGCAGGGCAGGGCGGGCAGGGTCCAGGATGGCAGAGACTGTAAAAGAAAAAGCTTTAATGAAGAAACCATTTATATGTACCAAAATTCAAACAAAGCTGCCTCAGCTGTGTCCTACTGTAAATATGGCAAGGTGAGGGTTAATCTCCGCTGCCAACTTGGACATCAGGGAAGAGGACACCTCAGCCGAGGTACTGCCTTCATCAAACTGTCCTGTGAACATGCTGTGACATCATCTTGACTGATGACTGATGGGACCACTGTGGGAGGTGGCACCTTGGAAGGTGGTCCTGGTTATGAACAGCACTGTGCCTCCTGACCTCTGCTTAAGCCTGGCCGCAGTTCTTGTCCCCAGGCTCCTGCTTAAGCTCTTCTGAGGCTTCCTTGATGGGTCTGACTCAGATGCAGTAAACCCTTTCCTTCCCACTGACCTTGGTCAGCTCCTGACCACAGCAACGAAAGCAAACTAGGACAGGCCACCAATAAGCTTACTATGAAATATCTTAGTATTTCCCGAAAGCCACTTAAACAAGAAACAAACTGGGCAGGCATGATGGAGGCAGAGGTAGACGGATGATCTCTGTGACTTCAAAGCCAGTCTACAAAGTGAGTTTTAGGACCTTCAGGACTGTTACACAAAGCAACTGTCTCAAAAACCCAGGGCGAAAAAATTATGTTTTCAAAACAGATGAGGTAGCACATAATTCCAGCACTGAGGAAGCACAGGCAGAAAGAGCATTGCAAATTTGAGGCCAGCCTGATCTACATAATGAATTTTAAGCCAGCTAAGGTTACAAAGTAAGACTGCTTCAAAAAGACAATAAATATTTTTATGTAGAAAAAGTTGACAGCATTATCATTTCAGAATAACAATCATTTTAGAAAAACAAAAGTAGCTGGGCAGTGGTGGCGCACACCTTTAAATCCAGTACTCAGGAGGCAGGAGCAGGAAGGTCTCTGTGAATTCAAGGCCAGCCTGGTCTAGAGTTCTGGGACACATGACAATAATAAATAAATCTCAACTCAACTCAAAATACTGTTTTAGTTTGGGTTTGACAAAGACGACACTTTAAAATATATGGCCTTTGGTTCAATGTGTGGACAGGCGGTGATGGTGCATGCTTTTTCCTTAATTCCGAGGCCAGCTTGGTCTACAGAGTGAGTTACAGGACAGCAAGGGCTAAACGGAGAACTCCTATCTTGGAGAAAAAAAACCCCACAAACCTTGCCACGCTTATTTTTTGGCTTATTTATTATGTGCACATTGTTTCTTCTACATATCTGCCTGCAGGCCAGAAGAGGGCACCAGATCTCATTAAGATGGTTTTAAGCCACCATGTGGTTGCTGGGAATTGAACCCAAGACCTCTGGTAAAAACAGCCAGTGCTCTTAACTACTGAACCATCTCTCCAGCCCTCCTCTCTTTTATTTACTTATTTATTTGTTTGTTTGTTTATTTATTTATTTATTATGTATGTGGCGTTCTGTCTGTCCGTATGCTTGCTGGCCAGAAGAGGGCACCAGATCTCATTACAGATGGCTGTGAGCCACCATGTGGTTGCTGGGAATTGAACTCAGGACCTCTGGAAGAGCAGCCAGTGCTCTCAACCTCTGAGCCATCTCTCCAGCCCCCCCCCCTTTACCCTTGCCTAGTATTGGAGACCCTGGATTGGATTCTCGGGATAAGGTAGGACGGAAGGAAAGAAGGAATGGAGCTACGGTGCTCACATGTGCTTACTCCACAAGGAGAACAAACACATCCCATCAGCTAGTGGAGTACTGCCCAGGCACTGTCTGACTGCAGTACCAGTACGAGAGTGGCTGACAAGAGTACAGCATGTGGCTAGGAAACAGAATCCCAGCACAGGGCGGGAGGGACGGGGAAACTGAGCCTAGTGATATGCTCTAGGATAGAATCAGACATCTGAACATAATGTTGTGGAAGTCAGAAGAAGAAAAAAAGGAATTTAAATGTGTTTTGATAAATACTGTTTTCATGTAGAACCAGTGTCAATCACAGACTGTATGTGTTGGTGTGCACAAGGTCTGCCGTGCCATGCGCAGGCCTGAAGACAAGCTGTCGGAGTCAGTCTTCTTTACCATGTAGACCCCTGAGCTCAAACTCAGGTTTCAGTCTTTGCAGCAAGCACCTTGACCCACAAGTACCTCACTTTAATCCTATTTTGGGGATTTCTACAAATTGGGGAGAGTCCTTTTTAAAAAATGAATATATATCATTCAAAATAGTGGTTTCTCTCCTGGGCACAGTGCTGGCCACACTTGTAACCTAACACATGGGAAAATGAGGCATGAGAACAGAGCGGCTGGGGGCAGCCAGGGCTATAGTATCAGATCTTGTCTCTAAACACAAAACAAAGTAACAAAACAGGGCAGTGGAGGTGCTTAGCAAGTAAAGGTGCTTGCTCTCTGGGCCTGGTGACCTGCTGACTTCCATCCCCAGAAGCCATGTGAAGGTGGAACGACAGCACTAACAGCACAAAATGCTCCTCTCGCTTCCACGTGTGTCCTGGGGCCTGCACATACAGGCATGCACACACACAAATAATAAAGCCAAAATAAATAAAGGATTTCTTTATGACAACCCCATACACGTATGTCATATATTTTTGATGATGTTCACCCTCCACCCTGCTCTTGTCCTTTCTTCCCACTCCAGCTAGTCCCCTCTCCTTTCATGTCTTTTTTTAAATAAACAGTTGAGTTTGGTGGAACATGCCTTTAATCCCAGCACTTGGGAGGCACCTGGTCTACAAAGTTAGTTCCAGGACAGCCAGGGCTGTTACAAAGAGAAACCCCATCTCTAAAAGCTAGCAAGCAAAGAACAACAAAATCCTAAAATCTATAGGCGTCTAAAGAGTTGGTAGGTTTGCTAAGAGTGCCTGCTGCTCTTCCAGAGGACCTGGGTTCAATTCTTAGCACCCATGTGATAACAAGGGTCTGTAATTTGTATTCTGGGGAGGGGCATTCTAAATGATGGCAAATGCAATTCTTTGGAAATTAAAAGCAATTACAGGAAAGTCTAATTAATCATATGGTAACACAATTTTGTGAAAAAGAAAAACAAGCACTCCTCCCAACCTCAAAGTCCTATTACACAGGATGTTAAACAAGTGCTTTCCCTGGGCTGCCCTATACACTCCGATAAATATCCAAGGCTCCCTTCTTTTTAGGGCTAGCAGCACAAAACAGTGGAAGGATCACTGGCTTTTCATACCCAGCCCTATCACTTCTTAGCACTGCAATATTGGGTACGAGGCTTAGCCTTTCTGAGTCTCATCTATAAAGTAGAAATGTTCATACCTACACATGCCCATGGAAAGGATCAATAACTTATGCAGAGTGCTTACGACAGAGTCAGTGCTCAGCAAATCTTTGCATCACTCTTTATCCCATCCTGTTCCGTGGTAATGGTATGTGAACTTAAAGGCACCAGCAAAGCACACCCACCGGAGTCCCCAGAAATCTATCACTCTTACTTACAGGTTACAGGAATGTGGACAGTCCTGGCCAGGCTGTTTCTTCCTACAAACCTCACCACAACTATGTGGAATTTCATTTCTGCTCCATTCAGGATTCTTTACTTTACCTACAACACATCAGATGAGAAAGTCAATGCTATAAATTTCAACCATATTCTCAACTTTTCGAAACAGAGTACAGCCAGACAGTGTAAAACTTAAGCGTGGTTTTCAGCAGTACAACTGTTACCTCACATTCTAAAACAAAAAGCTGACTGTGATGCTCTTATCAAACATTCTTATGATAAATCTTATGATAAATCTTAACATCAAGATTACCTGAAAAAGATAGTCATTTTTACCTATGAAGATGCCATTTTGACTACTGAACAAAATCTATTAATTAAGAAATCTTAAATAAACGGACAAAGAATTATCTGTGGTAATGATCAGAAGGAAATAAAGGAAGAGAACTGGGGTACAGCTCAGTGGTAGGACACTTCCTTAACAAGTTCTGGCACTGTGGGCAAGGCTGAGGGGGTGGGTAGAGAAAGGACAGAATCTCTGGAGTGACCCTGGAAGAGGCTGTGGATGAAGACATAAACCCCTGCGGAGGAGCCTGGCTCTAAAGCTTCACAGTAGGCATAAAAAGACTGCAATCTCATAGCCAATGTCACCGTACAAATCTTCACAGAGATCTCCCTGTAGCTTGGGCTACAGAGTGAAATGCTATCGCAAAAGTCACAATAAATGCATATCCTTTAAGTCTTACTATTATCCTGTCTATCTCACTGATTTCCCAGTGACCTCTTATGTCTAATTCACATTCCCTTTTCAGTAGGACACTAAACTTGGGTTCTGGTAATAAAACCTACACAACCAGTGGTTTCCACATAAAGAGAAGCCAGAGCGAGAAGAGGTTGACAAATGGAGAAGGTTCTTTGGGAAAGGCATCCAGGATGAGAAAGTGGAGTGAGATGTAATAAAAGGGGAGCTGGGCTACAGCTCAGTGCAGAGTGCTTGCCCAGTAGGTGTGAGGCTCTGGGTTTGAACCAAGAACCACAGAGTGGGGGAGAGAATATGTTTGCTAGTGAAGGAATCAAGGGATTGATATCAGCTAGTTGTCATGAAAAAAAGGAGGAATATGAGCAAACTGGTTAGGACCATAAAGATAGTAGACAAAAAGAAACAGAATAAGGATTACAAAGGGAATGGTCAAAGGTGTCAAGGGAGTCACGTTGCCCACATGGCCAGGGTCACTGCTGACGTCTTAAGAGTTTCAGGAGGGCAACAAAGGCAGGTGCAAAACCTAACGGTTCAAAGGGAGAGACAAACTGTCAAGGCACAAAACCAACTAGAAGACTAGCTACTAAAATGAAGGAGAAAAACAAAAAAAAGACATAAGCTAGCAGTAGGAATCAGCATCTGGATCAAAACAAAAAACAAAAAAGGTGTAACTATTAAAAAACAGGAAAAGGGAGCTGGAGAGTGTGGCACACGTCTTTAATCCCAGCACCTGGAAGACAAAGGCAGGTGGACCTCTGTGAGTTCAAGTCTAGCCTGGTCTACATAGTATGTTCCAGGACAGCTAGGGCTACACAGATCATCTCAAAACAACAAAAAAACAGAACTTGGTGTCACCCCAGTCCAGGTTGTTGTTTTGAGGGCCATGTCAGGGTCTGTGGCCCCATAGTGGTCAGGGTCTGGGAGGACATATGTGGTTCCTGCTGCCACCAAGCGTTGGTGGTTGCCCAGGGTTGGATCAGCCACCTGAGTCCAAGAGCCATGCTGCAGGCAGGGCCATGCAGATCTACCTGATGCCATTGCAATGTTGGGGCCTGAGCTGCAGCGGAGGCCATGTCTGGGTCTGTGTTGTCTGAGGTTACTATCAAACACAATGTGGACACCCAAGGTTTGGGGCCACGTTGGTGTCCGAGGATCACACAACCTCTGGGGTTGTGCTGATCTGAATGGCATGTACTGCCACCTGAGGCAATGGTGACACCCAGACCCAGATGTTGCTGAGGA